>NC_071999.2:25727893-26033078 GCF_028885655.2 Pongo abelii
ATATAGGTTCATGAGGATTTACAATAGCAATAGGTCTAAAGCTGCCAGTCCCTTTCATGTAAAAAGACAGAAACACACACACAGACACATATACTCATACACATTAACATACAGACAGTGCAGACATGAAAGAGGTCATTTTCATTCATCCACAGCAAAGGCAGAGCTATGACTTTTCCTGGTACACAGCAGTCAGTAAATGCTCACTGAATGGAAAAATAGTGCCAAATCCAAAGTTACAAAACCTGTTGATGTTTAGTAGTGATTATGCCAATAAAACTGCATCATTTCACCTGAAGCGAATATGGGTGAGTTTTTCTACCATTCTTAGTAATGAGAAGCCATTCTGGATATCTTAATGCTAGAATTAGAATAATCTCTTGTTTTGCAATTTCCTGTCTCTCAATAATTCCTCCTTTCCCAATCAATCTATGAAGATAAATTCAGGTCACTTAGGGTCCTGCAAGACTGTTACAGGAAAGCATAAATATACTCCAATGTATGTATACCATCATAATTTGAATATATATAGAAAAAACAAAATTCGATAGTCCCCCTCTGGCTTGGCTTTCCCCATGCCTCTCATTAGTGATAATTGAATAGTCATTTTATTTATAGCCATAGACTTAGCAAAGACGTCAAAGTGAAACAAATGTAGTCAGGTGTGGTGGCTTAGGCCGGAAATCCCAGGCACCTGGGAGGCTGAGCGAGAAGGACTGCTTGGGCCCAGGAGTTCAAGACCAGCCTGGACAATACAGCAAGACCTGTCTCTAACAAAAAAATAAAATATTAGCCAGGTTTGATGACTCGCAAATGTAGTTCTATCTACTCAGAAGGTTGAGATGGGAGGAAAAGTTGAGCCAAGGAATTTGAGGCTTCAGTGAGCTATGAGTTCACCACTTTATTCCAGTTTAGGTTACAGAGGAAGACCTTGTCTTAAAAAAAAAAAAGAAGGCCAGGCATGGTGGCTCACACCTGTAATCCCAGCACTTTGGGAGGCTGAGGTGGATGGATCACTGGACATCAGGAGTTTGAAACCAGCCTGGCCAACATGGTGAAATCCCACATCCCCAAAACACAAAAAGAAGCTGGGCCACCGTGATGGCGGTGTAATCCCAGCTACTTGGGAGGCTGAGGCAGGAGAATTGCTTGAACCTGAGGGGGTGGGGTTGGGGGTGGAGGTTGCAATGAGCTAAGATAGCACCACTGCACTCCAGCCTGGGCAACAAAGTGAGACTCCATTTAAAAAAAAAACACATATAATCATTTCAGTAGATGATGAAAACAATAAAATTCAACATACCTTTATGATAAAAACTCAACATAATGTGCAAGAAGGAACATATCTCAGCATAATAAAGGCCATATATGATAAACCCACAGCTAACATTATGATCAATGCAGAAAAGTTAAAAGCTCTTCCTCTAAGATCTGGAACAAGTGTGGTTACTTTTGCCACTTTTATTCATCATAGTACTGGAAGTCCTAGCTACAGCAATTAGACAGGAAAATGCAATAAAAGGCATCCAAATTGGAAAAAAAGGAAGTCAAATTGTCTCTGTTTGCAGGTGATATGATCATATATAGAGAAAGAACCCTAAAAATTCCACCAAAAAACCTACTAGATAAATTTAGTAAAGTTGCAAGATACAATATCAATATACAAAAATGAGTAGCACACCCATGCACCAACAGTGAAATACCTATGAAAGAAATAAAGAAAGCTATTTCATTACAAAAAAATGATAGCTAGGGGCAAACAACCAAAAAGGTGAAGGATCCCACAATGAAAACCATAAAACATAGATGAAAGATATTAAAGCAGACACAAGTAAATGGAAAGATACCCCATGTTCATGCACTAGAAGAATATTGTTAAAATACCTATATCACCCAGTGTGATCTACAGGATCAATGCAACCCACGTTAAATTACAAAGACATTCTTCACAGAAATAGAAAAAAAACCTAAAATTCACATGCATATGCAACATACCTCAGATGTTGCATAGACAAAAGAATCTTGAATAAAAAGAAAAAAGCTGGAGGCATCACACTACCTGATTTCAAAATATACTACAAATGTATAGTAACCAAAACAGCATGGTACTGCAAAAAAAAAAAAAAAAAAAAAAAAAAAGAGTGAGGGAGCAACAGACAGACATAGACAAATGACAGACAAATAAAACAGAATAGAGAACTCAAAAATAAATTCACACATTTACAGTCAACTCATTTTTAACAAAGACACCAGGAACACACATTCGGGAAGGACAATCTCTTCAATAAACTAAGCTAGGAAAACCCAACACCCACAAGTAGAAGAATCAATCTAGACCATTATCTTACCATATACAAAAATCAACTCAAAATAAAGATAATTTCCATGTAGGCCCTGAAACTATAAGACTACTAGAAAATAAAAAATAAGATAAATGCCTCATGAAATTTATTAGGACAAGGAATTTTTAAATAGACATCAAAAGCACAAGCAACAAAAGCAAAAATAGACAAATGGAATTGCATTAAACTTAGAAGCTTCTGCAAAGCAAGGAAGCAATCAGTAGAATGAAGAAACAATCTAGAGAATGGAAGAAAGTATTTACAAGCTATGCATCAGGCAAGGGGTTAATACACACAATAGATAAAGAACGCAAACTACTCATAAGCAAAAATACATATAACCTGATTTAAAAATCAGAAAAAGATCTACCCAAAACCTTTGTCCCCCACCATTATTTCCCCACTTTCTTTTCCTGACAGCCTTCAGTTCTCTCCTTGTCATCAGCCTTTTTCTTCATGTATCCCAAAACTTTTTCCCCACCGTCTTTTTGCAAAGCCTTCTCTACTCCCCCATTCACCACACTTTTTCCCCATCCATCTACCCAAAAACTTTTCCCCACAGTTTTTCCCCACCATCATTTCCCCCTCTTCCTGGCCACCTTCTTTTTCCCTCTCCTGCTCTCATCACCCTCTTTTGCTCCTCCATCTACCCAAAAACATTTCCCTCATCTTTTCCCAAAGCCTTCTCCTGACTCCTGCTGCTCACCACCCTCTTTTCCCCCTCCATCTTCCCAAAAACTGTTTTCCCCATGTCTTCCCCCACTCCTTGCCACCCTCCTTCCCTTATCCATCTATTCAAAAACATTTCCCCACTGTCTTTTTGCAAAGCCTTCTCCAAACTCCTGCTCACCATCCTCTTTTCCTCTCCATCTACCCGCCCAGTTTTTCCCATCTTTTTACAAAGCCTTCCCCCCACCCTGACTTCCCACTCGCCATCTTCTTTCCCCTAACCTGCTTGTCACCCTCTTTTCCCTGTTCATCTACCCAAAAACTTTTTCCTCACTGTCTTTTCTTTCTCCACGGTCTTTCTTTTCTGCCCACCATCTTTTTGCAAAACCTTGTCTCCCTCCAGCTCACCAACCTCTTTTTCCTTCTCCTGCTTGCCATCCTCTTTTCCCCTCATCTACCCAAAAACTTTTCTCCCCACTGTCTTTTCTCCATACCATCTTTTTGCAAAACCTTCTCTCCCTCCTGCTCACCAACCTCTCTTCCCCCTCCCTCTCAGCACCCTATCTTCTCCTCCCACTTGCCACCCTCTTTTTCGCCCTCTATATACCCACAATCTTTTCCCCACTGCCTTTCTTTTCTTCCTACGGTGTTTTTCCCCACCATCTTTTTGCAAACCTTCTCTCCCTCCTATTTGTCTCCCTGTTTTTCCGCCTCCATCTACCCACTTTTTTCCACTATCTTTTCCCCACCATCTTTCTGCAATGCCTTCTTCTGCTCGCCCCGCCATCTGCTTTTCCCTTTGGCACTCACCACCCTCTTTACTCCTCCATCTACCCCAAATCTATTTCCTCCCTCCTACCACTCCAGCTGGCTGCAGTCTCTGTTGCTGCCACCAACCACAGCGATGTGAGCCACAGTGGCGCAGGCTGCAGCATCCAGCGTGTGGCAGGCGGCTTCTCCCTCCAGTCCTCTAAGCCGGGAACAGAGCAGCTAGTCAGGAAGACACAGAAGAGCCTGAAATGGGCTGATTTCAGCATAATTTATATACAGATGTTATGCAAATGAGGTTTCTGGACTACATGTTCTGATTGGATGAGAGCAAGCCTTAGGACAGCCAATTAGCGTATGAAAATAAAGTCCAATCAGAGTAGGTCTAGAGGTTTTCTCTCATCCAATCCAAATTTGGAGTCCAGGAATCACAGTCCCATAACCTCAGTATATAAGGTATGCTGAGGAGGCCTCAAGCCATTCTAGGCTCTTGTGTGTCTGCGGGACTAACTTCTCTGTGCCAGGCTTAGAGAACGCAAAGAGGGAGCCATCTGCCACACTCTGGAAGCTGAAGCCTGCGCCAGTGCTGCTCGCCTCACTGTGGTAGATGGTGGTGACAGAAACTGTAGATCGGCCAGAGTGGTAGAAAAGTTGCTGCAGGGTAGGTACACTCTCCGGGGCAACCGCAGACTGCCGGTTGGGTGTGCTGTTAGGGCTGCACTGCCCATGGCTGCACTGTGCACGGTAAGGGGGGCTGGTTTGGGGTGCTATCCGGGTTTGCATTGCAGGCGGTGGGGCCGGTATGGGGAGGGTGGTTACACTGCCGGAGGCTACAGTGCCTGAGCTGGGAGGCGGGTTATGTCCGCTATTGTGAACTGCTGGCGGCAGGGTGATGGGTTGGGTGAGCTATCCGGGGCTAGAATACTGGCAGGGGAGGGGGCAGTGTGGGGGCACTGGCGGGGGTGTGGGGTGTTCGTTATCAGGTAGCTCAGGGCTGGTTGGGGGCACTATATGGGGCCGTGGAGGGGAGCAAGTTGGGGGTGCTATCTGGGACTGCACTGCCGGTGCTAGGGAGGGGGCGGTTTGAAGCACTACCAGGTGCTGGAACGCCTGTGGCAGGGATGGGTCGGGGGCCCTATCGGGGACTGCACTGCTGGTGGCTGTGGGCAGCAGAGGTGGCAGCGAATAGCGGTGGCCTCCAAAGAAGGGGCTGTTCTTCTCTTCCTGGACTCCAGACTCTAGAGGGCGACAACGTCTTGCTCCTGGTGGAGCTCCGCAGGCGCACAGCATTTCCTCAGGAATCCTGAACACAGCAGGGCCCCCACACCCACCGTGGTTCCCTGGCCTGAGCCCTCTCACTCTGTGTTGTGGAGACCACCTGGGACCCCTGGGCACGGAGTAGCAGACACCACGGAGAGACAGGGCCCTGTAGGCTGAGGCATTGGGAACGGGCACTTGGGCGGAGAGGGCTGGCTGGGTCTCAGTTTCTGCTGCTCCCACCCTCTGAGGAAGGTATCCCCGGTGTCCTGGGGTTCCCGTGGAGTGGGGAGCTGGGCACTTCCATGTCTCCAGTCCCCACCCCAGGCCCCAGTTCCTGGCCAGCTTAGACCAAAAGGAGAGAGAGGCTGGACTGTGGAGGGGAGGGTGCGAGTGCCTTCGCTGAAACTGGCCAGTGGCGGGTATGACAAGGTGAGGCTGTAACTCTACCACCTCCTCCATCCTGTTCTAGGTTTTTCTGGCCTTGCCTGCCCAGCTGCTCCATGCCTGGCTAGAGGAGAAGGAGGAGCCACATGTGGTACACTGGAGGCTGGAGCCTGCAGATGGCATGGCTCTGCGGCTCACCTTGCTGCAGTTGGTGGCGGTGACACAGACTGCAGCTCGACTGCAGTGGTAAGAGGGTGCCCGTGGCAGCCAGATGGTAGGGGCTTTATTGTGTGGGCCAGTGCATTGAGGGTGACAGCAGAGATGGTTGTATTGGTGTCAGTGTCAGTGGTGGCAGCAACAGCAAGTCTGGGAAAAGAAAAGATGAAAAAGAAAAATTTACAACTGCTAGATCTTCTCCTGTCTGGAAGTGTTGTGTGTGCTGCCAGTACAGGACACCCGTGGGCCACTGGAGGGGGAATTCAAGACCTTTTCTATGGTGTCTAAGGACAAGGGCGAGTTGTAGGCAGGAACCAAAGTCAAACAGGTGGGGAGGAGAGCTGGGTACTCCCTTTCCCTGACTCAGCCTTTTATTGGTGAAGGCAGGGATGGGATGGGAAGAGCTCACATGGCAAAGACTCCACACAGGTGTGCAGCACACCCTGACGGGGCCAGAAAATGTCACTGTGAGCCCCAGAGATGAAAGACACAGTGATGGGCTGCTGGGCGACTACCAAGTGTAGAGATCCTGAGTGCCCAGAGAGTTACCAACCACTTCCCTTGCCTGTGCAGACCAGTGGAGGCAGATACATAGATAAAATGGGAAGAGGAAAGAAAATGGCTTTCAGATCTCCCCACCATAGAGATTACAAGATTATTCCAGAATGGTCACAATTTTTTCACCGCCCACTCTGGGCCAAACAGTGTCCATACACTATCTCATTCTTATGAGGGTTACTTAGTTCCATTTTATGATGAGGACATTTAGGCTCAACTTGTCCCAGGTCACATAACTGTTAAGTAATTGTATTTTCCCAGAATCACCCTCTTTCAATCTCACGATGATGCTTCCATGGTTGGAAAATAAAATTATTTACAAAAGTGAAAGGACTAGGGGCAGCTGCAGGGCTATAGGCCTTTGAAGACATTGCTCAGTCTCTTCAGATAGTTTCTTTCACATGTTCTATACCTTGGTCCCCCAAAACAACTCCTCCGTTAAGACTGCTCAAAATTGAAATAACACTGTGGCACAGATGTTTTGCCCATCAAATTCACAAAGATCAAAAAGGAAGGACTGAATAGGCAGAGTGGGTGTGTGTTAAGAAAACACGTTCTCATACACTGTACTACTTGTGGCAATGTAAACTGATAAAACTTTGTAGAGGGAAATATGGCAAAGTGAGTCAAAAGTTTTAAACCTGTTAATACCATTTGGCTCAGAAATTCTACTTGTAGGGATTTATCTTAAGGAAATTTTCCCAAAGGTACACAAAGATTAATTACAAAGATGTTTAGCTTCAACGTTGTTTGGAAACTAACATAACGTGCAATAGAGGCCTGGTGAACTGAGTACTGGGATCTTCACACTGCACAGGGGAGCAAGAACCTCCTCTCTTGCCTCTGCTATGTGGGATTTTCCAAAATCCTCCTGGCTTCTTTTCCCTTCCCTTTCTTCTTCCCAGAGCAGGGGCCAGCATTACCTCAGTTGGTGGGTTACACACATTGGGTGGAGATGGTCAAAGGCCCTCTGCTTGGACAAGTTGCTCCCTGTTTTCATTCCTCTGGCCAAGGCCAGTGCTAGGTGGGGACTGGTGAGCTGTCTGGCCCCACAGGGCTAAGCTTTTCTTTAGGTGGGTTTATCCCACTTCTCAGCAGTCTAACAAAGAACAGATTCCACAAGCCCACTTCCTCTCTTGCTGCAAGCTATGCCTTCCGATTCTGCCTTCATTAGAAATAAGGGTGATATTTTGGTTCTTCACCTGCTATTTCTCAGTTTGGGTGGGGAAGATGGGTGCTACTTACTGAACTCTCCCAAAGACCTTCAAGAACACTGAGCAGAATACTATCTAGCCATAAAAACTGATGTAGAAAAATACTTATGATTGGAGGAAAATCATGGGATTTTAAAGCAAAATAGCAGGTTACAAAACAGCATGTAATAAACAGCTGAAAAAAACGGGGGCATAGCAATGTATTGTGGCTATTTTCATCTTGCTTTAACCTGTTTGATTTCAAACTTTATTTTATTTGCACCCAAAGCATCCTAACTGCATTGGCACTCCTTGTGTGCAATGAGACATCCTTACAGTATCCTTCTAAGAAATTCACTGTTTTACTCAAGCTAGTTGAAACTTGCATTCTATCACTGCAGTTAAGAGAGTAAACAAATAAAATGTTCATGTTTCTAAAAACCCTGAAGAAGACAGGTTGACAGAGCTACCTTGCATGGCCAGAGAAAAGCAATTTACCTTCCAATTTTCCCGATATGACAGTATTTCATCTATCTCTGAAGATATAAAGACTAAATTAAAAGTGGTAATGTGGACATTAATAAGAAAAGAAAGGTAAATAAGAATTATGAGGATTCATATGTGCTAGGTACATTCAGAAATTTACAATTTCCTAACAAAATGGAAATGTTCTATCAGTTGGAAAAGCATGCAGAAACAATTGTACTTCCATTCAGACATTACCTTTTGAAGCCTGTCACCCCAATGAGTGAGGGAAGGAAGTAAACATATCTATCAGAGGCAGGAAAAAAACTTATTTCAAAAGATCACTTAGCAAGAACTTCTTAATTATCAACGAAGCTTTGGTGAAGATGCAGCCAGCTGGATATCATACAACAGACACTATATTAGTCACTAGTTAAATAAAGATGAAAGGATACAAGTCCTGACTTCAGTTTGCCCACAGTTCAGTGGGGAGATAAACATGGATAAAGTATAATTATAGGTTTCATTTCTTATGCTGGGTACAATGGTGTGTGCCTGTAGTAGTTACAGCTACTCAGGAAGCTGAGGTAGATTTTTGAGCCCGGGAGTTTGAGGCTGCAGTGAGCTATGGTCACACATGAATAGCCACTGCACTCCAGCCTGGGAAACATAGCAAGACTCTAACTCTTAAAAAAATTTAAAAGAAATTGGATCATGCAATTATGGAGGCTGGCAAGTCCAAAATCTGCAGGGTTGGTTGGCAGGCTGAAAACCCAGGGAAAGACAATGCTGTGGTACAGGTCTGAAGGTGGGCATGTGGACACCCAGAAGAAGCTGATGGTGCAGATAAAGGCAAAAGGCAGTATTCTCAAGAATTCCCTCTTGCTTGGGAAGGTCGGTCTTGTTCTATTCAAGCCTTCACATGATTGGACAGGGCCCACCTATATTTGGAGGGCATTGAAAGTCCACCAATTCTAATGTTATTTTCATCTATAAACACCCTCACAGAAACACCAAGAATAAATAATGTTTGTCCACGTATCTGGGTACTGTGGCCCAGTGAAGTTGCTACATACAATTAAGCATCACAATGTCTATCCTAAGAATGTGGTGCACAGCCCTGAACATGGGACTGTGATGCTCCATGATGGTGCGGGGTGTGTAATACATCACTGCATTACAGACCTATAGACTATACCGCAGAAAGAGTGAATGTGAACCAATGTAACCTGTGGACCCTGGGTCAGTGTAGGTTCATGGGTTGTAACGTGTACCGCTCTGGTGGATGTATGTACATACTACACAAGAGTGTGTAATACATACTCTTTCTACAGACCTCTGGGGTTGGTGCCCTACAGCATCACACATGGCCTGGTCTGGCCTCCTGTGCTCCTTGGGCGGCAGCTGACCATGAGGTCAGATGAGCATGATGTGCCATCCCATTGCTCTTCCCATCACCCTGGCCAGGCTTTGTGAATAATCTGTGTTCCTGGCTTCTATTTCCTCCTCATTTGTTCCTTACTTTTTCTCTTGGCTTCTCGCTCCATTCACCATTCCCTCAGTTCCAAAATTCCCTGGGAGCCCAGTGTCCTCCCTGATGCCTTGCAGTGCTGGGCGCTGTCACCGTTCTACCACTCAGAACCCTTTCCTCTCTCTGCATGATCCATGCTCTCTTGTGGTGTCTTCAGCTCAACAGTTTGTAACAGCTGCATCAGGTGCTGTATTAGTCTGTTACAAAAAAATGCTACAAAAAAATGCCCAAGACTGGGTAATTTATTTTATTTATTTATTTATTTATTTTTGAGATGGAGTCTCACTCTGTTGCCCTTGCTGGAGTGCAGTGGCACGATCTCAGCTCACTGCAAGCTCCAACTCCCAGGTTCACGCCATTCTCCTGCCTCAGCCTCCCGAGTAGCTGGGACTACAGGAGCCCACCACCACACCCGGCTAATCTTTTTTTGTATTTTTAGTAGAGACGGAGTTTCACTGTGGTCTCGATCTCCTGACCTCGTGATCCGCCTGCCTCCCAAAGTGCTGGGATTACAGGCATGAACCACCGCACCCAGCTGGGACTGGGTAATTTATAAAGAAAAGAGGTTTAATGACTCACAGTTCCACATGGCTGGAGAGGCCTCGGGAAACTTACAATCGTGGTGGAAGGTGAAGGGGAAGCAAGGCACGTCTTACATGGTGGCAGGAGAGAACGAGTGAGGGGGGAGACTGTCACAAACTTTTTTTTTTTTTTTGAGACAAGAGTCTGGCCCTGTTGCCCAGGCTGGAGTGCAGTGGCATGATCTCAGCTCACTGCAACCTCTGCCTCACAGGTTCAAGCAATTCTCATGCCTCAGTCTCCTGCATAGCTGGAACCACAGGTATGCACCACCACACCTAGCTAATTTTTGTAGTTTTAGTAGAGATGGGGTCTCACTATGTTGCCCAGGCTGGTCTAAAACTCCTGGGCTCCAGCAATCCACTTGCCTTGGCCTCCCAAAGTGCTGGGGTTACAGGCATGAGCCACCACATCCAGCCTGCCACATATTTTTAAACTATCAGGTCTCATGAGAACTCATGCGCTATCACAAGAATAGCATGGGGAAAATCCCCCCCATAATCCAATCACCTCCCACCAGGTCTCCCCCGACACATAGGGATTACAATTGGACATGAGATTTGGGTTGGGGACACAGAGCCAAACCATATCAGATGCTGCAGGGGCTGGGGACACTGAGACCACTCAGACCTGGTGTCTCTGTCACTCTTCTGGGTTCTGTCTGTCTCCAGGACCTCCCTCCCTTTCCATGGTATAGAAGGAAAGTGCTGTAATGTGCAAATTGCACAGGAACGCCTTAAGACATACATTATCCACTCAGCAGTTTTAGGTTCGCAGCAAAATGGAGTGGAAGGAACAGAAATTTCCTGTGCACCCCTCCCTACTGTGTCTGCCATATCAGCATCCCGCATCCAGAGTGGTAGACTGGTTACAGGCCATGAGCCTACACTGATGTGGCACCACCACCCAGAGTCCACAGGTTATGTTGGTTCACATTTACTCTTGCTGTGGTACGGTCTATAGGTTTGGACAGATGTCCGATAATCTTTTTTACATTTTGGCATCCTTGGGTAGCTCGTCTTGTAGGAATGGACTTCCTTCAAAGTGGAGGCAGGCAGATCCTTCAGACGGGTCCATGGAGCCCTGTTTTCAGTTGCTTTTCTAATTCTCTCTTACCATTTACCTCAAAATCTTCCTGAGGTCTCGCTTCCTTTTAAAATCCTTGTCTACTTTGCAGCATCACTCTGACACTCCATTGATTCCTCAGTACCTACTGACTACATGGTTAGGAGTGCAAGGGTAGGATTCATGTTTTATTCATCTTTGGGTCTGTAGCACCCAGCAAAGTGCTCAGTAAATGCGCAGTAATTGATTCGACCTCTGAACAAATACACACTGTACTAAGAATCTACACACCGAAAGACAAAAACAAGACAAATGTGAGTGCTACAGGTGTCACGCTTGGCATCACACATGTGCCTGTGTATTCCTTCAGGTGGTTACCAGGAGCTCTGCCACTGCATGTCCACTAGTGATGGGTTCGCTCCACCACCCCAGCTGGGTAGCCACTGCTCTCACATAAGGGGTCCAACTAAAATTGCCAGGAATAAATTCCCCTGGACTTTGACTTCTCAAGAGCTAAGAAGGTTTGCTGAGTATTCTGGCATGATGTTTGGTGATCAAACAACTGCTGGCCAAAAATGATGAGTATTTCCCCCTCTTGCTGAAGATGTGCTCCATGCAATAGTCCATCACATTGATCATTCATCAGTCTGGAAGTGTGCAGCCAATCATATTATCTATCACATGTTGCTCTGGCTTTTTTTTTTTTTTTCCCAATTTCCAACCTAAACTATAAAGTACTTTGAGAACACACAGTGAGCCATAAGCTTGCCAATAGAGTCCTCTGTGGTATGGAACTGGCTTATTTCATACACAATCTGCAAACAATGAGGGCACTATTAGAAACATACTATGCTGCACAGAGCATTTACACTGCTTATCTTTAATCTTCCCCAGCAATCCTTGCTTTGTGCGCATTTATGATCCTTGCTCTCAGAAGTCCACATACTTTTTACCAACCGTAACAAATTATTTAACTCATCTAATGTATGTATGTCCGTGCAGTCTGAAAACAGTAATTGTCCTTGGGAAGAAGTGAGTTTAAGAGAACTCTAGGGCACTCATCACAACTCCAGCCCTGCCCTCCACGTGGTAGCAGCTCTTTGGACTGGGGCTAAGTGCTTATTCTTGTGCTTCATTCCTGTTAAGCTCAATTTCTTTACCTTAGGATAACTTTGCTGGAAAAGGGCTCAGATTCAGCCGACCATTGTGGCCTCTGGCTGTCACAGCTTGTCCCCGACATGCTATGATGTTGGGTCCCCTTCTCATCCCCTTGGGATTTCTTCTGCTGGCCCACAGCCAGAACAACTAGGCCTTTTACTCCACCATCCCTCTGTTTTCTTTTGTTTTGTTGGTAAAAATCAATCCTTCTACTATCCATGCATAGCAGTTTCAAAAACTGAATTTCAAGAGCAGTATCTGAAGAAATAGAAACATGATTTGGTCCTTTGAGTAAATAGAATAAATTTTAATAAATCAACTTTGAAATAGTTTCAAGAGTTAAGAAAAAGCACAAAACTGAGATCATCAGAGCAGCTTGGCCTCAAAGGACAGGCGGCAGGATTCTACAGGGTTTGAGCCTTCCTAAATGAAGCTGTTTCCTGCAGGCTCCCTGTTCCAAGCTCCTAGCTAACAGCCCCTTCTCCCACAATTGGCAACAAAGAGCAAAAATAACTTTGTACTTGATGCTGAGTCAGTGTAAAAAGCCATAAAAAATTTCCTCTAAATGTCAAAACGTTTGCCTCCTTTGAGGCTTCTCTCCTTCTACTGGGTCTGGATAAATTAGCACTGGGCTTGTATTGAGTCACAGATCTGGGCCCTGCCACAGAGAGCTTCCTCCTAGTGTGTGATCCTTTTTCTCCAAACTATTGATACAAAATGCACTGGAATAGAAATCAACAGAAACTGGTCAAAGGTGTGGCATACACATTCTCATGTAGATGTACAGCTGTGCTTAGAATTCCTTTGTGGAGTCTGGTTTGGTCTTGGTTTTCTTGGTGTTTGATTCATTTTTCTATGTAAATTACAAAAACCCTCCACATTTCTTCATGGATTATATTAGTCCGTGTTCTCCAGAAAAGCAGAATGAGCTGGATGTATGTTTTGGAGGAGATTATGAGGAACCGGCTCATGTGATGAAGGAGGCTGAGAAGTCCTGTGCTCTGCCATCTGCAAGCTGAAGACCCGGAAAGCTGAGGGTGTGGCTCCAGTCTGAGTCTGAAGGCCCAAGAACCAGGGGAGCCAACAGTGTAGATTCCAGGTTGAAGGCAGGAGAAGATGGATGTCCCAGCTCATCTGCTTTACTGAGTCTGCTGAGTCAAGTGCCAGCCTCATCCCAAAACACTCTCCAGACACACCCAGAAATGTTTCATCTGGGCACCCTGTGGCCAGTCATGCTGACACACAGAATTAACCATGACATTGGATGGTTAATTGGATCTTCCTAAAGCAGTGATAGGAGCGAACAGAAACATTTTCATAATTATCAATTATTTTTAATGAAAACTATATCTGATGGAATTGTTTAAACCTAGCCTGGCCACACATTATTTCCTGGGACCGCCCCTCCTTCACTCCCTTGGACCCTGATGACTTTATGCCCAGATTACACTGGAGGCCTGTGCTGATTTTCTAACACATATCTGCAACTGAGCTGGCAAAAAGAAAACTAGGCAAGTATGACAGATACATGATGCACAGGCTAAGTGCAGAGGAAAGAAAAACGCCAGCTGCAGGGATGAGGGACTCACCCCTTTAGAAGTTTCTACTTGAGCAGCTAGAAGACTACAATGCCACTCATCAAAACAGTGACTCAGGGGGAGTATTTGGGATGAAAGAGGAATCTGATGTTGGAGGTCAAATTTGAAGTGTCTTTAAGACCTACAGGTAATGAGACAGCTGGACAAACACCTGGAACTCAGGACAAGGGCTCTAAGGACAGCACAGCAGCTGACATCCTGTGTGACAGCCTTGAAAGCAGCATGCTCGCCGCTTACATTTTGGAAGGGAAAATGGGTACAATGTTGTCTGCCACTTTGGGGCCTTCTTGGGTCACATGCGTTTTACATTTAGGCAGTTGATATATTTATGTTTCCTGAGTCTTTTATATATTAGACACCATGATTCTCAATCCTTTGTTATTCTGTATTACAAAAAACTGAATTCTTATTTCAAATATGGGCAAATTAGAGCCTCCCACATTGCCTAGGTGTATTAACCACACTGATAACATGACCTCTCTTTTGAATTAGTTTTCCAGTTCACACCTACCATTTATTTCATGATTGGTTTCAGACTTGTTCCTCCTGGAAACACTCCCTAACAAGCACCCTTGCAGGAATGAAGACACACCACACACATCTACCCCATTACTGCATGTACTCAAGAGTCAGCTTTTATATGATCTCTCCCAAGTGCTCCTCCAGTGGGGATCTTTCACTCACCCCAAAGTGAGGATAAAATACTTGAAAGCATGAGCCCAGTGCCTGTGGGTGTGCAATTAACCTCAGACCAAGGAAATGCCGAACGCATCTGCATTTCAGCAAGGCACCTGACAAAGTCCTTCAGGATGTTTTTGTACATGAGATAGAGAAATGTACCTGGAGAACAGCTCATACTGCCAGATGATCTTACTCAAAAGATGCAGATTAAGCAAAATATCAACCCAAAGGGTGGTCCCTGATGGCCCACCAGCCCTGTGCCTGGCTCGTTTCCTACATTTCCTAGATTTGGTTTCAGACTTGCTCCTCCTGGAGACACTCCCTAACCAGCATCCTTGCAGAAAACTGGTGAACTAGAAAAGGCCTGTGTGGGTCACGTGGCCACCCAATACTACAGTCGTGTCTAAGGTATGCGTAAGAGCCTGCACAGCAGGAACGGGGTCTTCTGGAGACCTGCATGAGATGCAAAGGGCAGTGGACAAGGAGCCAAGGGAGGTGGCTCTAGTCACGCCGGTATGGTCCCAGCTTGAGGATGCTGGGCAAGTCCCGAGCTGTCTGCCTCCCTAGTACCACAGTTATCACTGTCTGCTACCTTGCGAGTTCATGTGCTTCACGTGAGACAGCTACGAGACTGGCTCCTGGAAACTGGAAAATGCTAAGTAAATGTCAAGCACAATTGTTGTTCACATTTTATCTCAATCGCTTTTACCAAATCAGGCTAAACGCTGGGTATTCATAACGTCTTGGGCTGTACAAATTGTTCCTTGAAATGACTCAGAGACGTTTTCTGAATTGGCTTCCATCAGCCAAGCATTTCTTCAGAACTGGAAAAATGCTTTAAATTTGGCTTTGTCATGATTATTAAAACACTGTACATTTTTTATTATTGAAATTAACACACTGCCTACTTTTTAAAAATTGGAAAAAGAAGAAAAAAGGCCTAAGTCTCAACACCTACACACTAACATTTTATTCATAATCCACCAGTTTTTATTAGGTTATTTTCAGCGTTTACACATTCATAAGAACTTTAAATTAGATTTTTAGAAGCTGATGGTAAATTGTAACTACAGGAGAGAATTTTCCCAAGAGGACTGTGGCTTATGGATTTATTCCCATCATAGGGGAAAGCATTCATAATAAAATAATTTGCTACTATGATTTATTCAGCTGTTATTGGGAAGAAGTAATGACCCCTCCACATTCTGTGAAGCCTCTTGGAGGTTTCATGTGCTCTGACTCTTGGTCAAAATTACATATACTTTTAGCAATTTTTAAAGAAGTGTGGAAAGTTGAGATGCTTCCTGAGCCCTCGTATATCTAAGAATGTCGTTTTACATCTCCGTCTTCACCTCTCAAAACTTCTTTCAATTCTTTGGCTCTGAATAGTGATGAACACTTGCACTCTGGAGTCACTGTAATTCTTGCTCCTTTATAGCTAGGCCTGTTATTTCCAGCTGAATATTTTTAGTTATTTCCCAGGGTTCCGAAAAGCAGCAATAAGTACTCCACAAAGGGGGTGGGCCATAACCAAATATGTCTGGGAAATACTGGCTCATGGATGCAATGCCAAATCTGGTTTGCGATTGCAGTGTTGCTCACATGCACAGTCAATCTTCAGAGAATCCATGCATTTTCCAAATATATTTAATAACAGGACCCTTCTGAGTTCCTGGTACACCAACTAACAGTTCCTGAGAAGTGTTCTTTCTGCAAAGCCCAACTTGGGATATGCTATATATTTTAATTAAACTCAAACTTTAAATTAAACTCAAATATTTTATTTAAACTCCCAAAAAAGTAGAATATATCTAGATGAGGGTCTCTTTTCACTATGTTTTAATCTGGAATTCAGAATTCTCTCTTTTGTTTGCTTTTTAAAAAACTGGTAAAATATACATAATATACCATTTACCATGGAGCAGAACCATTTGAATGTGTATAGTTCAGTGGCACTAAGGACATTCGCACTGTGTGCCACCATCAGGGATTCTTTCGAATTGCACAGCCGTTCTTTCAGCTTAAAAATAGTTTCTTGAAATCAGGGATTAGCATTCACTCACCAGTGCCCCTACTAAGTGGTAGGCACTGGTTTGTACTCCTGGGAATACAGGAGTACACCAGAATTTATTTCTGGTTATTGCTTTTGTTGCAAATGCCCTGGCTTCATCTGAGGAATTCTAGAATTCAGAGGGTGTAGCCCTCCACTCTGCTGTCTTGCTATCTGCTCTCAATGCATCCCTTTAACCTGCATTCTGAAAGATGTTTCTCAGGTTTTTCCTTGACAATTTTCTTCTTTTCTGATTCTGACAATGTTTTAAATCATTGTACTGTGGTTATCATTTCTCTGCATTTCTTTATCTTACCCATCTTCCTTTGTAACTTGTCCTATTGTCTTTTAATTTCTGCCTGTTCTTTATGGCTTTCAACTTCATAAATACCATGTTTTCTCAAATCTCTTTGTGAATTCCAGAGAGGGCCAGGCACGGTGGCTCACATCTGTAATCCCAGCCTGGCCAACATGGTGAAACACTGTCTTTATTAAAGATACAAAAATGTGCTGGGTGTGGTGGTGCACGTCTGTAATCCCAGCTACTAGGGAGGCTGAGGTATGAGAATCATTTGAACCTGGGAGGTGGAGGTTACAGTGAGCTGAGATCATGCCACTGCACTCCAGCCTGAGTGACAGAGCGAGACTCTGTCTCAAAAGAAATAATAATTTTCTAAGTTATGATTTTCCAGCATCTTGCAGGTGAAGTCTTCCTTTCCCTTTTCTGAAGAATGCTTTTAAAAAGGCTCCACATAGACTTCTTTTTTTGGTTACTCACCCCTACAAAAAAGACCTGATAAAGATGCATGGGTTTTGTCACTGTCGGTGCACCTGGGTGCTGATGAAAGCACTTTTCAGATTACCTGTAACTGATTTACCTGTAAATTTCTCCAAGTCTGTTTCCCAGAATGAGCTGGCATCTGTGTATTGCCAGTTTGTCAGGATAAGATCTCTTTTTAAGTTAGCTTGGATATTGTGAATAGGGTGAGACATAGAAACAGCAAGATTCCTCCCTGGGCACTGCACCAGAGCCCTTCCTCAAACTTTTGTCTCCGTTCCTCAGCTTTGCTTTGGGTACAGAGGAGACACCACTGCCAGGCTTGCCCGACTCCCTGCCCAAGGCTGTGTGAGCTGCAGTTTCCAAGTGCTGCTGTATATAGAGAGAAGCTCTGATGGGGAGCAACAGGGGGAAGGACCCACTGCACCACTCAGTCAAACGCAAAGCCCTACTTGGGGTGCTGGCTGCTCTGCTTTCTGGTCAGTACCGATTTGGATTTCTAAGGGTGAGCAGGAGGTGGGAAAGCATGAAGGGTCGATCCCCCTTGCATCCAGGTGCACCTGGCACAGGCCGGCCACTGATGATGTTTCTCCATCCAGTCCCATCTCTGAGCATGAAGAAATTCCTCCAGATTCTGCAAACAGGTTGAATGTGTGTCCTAGTTTTGGGCATTTTGAATCTTTCCTTTCATCATTGGTCATTTGGTGAGAAGCAAGAAGAGGCTGTTAGCAGATGCCTTTTTAAACTGGAAATTCATAATTAGGTTTTGACTTTAATGGTGGGAAAAACCCATTAAATAATTTATTTCCTGATATTAACCAAAATACAGTATGGTAGGCAATAGTGTAAACCAAATGAGTTCCAGATAAAAACAGACATGGTTTGTTTCCTGATTCACCAGTTGCTTGACACTGGTATGTCACTTATTAATTGTACCTGCACTTACTTACTCATTCTACCTTCATTGCCAAGCCAGTCCTCTGTGTTCTGAGTCTATTTGCCTGAACAGTCAGGAAAAAACAGTACAGATAATTACATGTATTTTGGAAACCACACTTGGTTTGTTGGTTGCCTGTAATTGACTATTTAAAGTGCATTTTCTAAGCCTACTTTAGATAGTGGTCTTAAGAAATGGTCATCATTCTTAAAAGAACTATAAGTGTAACCTGTCCGAAGATTGCTTCAAACTCTGTCTTAAACAATTTTGCTTTTAGTTAATTATTTAATTAAACCAATTAAAGATCCATGGAAAGAGGGAAAAGCTCAAGAGGAGAGTGGTTATACTAAGGAAATGCCCATACCCTCCATTTAACAATGCCATGTAGAAGTGTTGTTACTAGGTCAGAGATTTCCACGTGCTCAAATATTTGCCAAACAGGTGAAAAGCCAGAATAATTAAAACAAATTATTTATTCCAAGTTCTACCGGTTTAAAGTTTTTCAGAATTACAGAAGTCAACAATGAAATCAGAAACAAGCTCTCACAGCTGTAGCATTTACAACAAACTCATTATCTACATGACCTTGATTTAAGAGGTGTAGAGTGTTTCTGTTATTCAGAATCCATGAGGAAAGTTTCGAAGTCCAGATCCAAGTCAGAAACGAGGGCACTTACGAAGTCATCAACAGAAGGACACTTCTGAAGCATACCTGCAAACAAAGGAAAGGTCAGCACTGCGTTCACCAGGAGGCAACAGGAAGCACAAAGACACAAAATCAAATCCACACACTAGAGGAACGCTCTGGCTTTCTGAATTAAGACTCTGGCTGTATAACCTGAATGCAAGAACATTTTATAAAGTCATGGGCAGTGTGTGGGCCTTGGAGCTATTTATAATTTTAATGCATTTTTACTATCAAATCCATCCTTAGCTTAGAGATTTAGGCCTAAATATATTTCCTAAGGGCTATTATTTTTGCATATATGACTATACCCTTAGAGACTGATATTAGAAGACTGAATTTTTTTAGTTATCTTTGACTGGGATGATTCACAATTTAACAAGTTTAATTACATATCAAGTTTTGCTATCAAGTTCTACACACTTTACAATCAATTAGATGTTAATTCTTTTATAGAGGTCTTATATCAGAATCAAGTTTTTGGCTTTCCTCCAGATTTCCCTGTCCCAGAGAACTCCTAGCTTTGCAACTTACTAACTGTGTAACGCAGAAGTCACTTAAAATCTCTGGCATCCAAATTTCCTACAAGGTTGCTATAAGGATCAAACAAGAAGATGTAGTGGAAGCAATGAAGCACCATGCCTAGCATATATTAAGAATTCAATAAAAAGCTGAATTCATGTCCTTTCTTCACTCTAAAGAAGCCAAAAACAAAGATTGATGCAATTAACCTTATTGCTTCAACCTACATTCTTGGCAGAAAATGCTAACTCAAGGGTTGAACAGGCTCTAGATACTGACATTTACTTTGGGAGATGAATTCTGTAAAACCATTTTCAAAATCAAGGCATTAAAAGATTGCAGGAATCCTCTATTGTTCTCCGAACCTGTATTGCAATTCAGTGAACATGAAGGAAGCATCTGTTGTGTGTGAAGGATCAGGCCAGGTCATGGGTATACAGGTGGGCAGGCTCAGTCACAACATGAAGAGTGAGAGGAGCAGTCGGCTGGGCAGAACTGCATATCCATATGGCAGAAAGCTAGCCTTGACTCCTACTGCATACCATACATAAAAACTAATTTGAGATGGTCACAGACCTAAGTGTAAACACTAAAATTATTATCTTAAAAAAACCTCATGAAGTATCTTTGTGACCCTGAAGTAGGTATAGTTTCTTAGGACACAGAAAGCAATGACCATAAAAGGAAAAAATGTTAGATTTCATCAAAATTAAAAATGTCTCTTGAAAAGAAACCATTAAGCCAATGAGTAGACAAATGATAGAGTAGGAAAAAATACTCACAAAACATATCTCACATAAGACTGGTACCCAGAAAATACAAAGAACTCCTTTGACCCATTGTAAAAATATATTTTTTAAAATTACAAATTGACAAAAGATTTTACCTTCACAAGGTCAGGTTTTTCACAGAAGAAGATACCTGAATAAGTAACACAACTAATAGGCACTGAGAAGACTTCAACATCATTAGTCACTAGGGAAATGAAAACCAAACCCACAATGAGATACTATTACACATCCACCAGAACAGCTAATTTTTTTTTTCTTTTTTTTTTAAAGACAAGGTCTTGCTCTGTTGTCCAGGCCTGGACAACAGAGCATGTGCAGTGGTGTGAACATGGCTCACTGCAGCCTCGACTTCCCAGGCTCAAGTGATCCTCCCGCCTCAGCTTGAGAGTAGCTGGAACCACAGGTGTGTGCCACCACGCCCAGCTAGTTTTTAAACTTCTTGTAGAGATGGGGTCTTGTCATGTTACCCAGGCTGGTCTTGAACTCTGGGGCTCAAGCGATCCTCCTGCCTTGGCCTCTCAAAGTGCTGGGATTACAGGCGTGAGCCACTGTGCTAAACCAAATGTTGACAAGGCTGTGCGCAACCTGAATTGTCATACATTTGTGGTGAAAGGATAAAATGACACAATCACTTTGAAAAAAGGTCTAACAGTGTCTTATGAAACTAAACATATACCTACACTAGGACCCAGCAATTTCACTCCCAGGTATTTATCCAAGAGAAATGAAAGCATATGTCAACAAAGAAACAACTTGTACAACCCCAAGCTGGAAACAACCCAAGTTTCTATCAATAGGATATGAATACACACACTACAATATATTCATATGATGGAATATTACTCAGCAACAAAAAGGAACAAACTATTCATACATGCAACAACACAAATGGATCTCAAAAACATTATACTGAGTGAGAGAAGCCTTACGTGAAGCAGTACATACTGTTTGATTCCATTTATATGAAGTTCAAAAAGTTAGTCAAACCAATCTATGGTGAAAAAAAAACCAGAACTGTGGTTGCTTTTGGGAGTGGATATTAGAATCAACTGAGAAGGGGCAGGAGGGCCTCTGGTGTGATGGTCATGTTCTACATCTGGATAGTGATTTGAGTTATAAAGGTGTGTACATGCATCAAAATTCATTGAAAGGTACATTTGAGATTGTGCATTTCACTGTATGAAAAGTTTACCTAAATACAGTAAGCAACTATTGAACTCTAATGCTATGCATGCAAAAGAATCTAGGTGTAAAATGTACTGATGTCTGCTACCTTGAAATGCATAAAAATATAAGGCCAGATACGGAGATGAAGAGATGTAAATATAGAAAAATGTTTACTAAATGGCAAGTATATGAGTGTTGTACTATTCATTCAACTTTTCTGAATATTTGAAAAATTTTAACATAAAATCTTGAGAAAAAGTAAACTGTAGATGCTAATAGCATACAAAGTGCAGTCAGTGTGGAGAACAGAAGAGAAAGATGAATTCCAGTTAAGAGATTCAGAAGGTTTGTGGAGGAGATGGGATTGAGCAGAAACTTAACAGATTGGGCCTTTTAGGTGGAGGAGACAATATAGGAAAGGCACAAACATGGGGAAATGCACAATGTGTGCTGACCAAGAAGTGGTCTGGCGGATAGAGTAAGGCTGGAAGAGACTCTGGGAGAGGAACAGGAGAGGACCCAGGGCTCGGAACCAGGCCAACCAACAGAACAGGAAGGACAGACTGAGCTGGAATCCAGGAGGAGCAGGGTGGTGTGGAGACACAACCCTTGTCAAATGTGAGGTGGAAGGGGACACTCCATGTGGAGACAGTGAGGGGACAGAGCTCAGGGACAGCTTGGGGACTAGAGGTGCAGATGTGATCATCCCACCAGAAAGCACATGGGGTGGGAAATAGACCAAGGACTATCTAGATGGTGGACATGAAAATACTTGGTCCAAACACATACTTGAAAGCCCTTAACTAGACCTGGGGTAGTTGAGAACAATACCAATATTGTTACAGTTTCAACTGTAGACTAAAATATTCTCATTGTCTATCTAATGTCTATCTAAATTCTAACAGCTCTATCTTAGGAAATATGTGAGGAATAATGGGCAGTTACTAGAAGAGAATGTCATTGCTGTGTCTATTTGTGCAATTAAAGTTCAAAACACAGTGTTCTTTTTTATAGTAAAATAATCTGCATGCATGAATGCAGGCCTTGCCTCTGGCCCAGCTGTGTCACTAAGGATAGAAACACTGGGTACGTGATGATGGCTAAAGTAGCACAGTTGACAATGTAGCTTCTAGATATAGGTTATTACTTAAGTAGACTGAATCTGATTATAAATCAGGTTTCATGCATCCCCTATGTGCCAGGTTTCTTGATACAGAGAACAATTGTAGGGAAAACATTTAATTAAGACATGGCTTTCCATAAAATGTGCTAGCTTATCACACCATTTCTTCCTTTTTAATATTTGAGGGGTTCCCTCTCTCAGCTTTGGAGCCCTCCTCCTCTGTACAGGGTAGCTTCTTCCTTCTCTTTTCCTTCTTGCCTATTGAACTCTGCTCCTTAAAACCACTCCATGTGTGTCCGTGTCCTTGTATCTAAGCCGGCATGAGGATCAAAAATCCTGGTGCTCCACCACTCATCGGAGCCATATCATTTTGGTGTGTTGGCCGAGAAAGGAAATTCATTCATCAGACTGAGTCAAGGAAACTTATTTTAAACTATCTATGGCCTTTAATAATTGAGTAAGGTGTACTCCTATGAACAAAATTTGAAGCATGTTTATTTCTCTGCCTGATTCCTCTAGAATTTGGAAATTATCTGTCTGGGAGCTCTGAGTTTATCTTGGGACCTCAAGAGGAGAGGATCACCCAACTCACAGCAATCAAACTCCAAATGGTGCTGTAAACTGAACCACACATGGACACGTCATCCGAGGACCCTTAGATCAACCCCAGGAGGAGCCCTAGCTGCTGCTCCCCATTCGACGCCCCTTTCCAGCAGGAAGTAGCCAGAAGACATCGTCGCCCAAACCCCTAACAGCAGTTAGTGCGGCATCTCCACGGGGGGAATGTTGTAGGAGTTATTGATAAATTATTTTAAGCAGATAGAGAGGAAAAGGGGTCCTTGGGAAGTTTTTGTTTTTTAAAGCATGTCTGGAAAAGTTTCTTGTAAAGCTCCAGCTCTTAAAGCCAGGCCAGTTACCTGATATCCAAACGCCAGCCATGAGAAAGTGGGTCCACCCAAACATGGCGATTCCTGTGGCCTTGCCCTTTCCCCACATTCCTGGATACACGGCCACCCCGAAGTATCCCCACCTGTGTAGAACATCATGGTGCCCTGCATTTGCATATTAAAAGGCTAGGGTGGGAGGGCCAGCTTTTCCTGTGGGCTATGTGAATGACATGCCTAGTCAAACCAATCCCCTGAGCCTTGTGCAAATCAGACACTGCCTCCTCCAGCCTCTGTATATATACCTAGCTGGTATCTGTGGCAGGTGGGGTTCCCTCTCTTGGCTTTGGAGCCCCCCTTCCTCTGTCTCCGTACAGGGGAGCTGCTTCTTTCTCCCTTCCTTCTTGCCTCTTCTTGTCTATTAAACTCTCTCTGCTCCTTAAAACTAAAAAAACTATATTTGAAACATTTCTATAATTACATGACTCGTCGTTTATAACTAAATGACTGGAATTCTCAGAAGGGAAAGCCATTCATTCAGAGCCAACCTATTCAGGTAAGTATGGCCATCCTGTTCTTTGAAGTGGTTCACTTCAACTCAACAAACTGCCAATATAAATATGACCTTACGCTCTCCTTCCCAGCAGACAGGCCCAACTAACACACGTCCTTCTCCAATTTCCCACCTTAAACAATTCCTGTACCTCACAGAATGGCAACTGTGGCCACAAGAGAAAAATATATACACTTGTGGGCTTTTCTAAAGAAATATAGTTAGAGCTAACTGGTTTGGTGATTTTGTATGTAATGTGATTGCTGAAGATGAAGGTTCAAAAAGGAGGAAATCAGGACCTGAGCCTGGAGGGATAATGAAGAACAGTTACTGGGGAAGAATCTTGGGCACACTGTTATGCTAGCCCTGCTCTAATTAGATTTAAATGTTCTGCGAGTGTTAACATGAACTAAACCCTACACAGAAAATTTAAAAAAAAAAAAAAAAGTTTCAGGTAGTTCCACAAGTAAGAAAAACTGGATTTGGCTTTTGTATATGGCCATAGTAAAAAAATTCCAAGAAAGCTTTGGCTTCTTTTTTAAAGCTGACAAAGATGTCCCCTTTGCCTTCAAGTCTTAATTTTAGAAGGGTGACGATTAAAATTGTATTTTCTAAGCACCCCTGGGAACCAACTTGGAGCTGTTAACTCCAACCAAGGTGGATGGAGTTAACAAACACATTTCACTCTGGAAATCACCTAAATTAGAGGGAGAATGAATGGATCTTGCCAAAAGGACTCAAACAGGCAATAACTTTACAACTAAAAAGAGAAAAGTGTCAATAGCAATATAAGAAAGACAAAATTGCATCAGGACACACATTGCAAATATGAGCTCACAAAAGGAAGCAGGTAGTAGATCTTCACCTATTTGTCATACTGAGAGGGACAGAGAATATATAAAGAGTAGTTAAAGAGAGAATTTAATGTATTTTTCTCCTTATTTTACCTGAGAGACAAATGGGCTAAGAAAAGATGGTACAAGCCAGAACATTTTTGTTCTGACGGCTCTGCTCAAATTAGCGTGTTTCATAACCTTGAAGTACTAGGGTAATTATTCTAGCCTGACTAATTTAAATTATAATATCAACAAGATTCCAAGACTGAGTCTTAAAACGGCAGGGTTTCCAAACTGCGGCTTTCCAGTCCTCTTCTTCCGAGTGACTGCAGACATACAGCTGGAAAGAAAGTGAGGAGAAAAATACCATGCAGGAGGACCTGACCTGCAGACAGCTGGCCTAGACGGGGCTCATCAGAGAGAATGCCAGCCACTCCACTCCCAGAACCATGATGGCTGTTTACAGAGCATTCACTGTGCACCAGACACTGTCCTAAGAGCACTGATCCGTGGTCTCCTTAAAACACACCTTGAGACACCTATCTTCACAAGTAAGAAAACAGAAGCCAAGAGAGTCACACAACTCATAGGTTTGCTTTAACCCTGGCAGTCTGGTTCCTGAGCCCATGCTCTTAAAGCACTATGATATATTGCCTCATGCCCCGAAATTCTGTCAAATAACATTCTAAAAAGGTTTATATTTAAATGTCAGCATCCTTGATGTGACAGAACCTAAATATGTAGAAAATCTTGAGAGAAAGGTCTCATTATTTCCTGATGCCACCCATGAGCACTTGTACCCAGCTTACACGGCTTCCATTCTGTGGAGCACACTTTACAAGCAGTCACGACTGTGCCCATCTAGCTGGAAGTAGAGGGCAGAGATCAGTGGCTTCGTCTCACAGGGCCGTAGTCTGGCACTGCCAATGGTTGCCTGGCCCAGCTGTGACCGGGACACTCATGACCAGGACAGGCACTCATGTAACGACCAAGAGCCTCTTCCCATCAGGGCACACGCTGCTCACAATGCTTGGTTGCTGCTGGAGTTCCTGTCTTGGTGTGATACTGGGAGGAAAAAGTGCCCAAGAGTTCTGTGCTTAGGGATGCTTTCTGGGTGGTCTCCAAGTGTCTGTGGTAACCCCTTCAAACAGAAGCCTTTACATATTTAAGGAGCTCCTAACTGCATATTTCTACACTTTCACCAAGAAAAAATCCTGTCAGCTCCAGGATGAGTTCAAATACGTATGTGTACAAAGCTGCAAGTTCATATTCTGTTATTTTGTAATACATAATGAACATATAATCCAACCAGACCTTCATTTAAAAATCAGCAAACTCATGGCCTCACCTGTTTAACCCTTGAATGCCCTTTTGGATGTACAATTAATATAATTATTTGAAAACATGATTGAGAGCAATTGGTTGGCAGTTTGACTATACTTGTAAGCCAACCTTGCAAAGACCAAATCTCATTCTGGCTCCCTTTCCTAAGGCCCTAGGGTGAAATGGTTGGTGTATCATTTAATTTCATAAATACAGGGGATTACCAGGCAATTAAAAAGTAGAATTATTTTAAAGCTTGGAAGAAGAAGAATAGGTACATCTTTTCTTTGAGTCTATTTCATATATTGCTTGACACCAAGCAAAGGTGCCCAATAAAATGAAACTATGGCTGTTTGATCAGTGGCTGAGTATGATCCAAATTTAATGAAACTCAAAGAATGAATGAATGAAGAAACTATTAATTGAATATTTGTAAGAGTTTTTCCATTCATTCATCCATTCATTCAATCTGTGCCTAAATGCCTAATGTGAATTTCAGGAAGGCAAAACAAACAAACAACCAACCCCAAAAAAGAAAAAACATGTTATTTATTAGGAAGATGTTATATATCAAGCTTGTCCAACTCATGACATGTGGGCTGCATGTGGCCCAGGATGACTCTGAATGTGGCCCAACACAAATTCATAAACTTTAAAATACTATGAAGTTTTTTCTTGGTGGTTTTTTTTTTTTTTAGCTCATCAGCTATTGTTAATGTAGTTTATGTGTGGCCCAAGACAATTCTTCTTCCAATGTGGCCCAGGGAAGCCAAAAGATTAGAGAACCCTGTATATATTATATATAAAAATTACTGAGGTTTTTTTTTTTTTTTTTTTGGAGACGGTGTCACTCTGTCACTCAGGCTGGAGTGCAGTGGTGCAATCTCGGCTCACTGAAGCCTTGTATTTCTGGGCTCAAGTGATCTTCCCACCTCCGCCTTCCTCAGCTGGGACTACAGGAATGCACCACCACACCCAGCTAGTTTTTTTGTTTTTTGTTTTTTGTTTTTGTTTTTTTGTAGGAATGGGGTTTTGCCATGTTGCTCAGGCTGGTCTCGAACTCCTGAGCTCAAGTGACCCAGCTGCCTCAGCCTCTGAAAGTGCCCCATGGGATTACAGGCATGCGCCTCTGTGACTGGCTGAGATTTTCTTCTGAAAACTATGATCCAGTGGACCTAAAAGTGGACTGACATCACTGGTTTGTCAACTGGGAGCCTGTTAGAAATGTGAATTCTTAATCCCCCATCCGAGCCCTGCTGAATCAGAACCTGGGGATGGGCCCAGTGACCTGTGTTTTAATAAGCCTTCCCAGTGACTCTGCTGCATGCTCGCCTTTAAGCCCCATGGCTCAGACGGACCTGCGGAAACCTATTAAGCCTGAAAATGAGATGTTGTTTCTCCCAACTGACAACTATAACTTGAAAAATACTGAGCAAGAAAGATACAGACGCTTATAATTTTCTACTTAACTAAAATTTTTCAGGTGAAATAGAAGACAACTGTTTCACGTAAAACTATAATTTATTTGGGACACTGTTCAAAGTTATTGAGTACCAGCTAGCTGGAAAAGCACCTACAATGATCTAGTGGATTTGGCATGGATATGGCCTACAGATCTGTAGTGGAGGGAGAAAGGGACGTGGTGTCAGTGTGAGCTGTGTGGAAGCTGTGGTTCTGCACTTGCTCAAGAAGTCTCCCAGACGGGAGGTGCCCTTTGGAGATTAAGGCAGTCCTTTTATTTAAGAAGTTAAAAAGCAGGGTATGTTTTGATTACTAGGAACATTCTAGAGGACAATAATTTGTGTTTACCAATTATTAACTCTTTTATGAGAAAAGCTCAGAAACACACACCTAAGAAGCTTCTTTCATTCTGATTGTTCTGAGCCTGAGAAATAGAACCCAAACTCAGTCAGGCAGGAGCCCAGAGGGAGCCACTTCTCAAGGAAAACACGAGGAAGTTGGTAGAGGACTGGCCATCTGTTGATAGGTCATGATTTCTGCCAAAGTGGGCGATTTTAGCAGAAAGGTGGATGGAGTTGCTTAGGTCTGACTCCCCGTAGGCGTGGACCTCTCCCGCCGTTAGGGTTCTGAGATAAATGCCTCTGCCTGCAGGCCAAGCTCCCTGTGCACGGCAGCAAGCAGAAACATGACCACTCCTGACTCCACTTCGGACTGATCGTCTGCTCATGCATTTATCAAAGGAAATGTTTACTAAGCACTTGTGTGCTAAACACTGTGTATTGGAGACAGCAGGCACACAGATATGAGTGAGACATGATTTCTGTTCTGAGGAACTTCATGAGTGGGGGAGAAAGCCATGGAAATACATAACTGTTCATACAGCACCAAGGTGTCAATGGGGTAGGATATTGCGTTTTTCCACCTAGCATCCATTTCCCTTCTGGTTAGGAGAATAATTTTGCTTTAGAACAGTGGTTTAGAGGGTGATTTTGTCAGGGCATCTGGCAAGGTCTGATGACATTTTTGGTTGTCACACTGGAGGAGTGAACCACCCTACTACACACAGGACAGGCCCCATAAAAAGAACTTATCTGGTCCCAAAACGTCAACAGTGTGCAGGCAGACACCCTGCGGGGGGCCAACGAATGAGGAAGCTCTCCCTGCCCTTGCCTCACCCAGTGAGGGTGGCCAGATGTGTTCTCCCAGGATTGAGTCTTGAGCCGAATGGAGAAAGGTCTACGGCTGGCTGGAACTGAGCCATCCCAGTACCAGCCCCATGAAGAACACACCCGCTCCTCTGCCAAGCCCCACTGAGCTGCTCTTCTGGAGCCCTGTCCTAACTTCTTCCTTTGATTCTGTGGCCTCAAAAAAAAAAAAAATTGGTTTTCTGCTTCGATAAGCCAGAGTTGGTTCTATTTCTTTCAAGAAGAATCCCAGTTGATTAAAAAAAAAAATCAGTTCACCCGTTATTAAAAAGAATTTAATGATGTCTAGGGAACACTGATCTTTTTGTTTGATCAAAGACCAACTCTGTAGACCCAGGATTTGTACCTGAAGCAGTTGTTTTTTCATTTAAATGATTCTGTCTTTCCTCCGATTCATAAAGTCTGGATGATACACAAGCA
This sequence comes from Pongo abelii, assembly GCF_028885655.2. NCBI lineage: Eukaryota > Metazoa > Chordata > Mammalia > Primates > Hominidae > Pongo > Pongo abelii. Next base: position 25,757,096 of record NC_071999.2, read on the forward strand.
AGCTTTAATGCCTGATTTCTACTCCCCACCTTCACTGGAAAAGCAGGGGTTGCTCCTGGACAAAGAGAAAACAGTGTCTCACTGCCACCAAGCCCTGTCAGGTGTGGCAGGAGGTGTGAAGAGGATAGCACAGAGGGACTGCCCTCCATAGCTTGGGTCTCCCTGAAACTGGATCTTCCCTTGTGGAGTCGGGGAAGGAAGTATCGTTGCTTGTAGGTTTCAAAGATGCAAGGGAAGTTCATGGACTGGGTGTCCAAGGCTGCCCAGGAGAGGGGAGGTCTGGGTGCTCTGTGTATGTGGCCAGGTGGATGGACTCGTAACACCAATCAGGAGTGGCCAGGGCCCTGGGCCAAGACACCCAGGACAAATACCTCATCCGTTCTTTAAAATCAAAGCTAAAAAATCAAAATCACAATGAGATACCATTTTACACCAGTCACAATGGTTATTAGTAAAAAGTCAAAAAAATAACAGATGCTGGTGAGGTTGTAGAGAAAAAGGAATGCTTATACACTGTTGGCAGGGGTATAAATTAGTTCAGCCATTGTGGAAAGCAGTGCGGCAATTCCTCAAAGAGCTAAAAATAGAACTACCATCTGACCCAGCAATCCCATTACTGGTTAATATACACAAAAGGAATATAAATCATCCTACCATGAAGACATATGCATGTCAATGTTCACTGATGCACTATTCCCAACAGCAAAGACATGGAATCAACCTAAATGCCCATCAATGACAGACTGGTTAAAGAAAATGTGGTACACATACACCAAGGAATACTATGTAGCTATAAAAAAGAACGAGATCACATCTTTTGCAGAAACATGGATGGAGTTGGAGGCCCTTATCCTTAGCAAACTAACGCAAGAACAGAAAACCAAATACCGCATATTCTTATTTGTAAGTGGGAGCTAAATAATGAGAACACATGGACACAGAGGGGAACAACACACACTGACACCTATGTGAGTGTGGAGCATGGGGGGAGGGAGAGCAAAAACAAAATAACTATTGGGTACTAGGCTTAGTACCTGGGTGATAACATAATTTGTACAAAAAGCCCCCATGACACAAGTTTACCTATATAACAAACCTGCACATGTACACCGAACCTAGAAAAAAAGTTTTTAAAAAAATAAATAAAAGTTAAAAGCTAGGCATATTCTTACATTTCAGCCACAGCACTGGACTTAGTAGAAATTAATTAATTAAGTTCCATTAGGCCTTCTATTTAAGGCCTAAAAGTATCAGTTAAGAAACAGTCTAGTGGACCAAAAAGAGCCTCAGGCTCCAAAAAAGAAAATGTCCTGAGGACCCCCTACAGGACAATAGCCCAGTGGGGCCTTGCTGGTCAGCAGAGCAGCCATTCAAATGCAGTTCCACCAACAGCCTCGGGGGCACTGTGCTGGTGTGAATTTGGGGCTGAATGGAACATTATCTGGTTCTGCATGGTATCTTATTGTTTGAAATTTCAGGCTATTTCTCTTCTGACTATACAAAAGTTTTCCTTTGAAGAGGTGCCAAGAAAGAATAGAGAGAAAAAAATACCTTTTTCATTTTCTAAATAAAATTTTGGGTGGCTCGAAAGTAGGCAATATATCGTGATGGTTAGAGCAAGGGTTTAGTAAGAGATTGCCCTGGGTTAAACAACTGGTTAAGGACCTCAGACTAATCACTTAACCCCAGCTGGAGGCAATCTAAGTAAAAGTAAAATGTTGGAGTTTAGTATAATGTTTGAAGTTCATAAAACTGGCACAATGTCATCTACTTTGCTAGATTGTTAATAAGGATTAAATAAGATACAGCATTTAACACACAGAAATGCTCAGTAACTCACTATAATAATCAGACCTGAAGATTTATGAAAACATGCTTCCTAGTTCAAGAGTTGAAGGAGGAGGTTGCTTACTATTTTTGCACAAGTTCAATTCCAAAACATTGATCTGTGATTAAATATCATAAAACTATCATAAAACTCACAAGCTACTTATCCAGCTCATAAATCACAGCTTTTTTCTACTTTTTGGCATCTGCTTATTAGGTAACTGTTTATCTACTAAAAGAAATAAAAGATGGAATTAAAATAAATCAATTTTTCTACCTGCTGACTTCTGTGATAAAAGGGTCTTCACTGGGGTGATGGGGAAGTTCTGAAAATGGGTACTGGTGATAGCTCCACAGCATTGTAAGTGTAGGACATTGTGAATGGCCTGGAACTATACATTTAAAAATGGTTAAAATGGCAAATGGTATGGCATGTATATTTTACCACAACTAAAAAAAGAGATCAGAAATCTCTTTTTAGAACCTGCGATTCACTCAGATATACAGCTGCCTGTGCTATGCCATCCTCCATTACTAGACATAACAATAACTTGGATGTACCAAAAAGCAGATTATCTAAACAGATTTGGGAGTGAGTGAAAAGGAGGTTTGAGTATTCTCAGCACCATTACCAATTCTAATAATTCATCATAATAGTTTAATGGCTATTTTTTCTGCTGAAATAATTATATGTGCCAAACTCAGCCTAGACTGATTAAGAATTGTAGCTACAAAGGCTACCCTGGCAATTTGAAAAATCTTAAGTGAATTTTATGAGATCAGAATCCTCATTCCAGATCTGTCTCTCCCAAGCCTAGGGCAACTGTATGGCTCACCATCTTGACTTTGAAGTTTTTCTCTGCTACAAGACTGTGGTTACCCACACCCTTTGCTAAAGGTGGATTCCCTCTATCTACAATCAGTTCTTGAGAAAATCAGACTATCAGCCAGGAAGTGAAATTCTTCTCTTCCTTTGAACTAAAAAGACTCTGCTGCTCCCTGTGCTGGATTGGTATCTGTCGGCATTCACAGATGAGGCTCTCTCTATCTCTCTAGAAGTATTAACTGAAGTGAAGCCTCTGAACCTGTGTTAGACAGAAGTTGAGCCAGCAAGTACAGCCCCACATATGTGCTCTGTTTACACATTAGTTTATTTTAATTTCATTGTCAGATTTAATAATTCCATTTACAATTACATTTCTGGGTTACAAAACATCTTGCCTTTTGAAGCTCAGTGTCTTCCTTAAACAAACACACCCACACACTAAACATGCACACACCCTCTTAAAATATTAGTGCATTTACAAAACGGAGGTCTTAGCCTTGAGAACGCAGGTGCTCCTTTCCATTTCTTTCTTCCAAAAAGCTTTCAGCGATTTCAGAGGCTACGTTGGGTAAATACATGAACAAGCCAAGGATTAGGGATTCTATTTACTCGGCTATTATTCTGGGCTCTGCCTCTATTATTGAAATTGTGTCATAATCCTAGAGCTACTAAATTGTAGCTCTGATTCCATAACATGCTCTCCTCATTTATTCCTGCTACGCTATGCAAGAAAAGCAGCTTTCTGCCAATAAGCATCCTGTAAAGTTCCAAACTTGCTTTGTATGCCGTGCATTCATGCCTTTACATTCAACAAATCTTATTTTCCTACAAAATCATTTTACTGTAGATAAGGCAATTACATATTAGTATATATATTAGCTACTAGTTGGCATACTGGTTGGCACATGCCACTTTTCAGATTTGTCCCCATGATATCCTACTCTGATAACCCAATAATATCTTCTTTGAGCATCACTGTATTCCCAACAAGGCAACTCAGTTGCCAAAAATTATGAAAGAGCAAGGGAAAAAAAATACAGTGGAATATGCATGCACATATTTCAAAGCAAAAACTTCCTGGTATAATGAGAAAGAAGTTGAAGAAATTACCAGCCCACACAGGTGAGTCAGAGTACCTGACTCTGAATCCTAGTTCTAACGTCTGCTACTAGGTGATCTCAGGCAAATAAGTTACTTATGCATCCCTTGGACTGTTTAGAGAATTAAATGAGATCATACAGCAACATGCATAGTACTTGGCACATCAAATACACTCAACAAATGCTTTTAGCTGTACTTAGTGTTATTGCTCTCACTATTGTAACAACAATGAACAATAAAATAACAAATGTATGCTTGGTTTGACTAAACATTTATGACTCCCTCCTATCCATTCAATGCTGGCAATATACAAGTAGCAGGAATTAGTTTTATTGAAAGTATTTGACATAAAGGATTACTTATCTTTAGAAAATCAATACACAGGCTATTGCAGCATTTAAATAAAATGTCTATCCTAATGTGGAATGCACATGCATCAAAAGGAAGACAAAAATAAATCTAGTGTTGAAATTCCACTATTTTGAGTGTGTGACTTAAGATTTTAAGAATTTTGTTAAAGCTCAGTTTTATTTAAACTGCTAGAAAGGGAAATATAAGTACAGGTTGGCCTTCCTCCTGACCCTAAAGCTTAAACAAAACATACATTTAGTACCGAATGGAAAGAGAGTAAAGAAACTATGTGTTACCTGACATACTCTAACTTATGTGATGGGTCACAAAAAGAACTTGATAATGCTATTCAGATATTTGAGATGTGCAAACTCTACAACTAACCAGGGACTATTCAATAAGAGAAACTTTAATGTAAAGATAAACTATTAAATATAAAAGAAAATCAGGTATAGGTATAATTTCTTAATCTAATTTCATTATTAATAATGTTACATCACAGTCATAAAGAAAAAGTTTCTTTTACATTTAGTTGAAAAAGACATAAAGAAACACCAGAAGATGTCTTGTAAATGCTCTTTCAGGAAGCAATCCAGTTAAACCAAGAGAAATCTTGTTTCTACATCCTCTAGCAACATTTCATAAAAGAGTTGGCTAGCAAATGTCAATTTCAATTCTTCAACTAAAATTGCTCTAAATCTCTATAATTATTACTATAATTTAACTTTTTACTGGTACACCTTCCAAATGTAAATTCATCAGTGTATTGCCAACTTGTGATTTCCTTAGCCCTTGAAGCTTGATGCCTGAGGGTGTCAAGCAGCAAAGTTAAGAATCTAGATCCAGGCCAGGTGCAGTGGCTCATGTCTGTTAATACTGGCACTTTGGGAGGCCAAGGCGGGCGGATCACTTGAGGTCAGGAGTTTGAGACCAGCCTGGCCAACATGGTGAAACCCCATCTCTGCGAAAAATAAAAAAATTAGCGAAGTGTGGTGGTGGGTGCCTGTAATCCCAGCTATAGTCGAGAGGCTGAGGCAGGAGAATCGCTTGAACATGGGCGGCAGTTTGCAGTGAGCCGAGATTGCGCCACTGAGCTCCACTCCAGCCTGGATGACAGAGCGAGACTATGTCTCAAAACAAAACAAAACAAAACAAAACCTAGAACCAGACCTTTGGGGATACAACATCTGCTTTTGTAACCTGTGTTTAGCCCACTCAGCACACTTTTTTTTTTTTTTTTGAGACAGCGTTTCACTCTTGTCACCCAGGCTGGAGTGTAACAGCACAATCTTGGCTCACTGCAACATCTGCCTCCCAGGTTCAAGTGATTCTCCTGCCTCAGCCTCCCAAGTAGCTGGGGCTATAGGTACATGGACCACAGCCAGCAAATTTCTGTATTTTTAGTACAGATGGAGTTTCACCATGTTGGCCAGGCTGGTCTTGAACTCCGGACCTCAGGTGATCCACCCACCTCAGCCTCCCAAAGTGCTGGGATTATAGGCATGAGCCATCGCACCAGGCCAGAACACAGTTTTAACCATAAGTTAAGAACACCATCTATAGGCAGGGTGCAGTGGCTCACACCTGTAATCTCAGCACTTTGGGAGGCTGGGGCAGGTGAATCACTTGAGGTCAGGAGTTGGAGACCAGCCTGGCCAACATGGCAAAACCCCGTCTCTGCTAAAAATACAAAAATTAGCCAGGCATGGTGGCACATGCCTGTAATCCCAGCTACTCAGGAGGCTGAGGCATGAGAATCACTTGAACCAAGGAGGCAGAGGTTGTAGTGAGCTGAGAGCACCTCACTGCACTCCACCCTGGGTGACAGACAGACATTCCCTCTCAAAAAAAAAAAAAAAAAAAAAAAAAAATTAAAAAAAGGAACACCATCTATAACAAATGACCATCTTCAAAAACATCTTATGATGTTTCCATTAAGCACTCAAAGCACTGAGAGAATGTTACCTACATCCCTTTTAGAAGGTAGTATACATTGACATCATCTAAAAATGGAATCATGAGTATATTTTTTGGAATGAATCTACTACAAGATATTTACTTAAGGAAGAAAAACCTCTCAGACCTCAAAGTCAACCTCTGGACGTATCTCAAAATGGAAGAGGGACCCATCAAATTTATACAGAAAGTAGATGATAGCTTACTATTAGAGAAAACTGTCAAAACAAGCACTACCCATTGAAAGTAACAGTGACAAAACAGAAGCTGAAGAAGAAGACAGTAATCAAGAGTCTATGGCTAAGAGGTGTCGGGGAGTGCTGTGGGGCAGCAGGGGCTCTGGAGGCAAAAGAGTGTGACTGACTCCTGACTATGCCAGAGAATGGCTCTGAAACAAGACCTTTGCTTCCATACGTGGGAAGTGGAGATGACACGACCCACCAGAGCAGTGTTTGGTGGATTAAAGATGCTGCCCATGACCTACCTGGCACATTTGCACTCTGTCATTGTCCCTTCGCCTTTCCTGCATGGAGAATCTCCTTCCTGCATGCTGCTTAAACAGAGTACTATCTGAAATCATTTAGGCAGGAACTCTTGATGCCCAGGGCTTATGAAGAGGTACTTGACTCTGGCCAGTAAGGACCTATTTGGGAATGGATAGCGGACCCCCCCTTTCTTCTAGTGGTGTCCCCTACTTATTATGCCTGCTATCCAGCTGCTTAACAGTCGGTACTCGTCCAGTGGGCAGAACCAAGCACTGTACTAGAACAAAAAGTGTCTAAAACACCGCGACAGGAAGGAGGAAGCGCAGGATGGGAGTAAGAGAACAGGTGAGAGACTGAACAAGTGTGGAGACAGCACAACAACTATATATATTTTTTCTTTTACATGATTGAAGAACTTCATGAAAATATTTAGCCTGTGAAATATCCAAAAATATTCATGTGATAAAAAAAATTCCTGAACCAGGCAAATTAAAAGCCTGTTCCCACTGTAATCATCACAACTTTTTGTTGTTGTTGTTGTTGTTGAGATGGGGTCTCACTCTGTTGCCCACACTGGAGTGCAGTGGTGTGATCTCAGCTCTCCACAACCTCTGCCTCCCGGGTTCAAGTGATTCTCCTGCCTCAGCCTCCTGACTAGCTGGGACTACAGGCGTGTGCCACCATGCCCAGCTAATTTTTGTATTTTTAGTAGAGGAGTTTCACTATGTTGGCCAGGCTGGTCTCGAACTCCTGACCTTGTGATCAGCCCGCCTCAGCTTCCCAAAGTGCTGATATTACAGGCATGAGCCACCGTGCCTGGCCTGTTTTGTTTTGTTTTGAGCTGGAGTCTCCTTCTGTTCCCCAGGCTGGAGTGAGTGCAGTGGTGTGATCTTGGCTCACTGCAACCTCCGACTCCCAGGTTCAAGCAATGGCCTCAGCCTCCCAAGTAGCTGTGACTACAGGAGCATGCCACCACACCCAGCTAAATCACAACTTTTCTACAGCACAGGAAACAATTGCTCTTTTAAGTCTATTTTGGTATTCGTGTATTCACTCATTTCACAAATATTTATTCAATGCTGATGGGCTGAGCCCTGTAACAGGGGCTGCAGATACAGCTGTGAACATGACAGTCAGTTGCCCTCCTATCACAGAGCTTAGACTTTATTGAGGGGCAGAGACCATAAACCAATAAATGAAATAATACATGTTGAAATTAGGAAGTAAATGTTAATATGTGCCATGAAGCAAAAACAAAGCAGGGTAAGGGGGTAGAGAATGTCTGACTACAGGGGAAACAAAGAGACTCTATTCATAAATGTTTAAACAACCCATCAAAATTCATCAGAATGATTTACTTCCAACAGCAAAGTTTTACTTGGCATGCTAGTAGTTTTAAATCATCTTATCTTTTAATATTTAATGTATCTGTGTGAAGGGGTTTCCTCCTAAGTCCCTCACAAATGTAAAACACACCCTGGGGTGGGCACTTATCCCAAGCCAAGGCTGGTGCTTTTGAGCACGTTCTGGCATTTATGTATGCTCAGCCTCCACATACCTGGGGGGCACAGATGCTGCTGGCTCAGTCAGGCAGAACCTGTCAGGCATTAAGGCTTATCTTTCCCTTGAAATCCCTTGATTAAAAAAATAAAAAGCAAAGACACCTTCTAAAACATAAATTTAGAAATAACCATCCAGAGGTAGTGTGCATTTACTGTTCTCCTACAGTGCTGGGCACACCAGCCTTGCCACACAATGCCAATATTTAGAGATTAATCAGATTGCATAAATGCTAACTGCATGCTTTAAAACTGGAAGTATTAACTACTACTAATTTTCAGTGCTATAAGACAATGTAAAATGCCTTTTCTGTTTCAGTATCTGTGTATACCTTTTGACAACAGGGAAATTAAGCTATTGTTGAACAATGACTGTTTATTTAGCTTTCTTATTTTAAATGTCAGCTGTACTTCTGCTGACAGACAGGACTTATTGCTCCTCGACTGTCGTGATGTTTGTATTGTGCAAATAACACCAACGGTAAAGCCTTGCACTAAGCACGTTTTGCCTACTAGGTTAGTAATCAGGTTATTTAAAAAAAAAAAGGCATCAACGCTTATTACTTAAGCTGCTGTGTCAACAAGACATCAAACTTTCAAGTGGACTAAATATTTTGGGTCAATTTGAATAAACGTGTCATCCTGTCAATCAGAGCTGTCAAACTGAAGTGAGTTTCCTCGTGAAAAAGTGCGTTTCCCATCATCAGAACTGTATGGGCAAAGAGCTTCCTCCAGCCCATTCTGTACAGAGTCCTTCGCAGTCACTCAGAAACTGAATCTGAAGGCCTTGGGAGCTTCCCGAGCTGAATTCTCACAGTGGCCGAATTGCATAAGGGCTTCTTGATTTCTGTCCCCCGTGGCAGTCATAACCATGCAACCATCTCTGTAACAACTGAAGCATGGAGCTTGGGAGTCATCCTTGATATCACACTCACTCTCCTCCATGCCAACATAAATCTGATCTTGTCACTACCTGCCTTAAAAATACTGTAAATGGTTTCTCGTAGTCCTCAGAATAAACACCAACTCTCTTTCACAGCATCCACAATGCCCTGCCCGACCTGACGCCCACTTACCTTCCAGCCTCATTTTGTGCCCAATACTCGTCTTTCAGTCTCACCTCTGTGCTCCTCCCTCCCCCAAGTGGCACTGAAAAGGCTGCTGGGAAGAAGGGAAACATGGTGGAGTCAAGGTGTGGACCAAACCATGAGCAGCAGCGTCATTGCTAAAAACCTTCCCAAGGAGGTTGTTTTTAATTACATTTTAAATTTTAGGATAGTTTTATATTTACTGAAAAACTGTGATGGAGTCAAGAGAGTTCCTCCACACTCCACGCTCAGCCAGTTTCCCCTATCATTAATATCTTTCATGGTGTGACATTTGTCACAACTCACGCACCAGTATTGACAGAATATTGTTAGCTCCAGGTACACTTTAGTCAGATTGCCCTGGTACGATCAAAACTAGCTGTCTTTTTTCTGTTCCAGGACCCACCAGGGGACCACACTACATGTAGCTGCCATGTCTCCTTAGGCTCCTCTAGACTGTGTCAGCTTCTCAGACTTCGTTTTCAATGACCCTGACAGTTTTGAGGAGTACTGCTTAGGCAGTTTGCAGAATGTCCTGAATTTGGTGTGTCTGACGTTTTTCTCATTATGAAACTCGGGTTATGGGTTTCTGGGAGGAAAACTTCCCATCATATTATATCAAGGATGCATACTGTCCACATGACGCATCACTGATGCTGAACTTGATCATCTGACTGAGGTCGTATTTGTCATTTCCCCCGCTGTCTCTAGAGTGCTCTGGACGGAAGTCACTCTGCACTGCCCACATAATGAGTGGGGAGTTATGTTCCACTTTCCTAAGGAGGGGAGTATGTACATAAATTACTTGGAACTCTTCTCTATGGGAGATTATTCTATTCTATTCATTTATTCATTTAATCATTTACATCAGTATGGACTCATGGATATGTATTTAATACTTTGTATCACATCCCAAGACTGTGATTTATTTGGTTGTTGGAGTTGGCCCAGGTTGGGGTACTGGGAGCTCTTTCAGTGGGCTCTTGCTGCGATGACACATGCGCCCATCACTGTGTGTGTTTCTGGGCACTTCCTTCCTTTCTGGCACTGTAAGACGCTTCATGCTCATCTTCTGTCTTCCTTGTTTCAGCCCTGGAATCAGCCATTTCTCCAAGGAGCCTTGGTTCCTCTTACTGGAGAATGGCGTAAACCCAATTTCTGGGTGCTGATGTGCTCCGTGCTGCTGGAACTGAGAACGGTTTTTAAAGAAACTAGTAGACAGATATCTTTATTGTTTGTATTAATCTTCTTGGAGTGTGGAGGTGGTTCTTTGGAGTATAAACCATAATTCTCTGGTTTGTTTCTTGAACAAAAAAAATTTAATAAGCTAGAAGAGATGATATAGGATAATATGGCAAAAGCGAGTGTGTTTGGCAGACTATAAATAAAGCTCTACAGAAACGTAAGGTATTATATTTTAATCAGCTTAAGGTAAGGCCCTGTGGGCTTCTAGACTTGGTTTGGTGAGTCAGTCTGATGCGAAAAAACAAACAAAATCGAGTTTCAGTTTGTTGAGAATTGACTCATTTAGCTACTACTATTTCTTTCCATCTGATCTGATGTTTGGTCCATTTGAAAAACTCCATAAAGTTATTATTTAGTATCTCTACTTGCATACTGCTTTTGGCCAGAGAGATTCTGATTAGAAAGGAGCATAGAAATAAAGTTGTTTAATATTTACAAATAACCTCCTGGAATGCTAAAATCTTGGACTTTATCCTTTCCCTTCCCCCTCCCCTCAGATTCTTTGTGGAAGAGTTGAAGAAAGACAGCATAAGGAATTCTGTAACCAGAGGCAGAACCCAAAACTAACTGGGCCACGTCCTGCTTACGTGGCTGTGGGGAGAATCTTTCCATCAGGACCACCATGGCTAAAAATGGTTATAAACTAAATTGACAGCTTTGCCACAAAAGTCTAAAGGAGCTCGCAGGAAGAGGAAGATTTTATTGTTGATCAGTGGATGTCAGGCAGGTCTCTCCTATGTCAATGAGAATAGATAGGTTGTGACATTAAAAAAAAAAAGACTTGGAGATCGTTAAGAGAACCATCAGGGCCCAAGACCTACATTGCTTACATCTCTTGCCTTCCAAAGGCCAGGTCACTTTCATGTCAGAATTTAAGGATCAACGGAGAAAAATGTGGGCAAGGCAGCACAGAGGGTATGAACACTGACTAAGTTTCATTATTTATAAAAATAGGGACAATATGACCTGTGTTATAGGGGATTAAACTTATCAGAGGATAAGTAAAATCTGAACCTAAAAACTCAATAAGAGGCACTTACCTAAAAATTTTACATAACATAAAACACAAAAAGACCAAATAGTTTACAGAGGGCAATATGAAAACTTGCATGAGTAATACAATTGCCATTCACAAACTGCTGAACTAATATAGTTTCCATTCCTAATATATATATAATTCTACCTGTCTATTTGCTGTAGTAAGAAACAATTCTGCTTCCTAGCGGGGGCAAAGTATTACTTCCTTGCTACTCACAAACCTCAGCATATCTGTCTTTTTATAAAACTGCACATTTTCTGAAGTGACTGTAATGGAAACTGAACCTTAGATCATGCTCACCATAGCACACTTAACAAATATTCTAGTATATATTTTATAAAATGGTGAAATGAATGGGAATGCCATATCATCATGGTTTATTTTAAGCAAAAACCTTAAGTTATCTTACTACTCAGAAATGTGATTTAACATAAGCCAAAAACCATTGTGGGGGTATGAGATGAACAGCAGAAAACCTTAACATTGACAATGAGAGTTAAACCTCACCCCAGATGTCTCAGCAATTAAGAAAGCTGGTTTCAGTCAGGTATTGCCACATGTGTTTAGTGGAGGATTAAGTGACTGAATGTCGTGCCTGTAATATATATCTTTATGTAAGCTATGAATGTGTTTAAGAATAGACAAGGCCATACTGTCAATCTGCAATGCTACACACACGTCTGTACACACACCCCACCCCCTTCAGAGATTAAAAAAAGGAGAAGCAGATTAAAAAGAAGTGTTTTGGGCCAGGCAAGGTGGCTCAGGCCTGTAACCCCAGCACTTTGGGAGACCGAGGAGGGCGGATCACCTGAGGTCAGGAGTTCGAGACCAGCCTGGCCAACATGGCAAAATCCCGTCTCTACTAAAAATACAAAAATTAGCTGGGCATGGTGGCACATGCCTGTGGTCCCAGCTACTCAGGAGGCTGAGGCAGGAGAAGTGCATAAACCCAGGAGGTGGAGGTTGCAGTGAGGGGAGATGGTGCCACTGCACTCCAGCCTGGGCAGTAGAGACTCCATCTCAAAAAAAATAAAAAATAAATAATAATAAGACAAAAAAAGAAGTGTTTTGAAGTTAAATCATATTTTACCCCCCGCAAGGAAATTAAGTGACTTTCCTAAGTAATTTATAGATAGTAAGTAGCAGAGTCACTGACTGCAAATCCAATTCTATTTCACCATGTGATTGCTTTCTTTCTCTGGGGAAGAAAATACTGTTTTAACCACTATTATGTTGCCTTCAAATGGTATTTGGTGTGTTAGGCTTTTTAAGAAAAGCCCCTGCTGCTGCAACTTGTCTTTTTTCCTGTGAGGATCACTCTATGTAAAGTTAAGTAATGGAAAACTGCTGAATAAATACCTTGCAGCCCAGAGTTAGACAGCACAGATACATGGTTCCTAGCAGTGGCCTTTAACTGATGAATGTAAAGCAAACACCAGGGAAAAAAGAAAGTAGAGGAATCTTGTGTGCTCAGGGACTTCCTTGAATAGGGTGTTGGCCTCTAGCTGGTGAGGACTAGAAATGGCCAAGGGACTCAGAGCTCTGAGCAGAGCCCTGTTCCCAAGGGATGACTCATTCTGAGAAAAACAAATAATCTAAAAGTTTGCCTATGTAGAACTTATTATTCAAAGATCAAAAGCATTCCCTATTTGACTTCTCTGAATTTGTATCATTCAAAGAGCACAAGTATGAATACAAAGGTATTCTGACCCTAAGAAACACAGTCTTATAACTAAGAAGGTAAAAAAAAGTTGTGATTTGGTTAGGGAGGTACATAGTTTGAAGGCAGGTATTCTATTTCTTTCCATTTTGCTATGTAATATAACTCTTTACATTTATCCAGGAAGCAGTTAAACAAAAATATATAAGGTACCTATAAAAAGTTACAGGACAACGAGATCCTGTAAGCTTTTACGTTACAAATCTCAGTAATTTCACCCATCACTCCTGGTGATACCCCAGTGTTAAGGCTGTGAGCCAACACCTAAGACCTGCTGTTTTGGGGCACAGGCTGACTGCCTCCAAGAAAATGAGAAGCCACTACTATGGGTCTTAGCTTACAAATCCAGCCCTATGAAGTGACAACTGGCATAATCCTCTTTGCATGTCCCCCATTCATCTCTGACATGAAACAAATCATGTGAATTAATGAGATCTGACAGAACAGCATTAAGAAAAATATTAAAATGTAAAAGCAGAATTGTTCTATTGTTTGTGTTAACTAAAATCTGAATACTTAATCATCTCTGGTTTGAATGAGGGACTTCTTTTTCTCTCATGTGTGAATTTTAGTGCAGAAAATATTAAGTTTCTTAACACAAAATTTTTTGGATAAAGAACAGAATTTTTGAGAGTTGCAACATTCTGGGAAGCCGACTAGAAAAGCACACCAGCCAAAAGATAAACACTGAAAAAGATTTACATTTTTTTCTTTTGATGGCATCTCCTATCAGCAAATGTTGAGGTGCAGCAGCAAGGTCTGGGAAAGGATGAGCCAAGCATGGCTGCCAGGAACACACACCTCACAGAAACTCACCGCTTACTTCCGCCTTAGCTCGGGGTGGGCTGGTGCTACCAACCACCAGCCAAAAGTACACAATGTACCCACAATCAGTAGCTTATTATGATGTGCCTATTGTTTCACTTTTGCCTGGGCCTGGAATAGATCCTGAACTAGATGTCCTGTCTGACAGTACAGGCAGCTGAAGAGCTTGGTCTGCTGCCTGAGGTCCTGGTTCAATCCCTGGCTCTTCCACATACTGCCTTGTTACATAAGCAGAAGACCTGACCTGTTTATTGTCTATAAAATGGGGATCATAACTCCTACCTCATAGGGTTACTAAGAAGAGTCAATCAACAGATACATGGTAATCCCTAAAACCGTCCCCAGAGGTGGAAAGTTCAATAAGGGCCAGTAAGGACTAGCTGTAAATGATGGCTGTGTCAGCATGCACACTTCCTCACTCTTCACAAAGCTGATGGAATGAATTCAATCTCCAAAAGAGCAGAATGTTTGTCTAAGCGTCTTTCACTACTTCACCTCTGGCACATGGAATCATGTCTGGCACATAATTAGCACTTCACAAATATTTGCTGAATAAATGAATGGCTGAAGGCACTTCACAAATATTTGCTGAATAAATGAATGGCTGAAGGCAAGAATCTGGAATTCTGCTAAAAAGGAGTACAGGCATTAGATTCAACAGTCTTAGGCAAGGAGACATTTAAGTCACACTCATGACTACCCAGACCCGCTCAATTACTACAATGAAAACACTTCTCCAATATTGAAAGTTATTTCCTATATGCACTTTTTCAGATAGCCAGAAAACTTTTCAGATAGTCAAGCTCAGCTGCAAATATAACCATCAATATATTGCGATTATCCAGTAACATTCATATCTTCCTATAAATATTTGTAAGAATGTTTCAATGTTCTTATATTCATACATGAAAAATCATGATGACCACTTCCATTTACAATTAAATTTTCAGTAAAAATACTCAAAAAATTACTGAGAAAATTACATAGAAAAAAAGAATTGTGATACCTTAAAGATATTAAGTTCTAATTTTTCAACAGGTAAAAAAAAAAAACTAACCCAATGCCTTGGAATTTCTTGAAAATATGTAGTTTTAAACTTTCAGAAAAAGAAATAAAGGAATAAAAAATAAATGAGTTCTTTAGGCTAAAAAAAACCACTGTGACCTGTTAAAATCTAAAGGAAAATTTTCTAAGAGTTTATGACAAATAAAAAATTTTTCTATTAGAGTATAAGTAACATTTTGAAAGCTAAAACCTGAATCTTTATCCTGGTACTTGAATAAATCATGGCAACTAAAAATTAATTTACTTAGGACACAGTGAGACAGATGCTTAGAACACAATGTACAGCTAAGACATTTCTTTTTTATTTGTTTATTTATTTATTGTTTTGAGAAGGAGTTTTGCTCGTGTTGCCCAGGCTGGAGTGCAATGGCACGATTTCAGCTCACTGCAACCTCTGCCTCCTGGGTTCAAGTGATTCTCCTGTCTCAGCCTCCCAAGTAGCTGGGATTACAGGCGTCTGCCACCACGCCCAGCTATTTTTTGTATTTTTAGTAGAGACAGGGTTTCACCATGTTGGCCAGGCTGGTCTCGAACTCCTGACCTCAGGTGATCCACCCTCCTTGGGGCCTCCCAAAGTGCTGGGATTACAGGCATGAACCACCACACCTGGCCTAAAACATTTTCTTTAAATGAAAAAAATATGGAGAAAACATAAATCAGCTTTCATTATAGATGGTGCCATTTTGGTTTTGTTTTACCTTCAACCATGAGCATGGGCTCCCTGCCTCCACCGTGGGCCAGCATCTCCCTGCGATAGCGCTCCCCGGCAGCCCTGGGGAAGAGAGAATCTGTTACAGACTCCTGCTTGCACAGCCTCCATTCACACTTGTCTTGAATTCTCAAAGAAAGCCACACTGACGCCATATTCATAAAAGCTGCCACCATGTGACAATTTGGCCCCTATTTTCTTGCTTCTAAAAATCAAATTCTGGCTTTTAAATTGTTCTAAAATAAATTAAATCAGGTGTGACATATTCCCTGTAAGAGGATAACTATACTTTTGGCTATCTGTTTTGTTAACAAGAGACCTCACTTTATAAAAATAATTAATTTATGTATTATACAATAGCTGTCCCCAATCTTTTTGGCACCAGGGACTGGTTTTGTGAAAGACAATTTTTCCACAGACGAGGGTTGATGGGGGAGGGATGGTTTCAGGATGATTCAAGAACATTACATTTATGGTGCACTTTATTATTACATTATACATTATAATATATAGTGAAATAATTATACAACTCACCATAATGTAGAATCAATCAGTGGGAGCCCTGAGCTTGTTTTTCTACAACTAGATGGTACCATCCAGGGGTGATGGGAGACAGTGACAGATCATCAGGCCTCAGATTCTTATAAGGAGCGCCCATCCTAGATGCTTGTGAGAGGATCATAAGGATCGCATGCGCAGTTCACAATAGGGTTCCTGCTCCTATGAGAATCTACCGCTGCCACTGATCCAACAGGAGATGGATGGGGAGCGGCTGCAAATACAGATGAAGCTTCACTCGCTCACCCACCCACCACACCTCCTGCTGTGTGGCCCAGTTCCCAGTACCAGTCTGTGGCCTGGGGGTTGGGGACTCCTGTTATAGAATAAGTAAAATATTATATTTTATTCTCTATAAAAATAGTTTTAGGATTATTTTAAATGAGGCTTGAAATTATACCATTAAGAAATAATTTGTGATGGCACCTAATAAAGAAGAGAAAAAGAACACTCTAAAACAAGAGTGAAGGAAGAGAAGCTGGCAGGAAAAGGTTAATTACACCAGAAAACCTTGGTTCAGGATAACAGTTAACAGATCAGCAAACTCCACTGGAGTGTGCTGGTGGTAAAGGCACAGTGGAGGCTGCCTTGTTCCCGTCTTCTGGTACTCTGTGTCACCTGGATATGCCTACCTGACAGAGTTCCACAAGGAACACTGTTTATGACAATACGTGAAGGTAGGTTTGGAATAATTTTTGTAGACATAAATCCTCCAAACTAATGGGACCTGGAAACAAGTTATTTAGTACTACTCTTTTGTATTTTATGAAAAATGCAAAATCCTTTAACATACATGACTACACACTATGATGAGACAGGTTAAATAAATTTTGATATTGTTTCCATTTGAGAAGCTCTGGAGCCTCTTTACATGTGGGTCATTTTGTGAACATGGTCTTTAATCAAACTTTTTGAGAGCATTACAGTAACAAAAACATGCTGACATCAAACACTAGCCCTGGTCACATCCTGAAGTGAGTGCTAAGCAAAGCAGGAAGCCTGGACTGAGGTGGAGCCTCCCCTCAGGGGCAGGGGGTGCTGAGGGGCCCTGCCTGAATCCTGGCCTGGGGTGCTCCAAGGCCCTTCTCAGCCATCGGATGTAGTGCCCTGACCCTAAATCAAATCCCTCCCCACAGGCCTCTAGCTCCTGGCTTGCCTCAGCTCTGCAATGCCTGGCTTTCTGATGTAGGCTCCAGCCTGGTTATTTTTCAGGAGTGAGATCAAAAAGGAGACTTTGACAGAGGTTAGAAATTTTCTAGTCCAGTGAGCATTTTTACTAGCTTACTTTAACATGCCCGTAAAAGTATGGCAACTACATGTCTAGGCAAGAATGTACACATAAACAAGATATAAATATTTAGAAACGTATATATTTTACAGTATGTGCTTTTCTAGTAAAGTATACTTCAAACAAGATGATATTTTGCCTATTGTATAGAAATCTACAGTAAAAAGTTATAATCCCTGAAACTGATTTACTGATGTCAAGTTTGGCTAAAGATCCTTTAAAAATAAAATCTGAAGAGCAGACCAAATGTCCATACAGTCTGCAAAGGGCAGAAGACAAAATACATGTGAGTACCAAGCTGCAAAATATTTAAAAATTCTATGACATCACATTCAGACTCAAATAATTTGAAACAAATGTGATTACTGCTGAGAAAAATCCAAGTCTATGTCAAATTGTATGACAGACTGAGAGGGTGAGGTGGAGGTGGGAGGGAGAAGAAACCAGGAATGAGAAGACCTAGATTATAGTCTTAGTCCAGTTTTTGATGGTGACGTCTGAACAAATTGTTTTCTCTGAGCCTCAGTTTTCTCTTATAAAAAGTGCTGGTTTCTGCCAAGACTGCTGTGAATACTATGTGAAAACTCTAGGACACTCTAAAAACCAAGATAAAGCAGTAAAAATAGCACTCATCAGCCAAAGTTCCCTGAAAAGAATTTGGAGATGTAGTTATTTGTGTGGTGAGAAGATAAATGCTATAAACAACTCTGACACCAGATTATAATTACTGGTTTTCTTTCAAAGAAAGAGCCTTCTAAGGAATCATAGGACCCAAACTTGACAACCTCTTGGTTCCTATTGTTATAGGGAGTCCTGTTAGGAGGATCAGGAGGCCAAATCAGGGAGCAAAGAGAAGATCTCCTACATCTCTCCAGCCAGCATGGGATCCTCTGCACCTCCCCAGACAGCACGGGATCCCTCGCACCCTTCACCCAGCACAGGACCCCATGCACCTCCCCAGACAGCACGGGATACCCCACCCCCACCAGACAGCACAGGATCCCCCGAAACCCCTCAGCCAGCACAAGATCCCCATACCTCCCCAGACAGCACGGGATCCCCCACACCCCCCAAGATAGCACGGGATCCCCCACACCCCCCCAGACAGCAGGGGATCCCCTGCATCCCCCAGCCACAGCACAGAATCCCTCACACCCTCCAGGAAGCAAGGGATCTCCTGTACCTCTCCACCCAATGGAAGTTTAACCACTACCTGGCCTTTAGAAAGAGATTGGGAAAGCAGGACTACTGATCCTAGGCACCCCTACTTCCTCCTGACAATGCCCCCAGCCTCTCCAGTGCCTTGTTCTGCCTCCATTCTGTGGAAAGGGGTGGGCATCCCGTAGCATGTGGTGAGGTCAAAAAAGCCAAGAAAACCCACAGGAGCAGCAGGGGCTGCTTCATGTAGCACAAGAGCCCTCATACAAGGGTTCCCTCAGGTACCACACAGCCACCTCTACACAGTGGCTGCAGGGTAGGGGGATGTCCAGGGCCACCGGTCAGCTGCAGGAAGCAGGAGCAAGCTTGGGTGGGAATAGCCAAGAGGGGTGAGGCTGTGTGGGGAGACTGCCATTTTCTGCCAGGTTTGGCTGTGTTACGTGGGCTGCGGTTCTCTGAGCCCGACTTCCAGATGTAACAGAGTGGGGAATTACTGTGGTCCAAGGCGGGGACATTTTAGAACTTACCCCCTTACCTGTTGAAAGGATCCTGTAGAAAACACTCCTTCCAAACCATGGAGGCGACCGCTCTGGACATGAGGTAAGAGTAATATTTAGCACCATACCCCACGAGGTGGCTGAATCGCAGCTGCCAGGCCTGCCAAGAACAGAGAGACACAGCACGGGACACAAGTCAGTTTCTGCTTGGAGAATATCACATGTGAGAACACAATGGAGACACAGAGAGACCCGTAAATGTTTTCATTTGCATTTTACCCTAGAAGGCTATGTCACCTATGATATCAATATTTTCACATTTTATACACTGTTAGGGGCTGAACTGTGTCTCCTCAAAATTCACATGTTGAAACCCAAAGCCATACCTCAGAATGTGACTTATTAGGAGACACGGCCTCCAAAGAAGTGATTAAGTAAAAGTGAAGCTCTTAGACTGGGCCCTCGCCCAATCTCACTGGTGTCTTGGAAGAGGAGGAAAGGTGGATGCCAGGGTGTGGGCACACAGGAAAGGCTGTCTGCAAGCCAAAGAGGCCTCGGGAAAGGCCAGATCTGCTGACACCTTGGTCTGGACTTCCAGCCCCCAAAACAGTGGGAAGTAAATTTCTGTTGTTTAAGCCACATAGTCTCTGGTATTTTGTGAAGGCAGCCCTAGCACACCAAGACATACACAAAGAAAATTTTGTATCACATAAATATAATCACATATAGATGTATATGTTTTGCTCCAAATATATGGTTATTCTTCTTCATTAAGTGAGTTTAATTACACTGATTATAACACATTTTATTTCACATGACTATCTACAAAAACAGTGAAGTCAGGAGTTTATTTATTTTTAATAATTTAGTTAGTTCAGAGAGTTGTACTCTGCAATGATTCTCTGTTGCATGAACTGCTTTTCATGAGCTAGTTTTTGTAACACAAAAACCTTCCATGTTTTTACCATAATCACATTTTATGACAAAACAAAAAGTCACAGAGCAGAAGAAAAATGAGACAGAATTTAAAAATCATAACTATATAAAGAGGGGTAATCTGGGAATGCATTTTTTTTTTTTTTTTTTTTAGAAGAGACAAACACTAAGAACCAAAGATAATCACCAGCAACTTGCCTCTCAGTGGAAGAAGGGTGAACAAACTGTTGTCCCTCCTTCTCTAAGCTCCTTCCACTTATTTTCTAATGATAAGAAGGAAGAAGCAGACACCTAATTGTTTTGTACAAGTTCATCACTCTGGGATTCACTTCTGTCACAGAAACGTAGAGAAGACAGCCTAGAGGCGGTGGCAGGAGTGCCAATGGTGGAGCCGGGTGGACGTGCACATCTGTTCTGACCCACTTGGAACGCCTGGTCAACAACATTGGAGGAGAGAATTTGGAGTCCGGCACAGAGAGAGAGCATCCATTGTATCTCAGGACAATGATGTAGTTATGATAGGAAAAGCCACATGGATTTTCATGGAAGGACACTGTTCCACTGGAAACTTCTTTTCCTATGAATACTGCTCTTTTTCTGTTGCTAAAGTGGAAAACATCTCCATTCTGACTCATCAGCAGGTGCAGGGCTATGCAAGCACAGCACACGAGCTTGCGATGGTATATCTGCTGTAACGTCACCCCAGCCAAAGCTGGGACTATGAAAACTGTCCTCAAAGGCTACACTTAGGACTTTAACATTTTTACTTTTCTGAAACAAATCTGACACGACAATCATCCACTTTCTTCTGTCTTTATCTGACATAAACATTTCTTTTAAAAAATAGAAGCTTGGGCCGGGCACAGTGGCTCACGCCTGTAATCCCAGCACATCAGGAGGCTGAGGCAGCTGGGTCACTTGAGGCCAGGAATTCGAGACCAGCCTGGCCAACATGGTGAAACCCTGTCTCTACTAAACATACAAAAATTAGCCAGGTGTGGCAGCACATGTCTGCAATCTCAGCTACTTGGGAGGCTGAAGCAGGAGAACTGCTTGAACCTGGGAGGTGGAGGTTGTAGTGAGCCAAGATCGCGCCACTGCGCTCCAGCCTAGGCGACAGAGCAAGAATCTGTCTCAAAAAAATAATAATAATTAAAAAATAAATAAACAACTTTTTAAAAAAGCTTAACTTTTTTTTAACCATGATAACAACATTCTCATGAATCTGTTAACTCCCCAGAAAATAAAGAATGAACAAAGTATAATCCTTGCTACAACTCTATAAACTAGATAAATGAATTCTAGTTAACATATCAAGGAAGAAACATTTTTTAATATATGGTTACTTCATCACAGGAACATGGCAGCATATTCCCTATATTCACTACACAGTGGCTTAAAAGACGCATGGTAATGCTAGTGACTCTGGTTATGTCTGATTCTCCAAGACAACTAATTTGCTTGGGCTCGGCAAGGGCTCTGTCATAAGCAAGGTGTGCAGGAGCACTGCAATCAATTTAGGACATGGGGCCAGCACCGCAGAGACACAGTGCACCTCCACATCCGCTCTCCTCTTTCTGTAAGAAGATATGATTGGAAGTCAGGCAGGCGCCTTGTGAGTGGTGTCCTGAAGGAATGATCCATGCCCCTTCCTCCTTGGGGATGCAGCCAGTCAGAAGTGTGGGCCTGTAATGGGGGCAGCTGCCTCCTGTGCTGGGCAGGGGCACTTGCACAGCTATTGTTTTGGGTCTCTCTCACAGCAACTAGACCTGTATCCTACCTCACAAGATACCCCAACTTCAGGCCCAAGTGCCATCCCCAAACAGTACCATGAAAACACAACCAACAGTGGGGCAGAGACTGCTGGAGGTGCAACAGATGCCATGCCCTTGGTAGAGCTGTGCCCTAGGTGGGAGGAGCTGGACACTCAAAACGTGGCCTGCATAGTCTTTTGCTAGCAAGGTCCCTCCAGCATAGTGAAGGGCAGAGAAAGGTAGACATGTACTTTTCATCCTATTAAGATGCAAGTGGTATTTAAAACAAAAGCAAAGAGCCTAGGACCATCTATGAATTAAATTCTAGTATAACAAACTTTGAATAACTACATTTTTAGTCAAAAGGCTTTTAGAATTCATTTACAACATATACACAGTCCAATGTACTCTGTCTTATTTAAAAGGGGTATTTGTCAGTTTTTCTGTTATGCTGGAATCCTAATCTACTCAATGATAAGAACTCATGGACCACTGGTAGCCTTTCTCGTATGAAGCAGTCTGGAAAGCAGTTTGGATGTGAGGGTATCTTCTGTAATGGAATACAGCCTGCTGTTTTAATCTGATACTCCACCAAGATACGAGCACTTGTACTACTGATGATAAGCGTCTCTCAGGGTGGAAGCCCCGAGCCCCGGAATTTGTAGCATACAGTTAAGGGGCTTTGTCTTTGAAACATTTTCTTCATGGTGATTTGCCAGAACTAGTTTGGCAGCCTTTGCAGTATAGAGCAGAGTTTAATTCTGTTTAGATTCAGGCTGAATACAGCTTTGTTTTATCTTGAAAGCAGGCCCACTTCAATAGTGGCATTTGATCTGAGCTAAGAAATGTCTTAAGTTCCCTGGTTTCATCAGCTCGTAACTGAGTTCCCACATCCCCCATAAACAGAGTTATAAAAATAAGACCTTTCAGAATGGTAGAAAGAGACATCAGGATTTGTGCATGCATCATTTCCTGGACAGCCAGGGGTCTGCCTTATCCTGACCCCCCTGCCTGAAACCAGGTCTTCTGGCACACACATGCCCCATTGTGTCTTGCTCTTTAATGACAGGTTTGGGTTCAGGACTACACCTCAAGACATGCTAAATAAATTATCTCCACCTTACACCTTTCATCATGGGTTTGCAAGTCTGTGGCTGACTAAGACCTACAATTCCACCGTTGTTTGAACACAATTGCTGAATTCCTGCTAATTCAACCTAATATTAAGTCCTTATTACCATTTCACTCATTCATCTGGAAAAATAAAATATAGCACTTCATCTTAAGCTCTGGAATTATGATATCCTCTTCCTTTTAAATTGAAGTTTTCTTCTTCCTAAGGGATATTTGTCAGATGGATAAAAGCTTTCACACTTCCTTCAGGATATTTAACGTGTGGATCTGATTTCAAAGGCAAACCATGCAAACATCTTTGTAGTTTTCCTTTTATTACGGTGAGAGACATAGATTTTCAAATCCTATTGCTGTCCCAAGGCATGCCTATTTAAACCTTCCTTGAGTTAGATAATCTCAGTGATCCCACACGAAAGACAAAACTTGGAGCCAGCAAAGCAGCCTGTCTGGAAACCCATGGATATGGTCATTTGCTTTAGAACTCCAGAGAATGGAAGGCTCTTTGATCATTTTTACTTGCCTATAGCCCTACTCTAATGCCACGATTTTCCAGGGCCAGAAATGGAAAGGTAGCAATGAGCCATTTACTTACTATCTATTTTCAGTTTCAAACATAGAACAGGGGCTAGTGCAGAGCAAGCACTCATTAACTGTGTGCTAGATATGGAAATAATGGAACTAACCATTTCTCCCAATTACACTCTTTTTAAATTTTTTTAGAGACATGGTCTCACTCTGTGACTCAGGCTGGAGTGCAGAGGCATGAGCATGTCTCACTGTAACCTGGAGCTCCTGGGCTCAAGTAGTCTCAGACCTCAGCCTCCTGAGTAGCTGGGACCACAGGTGTGCACCACCATAATTGGCTAATTTTTTAAAAAAATTTTTGTAGAAATGAGGATCTCTCTATGTTTCCCAGGCTAGTTTTGAATTCCTGGCCTCAAGTGATCTGCTTACCTTGTCAAGTGCTGGGATTACAGGTGTTAGCCACTGTGCTCAGCCAACTATACTCTTAAATAGTATACAATTTCTTCATGTCCAGCTATAAATGTAGAAATACTTTAGCTAAAATTTATTTTAAAATGATTTTATCACTGGAACATTATACAGTTGACTCTTGAACAACACAAGTGGATCCACTTATACGTGGATTTCTTTCAATGAATACAGTCAAATACATATTGGCAGGTTCTGCATCCACAACCAAACACAGGTGGGAAATACAGTATTTCAGGGATGTGAAACCTGCATCTATGGAGGGCCGAATTTTCCTATCTGCAGGTTCCACATGGCCAATCACAGGACTTGAACATGCTCAGATTTTGGTATCCATGGTGGGGGGGTGGGTCCTAGAACCAATTCCCCACAGATACTGAGGGAGACTAAACAGTAGTCCTCCCAACTCAAGTGAAAAGGTAATAGCAGTTTTCCTATCCACAGTTTCAGTTACCTATGGTCAACTTTGGTCCAAAAATAGGCAGGTGTACTATAATTACATATTTTGAGAGAGGAAGACACCACATTCATAAAACTTTTATTACAGTATATAAGTTGTCCTACCTTATTGCTGTTAATCTCTTACTGTGCCTAATTTATAAATGTCACTTTATCATAGGTATGTATGTATAGTATATATAGAGTTCAGTACTATCTGTAGCTTCAGGCATCCACCTGGAGCCTTGAAACATATCCCTTGAGAATAAGCAGGGGACCCCTATAAACCATGAGTATAGAAATGCAACCTATTCCTCTGATGTGTGTTATAAACTTCCTAAGGGCATGGCCTACATACTGTGCCCAAGTCAGGACTTACTGCAGTACTGGAAGCACAACGGGAACTCAATAGCAATCTGCTGAATGAATGGATGGACAGATGGACACCATGGGATTCTTTCACAATGACACTCAATGTTACTGACAACTGGACATCTGGCTGAGATGCAGAGCCCAGGAATAATATTTCTGGTTTACAAGACCGGTGTATTGGGTTGTACTATAAGGGCTGTTTCATTTAAGTAATTTATTTTTGACTAGGGAAGTGAGTGGTATTAGGGTAAGAATGGTAGTGAAATATATTAAATACGCTGACTATATACCAATGATGATGTGACACTGTCCGAGAGAGTACATTTCAAGGCCACCACACAACAACTGTCCAAAAACGCTTCTGATATGGAATAATCCTATTCATTATTTCAGAAGTATTTTTCTTCGCTGGATTCTTTTGAGCTTTCTACCATATCTGTTTTGCAGATAAGAAGATACTACAGTGTTAAAAACAAATTTGGATCTTAGGCTATAAATGGTTTTTAAAAATAGTTCTTTGACTACATTATTTGATAGATGATGTAAGACTTCTCAGGCTAATTTTGGTACCACATCTCCAGGTCTGGATCATGCAGAGAATCTGAGTAGGGCTTCCTTGAGTATGTTATCTCCTTCAAGCATTAGAGACTCTAAACAAACAATGGGCTAGTAATACTGTATGAGCTCATATAATCTTCTTGTTCACACTTGCACCTGTTGTAATCAGGATAACAAGGCAGGAAGAAGCAAGTTCCTGAGCTTGTCTTCATAGAAAGACCATTTTGAGTTCTCACATTCTCTGTGTACAATATCACTGGTCTGCTAAAAAAGATACATTAAACACTCCAGAAGTGTTTAACGATTTAACCACAATGTAGAGCAGAGGACATATCCTTCTATTTGCCTCGCACGTCCATGCTGTCTCTTTCTCACTCACTTTCTCTCAATGTGTGTGCATGTTCCATGCATCACTGGAGACTAGTGCTTCTAACTGATAAAAAGTCCCTACTGACAGTTTACCAAAACCCATGAAATAACAATGCCCAACAGACAGGAATTCTCCATTTGGAATATAAAGTGTTGTTAAGTGAAACAGTTATTGCGGTGGACACACTCTCAGGAGGCCCCATGACCTATCCTCCTGATGGTCACACCTTTGTGGAATCCCCTCCCTTAAATATAGACAGAAGCTGCTCCTTTCTCCTAACCAACCGAATATGGCAGTGGTTCCGGATGTCACTCCCGTGAATACATCATGTTATCCATGACGTCTCCATCTACTAGCAAGCTCACTCTAGAACGCTCCTTGGTAGCTAGAGGAAGAAGGTGACCATGTTGGGAAAGCCCACTGTCAGAGGTCTGGGGGAGGACCCTGGAACCTGGGGGGCCCTCTAGGACCTGTGGGTAGCCTATAGCCAACCGGTAAGAAGCCTGTCCTCAGTGCTATAACTGTAGGACATGAATTATGCCAATAACCTGGGTGATGCAGCCAAGCTCCTAGATGAGACTGCAGCCCTGCCAGCAACTTGCCTGCAGCCTTGTGTGACCCCCAGGCATAGGAAGCAGCTACACTGTGTTGGCTCCTGATCCAAAGCAACTGTGAGATAGGCACTGTTTTAAGCCACTACATTTGTAGAAATTTGTTATATAGCAATCGAAAACTAACACCAATATCTATTTTTTAAAATGAGAGTTATGTTAAAAATACTATTTTGAGAATAAACGCCTGCAAATATGGAAGGTGTATAAAGATACACCTTGTGTCTTTGTGAAAATGTTTGAAGGGCAGTATCTTTGTAAATTTTTTTTTTTTTTTGAGACGAAGTCTCACTCTGTTGCCCAAGCTGGAGTGCAGTGGCATGATCTCGGCTCACTGCAACCTCCACCTCCCAGGTTCAAGCGATTCTCCTGCCTCAGCTTCCCAAGTAGCTGGGACTACAGGCACGTGCCACCATGCCCAGCTAATTTTTTTGTATTTTTAGTAGAGACGGGGTTTCACTATGTTGGCCAGGCTGGTTTTGAATCCTGACCTCGTGATCTACCTGCCTCAGCTTCCCAAAGTGCTGGGATTATAGGCGCGAGCCACCACGCCCGGCCCTTTGTAAATATTTTTAAATTTTTTTTGTAAATATTTTATCAGCTTATATTTTATAAATAGACTTGAAAAGAGTGATTTGCCCAAGGCTACTGGCAGAGATTAGTAAGTGTCCCTTCCTTCATTTTCCCCTTTTTCCTTTTAGAAACAGAATCATACCCTTTTCCTGCTAAGTGTGAACAGGGCTCTTGATTGCTGTGGCAGTGACTGCATTTCCCGGATGCCCCGAGGCGTGTGGCTGTGCGACTATATTCTTGAAAATGGCTGTGAGTAAAGGCGACGTGTGCAGCTGGGTTCTGCAAAAGGAAGCTACTCGCCCTCCTTGTCCTTTCTCCTTTCCTGCTAGCTTTGAAAAGGTGAAGCCTGGAATCACCACCTTGGACTCAAAGGTGAACACCATATGTTGATGAAGCTACCAGCTCACTGGTTCTATCTGCTAGTCTGATAGGCAAGGAGAGGCCAAGTTTATACCCGGCTTGATTTCACATCACTAACACCAAAACTGATGTCTATGCCATATTCATGTTGTGTATGTATGACACCTGTAACTTTTAACTTTGTTTCTACCATGTCTGCTAAAATACATATCAAAACACACCACAGAGCTATTTTTACAGCTGAAAAGAAAGTTCTTACACAAGCTATGATAAGTAAATACTATAGTTTAAAATGTTGACCAGGTGCAGTGGCTCATGTCTGTAATCCCAGAACTTTGGGAGGCCAAGGAGGACAGATTGCTTGAGCCCAGGAATTTGAAACCAGCATGGGTAACATGGTGATAACCCATCTCTACCAAAAAAACAAAACAAAACAAAACAAAAACAACCCAAAAATTAGCTAGGCGTGGTAGCCCACCTATAGTCCCAGCTACTCAGGAGGCTGAGGTAAGAAGGATCACCTGAGCCTGGGTGCAGAGGTTGCAGTGAGCTGAGATCACACCACTGTACTCCAGCCTGGGTGACAGAGTGAGACTTTGTCTCAAAAACAAAACAAAACAAAACAAAAACCCACACAAAGTAGTATGGCAGACGTAATGTTAATGACACACAAAATATTAACTAGGAGCACGTCTTTTCAGTATGCTAACCTCGACTGTTAATGTAATTTATATGTAATATTAAAAAACCCCTGGAAATACAGGATTGTGTCTATCAAAAGCAAATCTATTAGCAGAGCAGGGATGTAACTGACTCAAATGGAGTCAGTTGATTAGATGAGACATAGAAAGGTAACATGGATCTAATTAAGACAAATGAAAAACAACAACCACAGAACCAGAACCAACAAACACTTGCTCTTTTTCTTCCCAGTCAAAACTCTTTTAACATTGCTTTTTCTCTCTCCTCCAACATCTGCTGAGAAAATGGTAAATTCCCCGTCATTCTAAAGGAACCCATGCTAACACTGGGAAAGTGTCAGAGAAGTAACACAGAAAATAAGGACGTCCATGGTCAGGAGAGTCAGCCCAGGACAGCAACGGGGCCTCTGCAGGAACAGGTACTGTGTCTGAACCCTGATCAGGCAGCTCTGGGAGTCAATGAAACCCCTGAGGCACACGACGAGAAGGGTTCTGTTTTTGTTTTCATGATAATCATAAGTCCTTCAGTAAAGGAAGTGTGTCTGCATAGGATCAGAGAAAATCCATGAAAGGAAAAATGGAAAAGGACATGAGTGCCCTTTGTAGACCATGAGATTTTCTCTCCAGGCATAGAGTACAACAAAAAGTGATGCAGAAGGGACAGTAACTTCTCAATGGGAAGGAGTCCAAGGGCAGGTGTATCACCCACAGACTGCACACAGGTGTGCAAGGAAGCAGGTGTGTGGGGGGAGGGCTATAACTGGGCTTTGTGGGCAGAGGCTCCATTCCTGTAGGGGCTCGTACTTTAGAACCCAGGTCTCTGCCTGCCATGGGGAATCGGGCAGCCAGCACCTCTACCCTGTTAGATAAAGTTGCAATACAAAAAGGAGAGGGACAAATGGGACAATTTGATGTCACATAGGGCTGCTATGGTCCGTTCCAAAACTCATGTTGAAACAATCCCCAAAGTGGCAGTATTGAGAGGTGGGGCCTTTAAGAGGTGACTAGATCATGAGGGCCCTGCCTTCATAAACAGATTATCATGGGAGTGGGACTGGTGGCCTTATAAGAAGAGGAAGAGAGACCTGAGCTAGCCCGTGAGCACACTCAGCACCCTTGCCATGTGAGACCCTGTCCCATCTTGGGACTCTGCGGAGTCCCCAACAGCAGGAGGGCTCTCACCAGATGCAGCTCCTCAACCTTGGATTTCCATGCCTCCATTACTATAAAAAATAAACTCCTCTTTGTAAATTACCCGGTTTCAGGTATTCTGTTATAAGCAACAGAAAATGGGCTAGGACAAGGGCCTACTGACTTCTTTCATTAAACAGGCAAGCAGAACCCTGGAATGGCTTCCTCAGACCCTGTCCTGCTCAGACTTCACTTCCTGTCACTCCCGTTGTTCACTGTGCTCCAGACATGCCGCTGACTTGCTGGTCCAGTAGCCTCCAGGTAAGCTCCTGATCCTAGCTGTCCTCTCTGCCTCAGATACTCTTCTCCCAGGTTGATCCATATGGCTCACTCTCACTTTCCTCAATGTCTTTTCAAATTATGCTTCTTCAACAAGACCTTCTCTGATGATTAAAAAAAGGGAAGGGGGTCAGGATGCTGTCTCAGTGCCAATTCCAGGCACAATTGGAACAACTGGTTTCACTGCCGTCCCCCTGCCCCCAGGCAGCTGGGATCCCAGCATCGAAGTCTGTGCAGATGAACTCCCACTCCATACCCTCTTGCTCAATCAGGGCCTAACTCCCCTGCCTGGGGACTTGGCCTCCCCCAGGTGCTCTCTGGTGTGGCTGATCTCCTGCAATCGGGCTGGAGTCCTCACCTTCAGAGCCACTCACCCCCAACCAGAGACCACCACTGCCCCCTCCCCATTAATCTAATCAGCCAGCACCTGGGATTATTTTAGTGGGAAGATTTATTGAAGAGGGGGTAGAACACACGAGTTTATTATTTTCTAATGAGTTTGTATTGTGCTTTTAAAGTCTTCATAGAGAAAACTAGAGAGGCTGTCCTAACTTCACCTCAGCATTGGCCCTGGCAGTGAGGGCCTGCTCTGTGTCTTGTGCGTGCTCACCACCCTTTCCTCTGTACCTCTGCGTGGCACATAAACACTAGGCACAGAGACTTGAAAATCATCCATCTTTCCAAACCTCACCGAATTCACAACTGGCCAGCACTAGAGAGGACCCTGCCCTCATGGCTGCACAGTCACTTGGGGGTGCAGACAGTAAATCCGGGATCACCGGACAGTCACACTGCAGCAAGTGCTATGGGAATGCAGGCTCTGCACTTACCGGCTGCACAGCCAACACCAGATCCCAAAACCACCCTGACCGTGGCCACACCCACCTCCTAGGGCTATGGCATGGGCTAAAGGAGAGAAGGGAAGGGAAAAGTGTGCACTGTGCTGGTCCTTGGGATGGTCCAGTTTGTCAGCTGCTAACAGAATCCTTTATAAGCAGGGTGGACACCAGACACCTCTTTGTATCAGTGACTATCAGGGTGTCTTCAATAAATATTTACACAAACAGTGATAAAAGGAGTAAGAATATTAGACATAAATGACTGTAATTTGGAAACAATTTACATCTGTAAGTTCAAATTCTTTTTCTATAATTAACTAGTTTCAAAAATCAGTAAAATTACAAAGTCATCAATAAATAGGTCACATGTAACTAATTTGCTGACTACACACACACACACACACACACACACACACACACACACATCTGCATTTCTGAAGTGACAAAACAAAATTAAAATAATACTGCTATTAGCTTCTCATAAGCTTAGGCCAAGGTGTATGTGAAATACTGAAGAATGCATGACTCCTACACAGACTCTTCCCTAACAGTCATGTTTCACCTGAAACCCGTGAAATGTGTTTGCACAGCCACATCCTCATTTCAGTGTCTCTTACCTATTAACCCTTACCTAATAACTCTAAATGATTCACTCAGCTTCCTTGGTTTGAATAACTGCTGCTCCCCAAATTTATTTTCTCATTTTAATGGTGAAAGATCCCCCTAAGATCCTATTAAAAAGTACATCCTATTAACTTTCCTTTACATTGCCTGAGAGGTAAAAAGCCAGACATGTACAATTAGGAGGTGTGTCTTACGAAGGATTATGCTCCTGGTAAGATGAAACTAAATTAATAAAGACAATAAAAACAATTTCACCTCCAGGAATCCATAACAACTGCCCCCCCTTCCCATGTAAAGGCATTCCAGAGCTTATGAACTGCACATTCTAAAGGATAGCCCAGGGCTTGTGACAGTATGTCATTTGCAGGTCATGTTACTACCTGTATTTTGTTCAGAATAACTGACAGAAATAAAGAATGTGACTGAGCCACCGAAATGACTAAGGCTGCCTACATTCTATGAACATGTGATCAATCCTCCCTGATTGTTTCATCTGAAGAATTTCCCAAATTCCTGATGCAAGAGTTTTTTAGCAATTTTTTTTTTAACAAAAAAGAAACTGCTACAGTTGTGGCTGAAATATATGGAAAACTTGGGTAATGCCAAACAGCACATATTATGGAAATTTAAAAAACGTATTAGATAAAAATATTCAACACCATTAGTTAAAAGCAGTATTCACTATAAATAATGCTGCTACGCTGAAGTATTCTTACAATTATTAGTATAAAAAGAGAATCAACTAGCATTACCTTAAAATGCTATAATAATATTATAGGTATTTTATATATAGAAGCTCTATAAGAGCTTTCTTCTCACATCTCCTAAGTTTGAAGGTTTGAGGTGTAACGTTAAAAGGATCTGTGGTGAGTGACAACTTGTTGAAGGCTGAGGTGAGGTGATGGCCTCATATTTCCTTCTAGATCTATAGGTTACAACATTAAACCTAATCCCTCAGAACACCAGCCAGAACACCCTTCCCAGGAAAGCTGGTCTCTAACTTCTATGGCAATTCAGTCTCCCTCTTCCTGGGAAGGAATGGAGGCATTGAGTGTGGCCCATCACAGCCCTTCCCTGCTCTAAGACAGTGACTCTTCTTTAAAAAATTGAGATAAACGTCACATACCATATAATTCACTCTTTTCAAGTGTACACTTAAATGGTTTTCAGTATATTCACAAAATTGTGCAACTTTAAAAAAATTGAGATAAACATCACACACCATATAATTCACTCTTTTCAAGTGTACGCTTCAATGGTTTTCAGTATATTCACAAAATTGTGCAACTATCCTCCTAACTCCAGCACATTCTCCTCACTCCCAAGAGAAACCCCGGGTCCATTCGCTGTCCCTCTCCATTTCTCTTTCCTTCAGCTCCTGGCAACCACTAATCTATTTTCTGTCTCTATGGATTTACCTGTTCTGGATATTTCATATAAATGGAATCACACAATAGAGGTTTTTCGTGTCTAGTTTGTCGCACCGAGCATAATGTTTTCAAAGTCTATCCATGTTGCAGCAATACTTCATTTCTCTTTATGACTAATTTTCCATTGTGTGCATATAACACTTTTGTGCATCCAGCCATCTATTGGGTGGTTTCCACTTTTTGACTATCATGAATAATGCTGTTATGTACATTTGTGCATACATTTTTGGGTGGGCATATGTTTTCAGTTCTATTGGGTGAGAGTTCCCTATCACCTGGGAGTGGAACTGCTGGGCCATCTGGTAACTTTGTTTAAGTTTTTGAGGAGCTATGAGACTGTTTCCCAGAGCTGCTGTACCCTTTTACATTCTCACCAGCAACGTATGAGGGTTCCAATTTCTCCACATTCACACCAACACTTGCTACTGCCCATCTTTTTATTATATCCATCCCAGTGGAAATGAAGTAGTCTCGCACTGTGGTTTTCATTTGCATATCCCTGACTAATGATGCTGAACATCTTTTCATGTGCTAATTTGTCATTTTTATATCTTTCTTGGAGAAATATCTCTTCAAACCCTTTGCTCACTTTAAAATGGGTTGTTTTTCTAAAGATTAAACTCTGATCAGATACATATTCTCCCATTCTGTGGGTTATTTCACTTTCATGGTAGTGTTCTTTGGATATAAATTTGAACTCATTAAAATTAAAAAATTTGTCCCCATTAAAATAAAAAAAATCTTGTTTCTTTGGTTGTTTATGCTTTAGGTGATGTATCTAAGAAGCTATTGCCTAATCCAAGGTCATAAATGTGTATGTAAACCTATGTTTTCTTCTAGGAATATTCCAGTTTTAACTCTTAAATTTAGGTCTTTGATCTATTTTGAGTTAATTTTTGTATATAGTACAAGGTAGGAGTCCAATTTCATTCTTTTGCATGTGGAAATCCAGTTTTCCCAGTACCATTCTTTGAAAGGACAATCTTTCCCCAATTAGTTGTCAACCGAACATAAATGTATGGCTTTTTTTTTTCTGGAATCTCAGTTGTATTCCATTGACCTGTATGTTTATCCTTATGTCAGCACCACACAGTCTTGATTACTGTAGCTCTGTAGTAACTGCTTCAATTAGGAAGTGTGAGCCCTCTAGCTTTGTTCAAGATTGTTTTGGCTATTCTGGGTCTCCCACATTTCTGTGAGAAATTTTATGATTAGATTTGTCATTTTCTGCAAAAAAAGCAGCTGAGGTTTTGATAGAGATTGTGCTAAATTTGTAGGTCAATTTGGGGTGTATTGCCATCTTTAACAATAGTAAGTCTTATAATCCATGAACATGAGACATCTTTCCATTTATTTAGGTCTTCTTTCTTTCAATAATATTTTACAGTTTGTACAAGTCTTGAATTTCTTTTGCTAAATTTATTCCTAAGTATTTTACTCTTCCAGATGCTATCGTAAATAGAATGGTCTTCTTAATTTAATTTTTAGATTGTTTATTGATAGAATAGAGAAAAACAATTTTTGCATATTGATCTCATACCATGCAACCCTGCTGAACTGGTTTATCCGATCTTTTTTTTTTTTTTTTTTTTTTTTTTTTGAGATGGAATTTTGCTCTTGTTGCCCAGGCTGAAGTGCAATGGGATGAGCTCGGCTCACTGCGGCCTCTGCCTCCCAGGTTCAAGCAATTCTCCTGCCTCAGCCTCCCTGGTAGCTGGGATTACAGGTGCACACCACCACGCCCGGCTAATTTTTTGTATTTTTAGTAGAGACGGGGGTTTTGCCATGTTGACCAGGCTGGTCTTGAATTCCTGGCCCCAAATGATCCACCTGCCTCGGTCTCCCAAAATGCTGGGATTACAAGCATGAGTCACTGCACCCAGCCTATCAGTTCTGTATATGTGTGTGTGTGTGTGTGTGTGTGTGTGTGTGTGTATATTCCTTAGGATTTTCTATATACAAGATCATGCATGTCATCTGCAGAGAGATAATTTTATTTCTTCCTTGTAATATGAATGCTTTTTTTTCTTGACAAATTCCTATGGTGAAAACCACCAGTACAATATTGAATAGAAGGGGCAATGGCAGACATTGCTGTCTTATTCCCATCTTAGAGGAAAGCTTTCAGTCTTTCACCCTGAGTATAATGTCAGCTGTGGGCTTTTTCTAGGTGCTCTTTTTAGGCTGAGGATCAGCATTGACTCTTGATTCCTTATCCTCAGTTACTGCCAATCAATCCTCAAGTCTTGATAATTTTATCTCAATATATTCCTTGTAGCTTTTCCCTTCCATACTCATCCTCAATGCCCAGGTTTAGATCCTCATCACCTCTTGCCTAAACTGTAAGGTCTTTGGGGTACGTAGGGTCTATGTGCATATATGTTTTACTTACCAAAAAAAGTTACATTCATTAAACAAAACCAAGATGCTGTGGAAAATGAAGACAAGAACAGGCAGCAGCTACCAGAAATAAAAATATCCTTGCCAAAACAAAAACAAAAACCAAACCAAAAACAGTGGGAAGAGCAGGAGGATAAAATCAAGGCAATCTCCAAGAATAAAGCAAAAACATAGGAAGAAGAGATAAATCAAATGGAGGAACTTCTGTTTCAGCAGCATAATGGGTCTGCTATTTCCAACAATCCTCCTGAATGAAACAACTAAATGCTGGATAAAATATTTAAAAGAATTTTTTTTGGTAAATGTGTTGCTGAGAGAAGAATAAAATGTTATCAAAATGATGTAGATCATTCCAGTAGATTAAAAAATAGATGTTTTTAAGTATCTGGTCATATTCACTGTATTTTTCTATTTGTTTTCATCTATTTCTTGGATAGATTGTTTTCTCCCTAACTTCAATCTCTGTACCCCCCATCTATCACCCATACTGAAACCTTAACTTTTTGCCTGCAGCTTATATCTGCTTATGTCACTTCTCTGCCTACAAACTTCAAACCTCTAAGGCCTCCCTATTCCCTCCCCAGTCATATATAAGCCTCTGAGCAGACATAAAGAACTCTTCACCACTTGATCCCAGTCTGATTTTCAACCCCCAAACAACAGCCCCTCCCTTCTGTTCCAAGTTCCCTATCATCAAGCAACCAGGACTAATATTCTCTAACCACTTTCTATCATACCTTACTTGTTCCTCACTCCCTCCTCCCTACTGTGGCTTAAGCTAGGGTAAAATCTGAATCAGAAGCAACTAAGCCCAGATTAATGGTCATTTCTGACTCCACAAGGCAAAATTCAACACTTCTCTATTTATAATAGTGTTCTCACAGCACTGCATTGTATCATTTTTCACACCGTCTGGTACATGTATATATCATCCATCCTGAAAGATGTCATTCAAATGAATTAACACACATGAGGAGAAGTGGTGGTGGGATTAAATAAAAGTTGTGGTTTTAGTGTTCAAAATAATTTAGTTCTAAAACAGCTCTATCGGAAAAAGGTTTTATGGTTGACTTGGGAAAGAAAGTAGAACAAGCAAAATCACTGGGCAGGATAAGTTAACATGGAGATTTTTCAAACTGTGCACCATTATCTACTGGTGGTTTGTAAAATCTGTACAGTAGCTTGTGACCTGCATTAAAAAGAAAAAAAAGAAAATGGGACAGAAAATATGTAGTGCACCGCGCAGAGGGTAACTTTAGATTTGTGGTACTTTTGTTTCAGTTTCACTCCCACATATATATACACATACACACGTAAATGTACATACATGTATCTGTACAACAGATCATAATGTAAAATGCATTTCTTACTGCAGGTTTGCTCAAAATGCTTAAACGCCAGTGAGTAAACAGTTCAAGGACAGATTAAAAAATCAGTGCTACTAAAGTAAAAAGAGAAGTCAAGGATATAACAGCAGGTGAAAATGCTTAAGATGCGGGATCTCGTGGCTTAGTCTGACTTTACCCATGGGGCAAGTGGACCATAAACACAGCAATGGCTGCTGTGGCTCTCAACTCTGAGCACTTCAAAGTATTTGTGTTTCTCTAACATGGTAGCGTCAGAATGCAGGGCAAGTCCCAGTGATGTGCAAGTCTCTACTGATCTTGCTTCTGTTGTTCCCGTCTTCATGCTGCACTTAAAATCTGATCATCTAAACAGAACAAAAGGAGTCACAGGTTGTGGGTTAAACTTATAAACTATGTTTTGCTAACCATTCTGAGATGCACCATCCTAGAAAATAAAAGACAGTGCATTTCTGAAGTAATCATAATGAACAAATAGAGGATGTGAAAGTAATTCAGAATACTGTGTTACAGTATTGTACCACAGTTAATTTCCTGGGTTTGACGGTGCACATGGTTACATAGAATGTTATCACTGGGGAAGCTGGGTGAAAGGTACTTTGCAACTTATGAACATAAACTATTTTGAGATAAGAAGTTATTAAAAAATAAGATTAGAGTGTTTTGTGAATTCCAAGGATTAGTCCAATAGACTAGTTTGAGATTGACTCCACTGCAGTGATCATGTTTATTACTCACTACTGATGAGCTTAGAGCTGAATTACCTTATTTCAAATAAGCAAACTCCACTGCACCTAGTGTTACTCTACTTGCCTTCAGTACTGTGCTTCTCTAAACTAACTGTGGCAGCATATTATTCTCTAAAATATTTTAATGTATTTCTTTATTCATGTTCTTTAAATTCAATCAGGACAGAGTGTTCAACTTTTTAGAGGACATACTAAGTTTTAGAGGGAAAATGGGTTAGAAAAAGTGGTTATGAACTAAATGTAAACTATCATTTGATTTATAGACATCTATTGCTTCCATTTAAAGGACTTAGCAGTATGAAAGGATTGTTTAGACGTACTTTGGCTTAAGTGGAAAAAAGTTATGGCTGCAATTGTATAAATCATTTCAAATACTGTTTGATTTTAGCTTTTAAGTGTCTGAGTTTTTCTAAATGTTCTGAGAAAGTCTGGTTCACTTTTCACTCTCCATAAATCAGCAAGTATTTCAAAGCTTCCCCAAGACACAAAAAAACATACACATGTGAAAAGAATGATTGCATCATCACTAAGTTAGGAATTTGAAGGTAATGTATGTTAAAGAAAGCAAATAACTGCTTTCTTTTATAATTATTAAATATATACGTTACAAATCATGATGTGTGCAAGACACCAAGATAAACTATTCTAGCACATTAATAATCACATATGGTCATGGAAGGCTGTTGGGGGCATGAATCACCATAACTGTGCTCAAGCAACCAGCTGTGCATTATCATGGGGACCCCTGGTGGCCTGGCCAATGGCTAGCCTTGGGGAGCAGAGACTCCCTCAAAACTCACTAATGAAAGAATGCTGAACACACAGATTCCCATCAATTTTAGTCTATTTGTTTTTCTTGCTTTGACACATCCTACGTGCAACTGATTTTATTTACACATACCATTTTTATCATGTCAATTACCCCTTTTCTTCAATTCCCCTTTCAAGCTCTACATTATTTTATTATACTGACAATAATAATAATAATAATAATAATAATGATAATAATAATACATGACATCTGTTTAGTGTTTACTGGGTGCCAGGCATTGGGCTAAGTGCTTTGATCATACATTATTTCAGTCATAGTCCTGTGATTTAGATATCACCATCATACTGATGAAGATCTCACGCCTAGCTCACCTGATTCTACAGCACCACACTCTACAGTATGCCTGAATTATCCATCATGTCTGATTAATCTCACCCTCCTCAGAGGAGCCACCTCTATTCATGTTGTAACTCCTCCACACAGAGCTTCAGCTTTGTACAACCTGTTTCCACACATAACTTTCTCACTCCTTTCTTGTTAATTTGAATATGCCCACTGTTTATCGTGGAATGTTCTCTTCTCTCAAGCACACACACTAGCACTCTTTCAAACCATAGGTCAAATCAGAAACATGCCAAATAAGGATGTTTGCCTTTTCTATTATTATTTAGCAACAGTTTGAAAGTTCAAGCCATTGACTCAGCTGAGGACAAACAGAAACGTACAGCTATTGGAAAGGGGCAGCAAAAATATTATTTACAAATGTGAGCGATGTGTATGTAGAAAACCCCAAAATTGTGGCAGGTATCAAAGATAGTATGTGTTCATTAGAATTTCCAGCCACAAAAATCAACAAACGAAAACAAGTAACTTCCTTATGTATCAATGATAATCAGCTAGAAAAAGGTGGGAGGATAAACATCCCATTCACAACAACAAAAAACCATAAAACAAATTCATTTAAAAAGGTGTATGAGGCGGGGCGGTTCCAAGATGGCCGAATAGGAACAGCTCCAGTCTACAGCTCCCAGCGTGAGTGACACAGAAGATGGGTGATTTCTGCATTTCCAACTGAGGTACTGGGTTCGTCTCACTGGGGCTTGTCGGACAGTAGGGGCAGGACAGTGGGTGCAGCCCACCGAGTATGAGCCAAAGCAGAGTAAGGCATCGCCTCACCTGGGAAGCGCAAGGGGTCAGGGAATTCTCTTTCCTAGCAAAGGTAAGGGGTGGCAGATGGCACCTGGAAAATCGGATCACTCCCACCCTAATACTGCACTTTTCCAACAGTCTTAGCAAACTGCACACGAGAAGATTATATCCCGCGCCTGGCTCAGAGGGTCCCACGCTCACAGAGCCTCGCTCATTGCTAGCACAGCAGTCTGAGATCCATCTGCAAGGCAGCAGCGAGGCTGGGGGAGGGGCGCCCGCCATTGCTGAGGCTTGAGTAGGTAAACAAAGCATCCAGGAAGCTGGAACTGGGTGGAGCCCACCTCAGCTCAAGGAGGCCTGCCTCAGTAGACTCCACCTCTGGGGGTAGGGCATAGCTGAACAAAAGGCAGCAGAAACCTCTGCAGACTTAAATGTCCCTGTCTGACAGCTTTGAAGACAGTAGTGGTTCTCCCAGCACGGAGTTTGAGATCTGAGAACGGACAGACTGTCTCCTCAAGTGGGTCCCTGACCCCCAAGTAGCCTAACTGGGAGGCACCCCCCACCCCCAGTAGGGGCAGACTGACACCTTACATGGCCGGGTACCCCTCTGAGACGAAGCTTCCAGAGGAATGATCAGGCAGGAACATTTGCTGTTCAGCAATATTCGCTGTTCTGCAGCCTCCGCGGCTGATATCCAGGCAAACAGGGTCTGGAGTGGACCTCCAGCAAACTCCAACAGACCTGCATCTGAGGGTCCTGACTGTTAGAAGGAAAACTAACAAACAGAAAGGATATCCACACCAAAACCCCATCTGTACGTCACCATCATCAAAGACCAAAGGTAGATAAAACCACAAAGATGGAGAAAAAACGGAGCAGAAAAGCTGAAAATTCTAAAAATCAGAGCGCCTCTCCCCGTCCAAAGGAACGCAGCTCCTCGCCAGCAATGGAACAAAGCTGGACAGAGAATGACTTTGACGAGTTGAGAGAAGAAGGCTCCAGACAATCAAACTTCTCCAAGCTAAAGGAGGAAGTTCGAACCCAACGCAAAGAAGCTAAAAACCTTGAAAAAAGATTAGACGAGTGGCTAACTAGAATAACCAGTGGAGAGAAGTCCTTAAATGACCTGATGGAGCTGAAAACCATGGCACAAGAACTACTTGATGAATGCACAAGCTTCAGTAGCCCATTTGATCAACTGGAAGAAAGGGTATATCAGTGATTAAAGATCAAATGAATGAAATGAAGCGAGAAGAGAAGTTTAGAGAAAAAAGGGTAAAAAGTAAGGAACAAAGCCTCCAAGAAATAAGGGACTATGCAAAAAGACCAAATCTACGTCTGATTGGTGTACCTGAAAGTGACGGGGAGAATGGAACCAAGTTGGAAAACACTCTGCAGGATATTATCCAGGAGAACTTCCCGAACCTAGCAAGGCAGGCCAACATTCAAATTCAGGAAATACAGAGAACACCATAAAGATACTCCTCGAGAAGAGCAACTCCAAGACACATAATTGTCAGATTCACCAAAGTTGAAATGAAGGAAAAAATGTTAAGGGCAGCCAGAGAGAAAGGTTGGGTTACCCACAAAGGGAAACCCATCTGACTAACAGCAGATCTCTTGGCAGAAACTCTACAAGCCAGAAGAGAGTGGGGGCCAATATTCAACATTCTTAAAGAAAAGAATTTTCAACCCAGAATTTCATATCCAGCCAAACTAGGCTTCATAAGTGAAGGAGAAATAAAATACTTTACAGACAAGCAAATGCTGAAGAGATTTTGTCACCACCAGGCTTGCCCTACAAGAGCTCCTGAAGGAAGCACTAAACATGGAAAGGAACAACTGGTACCAGCCACTGCAAAAACATGCCAAATTGTAAAGACCATCGATGCTAGGAAGAAACTGCATCAACTAGCAAGCAAAATAACCAGCTAACATCATAATGACAGGATCAAATTCACAAATAATAATATTAACCTTAAGTGTAAACAGGCTAAATGCTCCAATTAAAAGACACAGACTGGCAAATTGGATAAAGAGTCAAGACCGATCAGTGTGCTGTATTCATGAGACCCATCTCATGTGCAGAGACACACATAGACTCAAAATAAAGGTACGGTGGAAGATCTATCAAGCAAATGGAAAACAAAAAAAGGCAGGGGTTGCAATCCTAGTCTCTGATAAAATAGATTTTAAACCAACAAAGATCAAAAAAGACAAAGAAGGCCACTACATAATGGTAAAAGGATCCATTCAACAAGAAGAGCTAACTATTTTAAATATATATGCACCCAATACAGGAGCACCCAGATTCATAAAGCAAGTCCTTAGAGATCTACAAAGAGACTTAGACTCCTACACAATAATAATGGGAGACTTTAACACCCCACTGTCAACATTAGACAGATCAACGAGACAGAAAGTTAACAAGGATATCCAGGA
The DNA here is from genome assembly GCF_028885655.2 of Pongo abelii. Lineage (NCBI taxonomy): Eukaryota > Metazoa > Chordata > Mammalia > Primates > Hominidae > Pongo > Pongo abelii. Next base: position 25,798,435 of record NC_071999.2, read on the forward strand.
ATTGAACACAGCTCTGCACCAAGCAGACCTAACAGACAGCTACAGAACTCTCCACCCCAAATCAACAGAATATACATTCTTCTCAGCACCACATCACACTTATTCCAAAATTGACCACACAGTTGGAAGTAAAGCACTCCTCAGCAAATGTAAAAGAACAGAAATTATAACAAACTGTCTCTCAGACCACAGTGCAATCAAACTAGAACTCAGGATTAAGAAACTCACTCAAAACCGCTCAACTACATGGAAACTGAACAACCTGCTCCTGAATGACCACTGGGTACATAAGGAAATGAAGGCAGAAATAAAGATGTTCTTTGAAACCAATGAGAACCAAGACACAACATACCAGAATCTCTGGGACACATTTAAAGCAGCGTGTAGAGGGAAATTTATAGCACTAAATGCCCACAAGAGAAAGCAGGAAAGATCTAAAATTGATACCCTAACATCACAATTAAAAGAACTAGAGAAGCAAGAGCAAACACATTCAAAAGCTAGCAGAAGGCAAGAAATAACCAAGATCAGAAAAGAACTGAAGGAGATAGAGACACAAAAAAGTCTTCAAAAAAATCAATGAATCCAGGAGCTGCTTTTTTGAAAAGATCAGCAAAATTGATAGACCGCTAGCAAGACTAATAAAGAAGAAAAGAGAAAAGAATCAAATAGATGCAATAAAAAATGATGAAGGGGATATTTCCACCAATCCCACAGAAATACAAACTACCATCAGAGAATGCTATAAACACCTCTATGCAAATAAACTAGAAAATCTAGAAGAAATGGATAAATTCCTGGACACATACACTCTCCCAAGACTAAACCAGGAAGAAGTTGAATCCCTGAACAGACCAATAACAGGCTCTGAAATTGAGGCAATAATTAGTAGCCTACCAATCAAAAAAAGTCCAGGACCAGACAGATTCACAGCCAAATTCTACCAGAGTACAAGGAGCAGCTGGTACCATTCCTTCTGAAACTATTCCATTCAATAGAAAAAGAGGGAATCCTCCCTAGCTCATTTTATCAGGCCAGCATCATCCTGATACCAAAGCCTGGCAAAGACACAACAAAAAAAGAGAATTTTAGACCAATATCCCTGATGAACATCAATGCAAAAATCCTCAATAAAATACTGGCAAACCAAATCCAGCAGCACATCAAAAAGCTTATCCACCATGATCAAGTGGGCTTCATCCCTGGGATGCAAGGCTGGTTCAATATACGCAAATCAATAAACGTAATCCAGCATATAAACAGAACCAAAGACAAAAACCACATGATTATCTCAATAGATGCAGAAAAGGCCTTTGACAAAATTCAACAGCCCTTCATGTTAAAAACTCTCAGTAAATTAGGTATTGATGGGACGTATCTCAAAATAATGAGTTATTCATGACAAACCCACAAGCAATATCACACTGAATGGGCAAAAACTGGAAGCATTCCCTTTGAAAACTGGCACAAGATAGGGATGCCCTCTCTCACCACTCCTATTCGACATAGTGTTGGAAGTTCTGGCCAGGGCAATCAGGCAAGAGAAGGAAATAAAGGGTATTCAATTAGGAAAAGAGGAAGTCAAATCGTCCCTGTTTGCAGATGACATGATTGTATATTTAGAAAACCCCATTGTCTCAGTGCAAAATCTCCTTAAGCTGATAAGCAACTTCAGCAAAGTCTTGGGATACAAAATCAATGTACAAAAATCACAAGCATTCTTATACACCAATAACACACAGAGAGCCAAATCATGAGTGAACTCCCATTCACAATTGCCTTCAAGAGAATAAAATAACTAGGAATCCAACTTACAAAGGATGTGAAGGACCTCTTCAAGAAGAACTACAAACCACTGCTCAATGAAATAAAAGAGGATACAAACAAATGGAAGAATATTCCATGCTCATGGATAGGAAGAATCAATATCGTGAAAATGGCCATACTGTCCAAGGTAATTTATACATTCAATGCCATCCCATCCAGCTACCAATGACTTTCTTCACAGAATTGGAAAAAACTACTTTAAAGTTCATATGGAACCAAAAAAGAGCCCGCATTGCCAAGACAATCCTAAGCCAAAAGAACAAAGCTGGAAGCATCATGCTACATGACTTCAAACTATACTACAAGGCTACAATAACCAAAACAGCATGGTACTGGTACCAAAACAGAGATATAGACCAATGGAACAGAACAGAGCCCTCAGAAATAACACATCTACAACCATCTGATCTTTGACAAACCTGACAAAAACAAGAAATGGGAAAGGATTCCCTCTTTAATAAATGGTGCTGGGAAAACTGGCTAGCCATATGTAGAAAGCTGAAACTGGATCCCTTCCTTACACCTTATACAAAAATTAATTCAAGATGGATTAAACACTTAAATGTTAGACCTAAAACCATAAAAACCCTAGAAGAAAACCTAGGCAATACCATTCAGGACATAGGCATGGGCAAGGACTTCATGTCTAAAACACCAAAAGCAATGGCATCAAAAGCCAAAATTGACAAATGGGATCTAATTAAACTAAAGAGCTTCTGCACAGCAAAAGAAACTACCATCAGAGTGAACAGGCAACCTACAGAATGGGAGAATATTTTTGCAATCTACTCATCTGACAAAGGGCTAATATCCAGAATCTACAAAGAACTCAAACAAATTTACAAGAATAAAACAAACAACCCCATCAAAAAGTGGGCGAAGGACATGAACAGACACTTCTCAAAAGAAGACATTTATGCAGCCAACAGACACATGAAAAAATGCTCATCATCACTGGCCATCAGAGAAATGCAAATCAAAACCACAGTGAGATACCATCTCTCACCAGTTAGAATGGCGATCATTAAAAAGTCAGGAAATAACAGATGCTGGAGAGGATGTGGAGAAATAGGAACACTTTTACACTGTTGGTGGGACTGCAAACTAGTTCAAGCATTGTGGAAGACAGTGTGGCGATTCCTCAAGGATCTAGAACTAGAAATACCATTTGACCCATCCATCCCATTACTGGGTATATACCCAAAGGATTATAAATCATGCTGCTATAAAGGCACATGAACACATATGTTTATTGCGGCACTATTCACAATGGCAAAGACTTGGAACCAGGCCAAATGTCCAACAATGATAGACTGGATTAAGAAAATGTGGCACATATACATCATGGAATACTATGCAGCCATAAAAAATGATGAGTTCTTGTCCTTTGTAGGGACATGGATGAAGCTGGAAACCATCATTCTCAGCAAACTATCACAAGAACAAAAAACCAAACACTGCATGTTCTCACTCACAGGTGGGAACTGAACACTTGGACACAGGAAGGGGAACATCATACACCAGGGCCTGTCGTTCGGTGGGGGGACGGAGGAGGGAAAGCATTAGGAGATATACCCAATGTAAATGACGAGTTGATGGGTGCAGCACACCAACATGGCACATGTATACATATGTAAAGAACCTGCACGTTGTGCACATGTACCCTAGAACTTAAAAGTATAATTAAAAAAAAAAAAGAAAAAAAGAAAGAAGTCCTCTAAAAAAATAAAAAGGTGTATGAGGGACTTCTAAGAAGAACATATATGATAGTATGCTAGCAATAGGCAGGTAAATTGAACAGTAAAGATTTCATATTAAAAATCCATCAACAATCAATGAAAAACTCCACAAATGATTATCCAGCCTCGGCAAGAACACCTGAGACGGAAGGCTGAGAAACAAATCTTGATGCTTATGAAAACCTAGTATCTGACAAAAAAATACCTTTTCAAATCAGTGGGGAAAAGACGAATTATAACCATGTAGAGACACTAAATCTGCCAGTGACTCACGTCTGTAATCCTAGCACTTTGGGAGGCTAAGGCGAAAGGATCATTTAAGCCCAGGAGTTTGAAAACCAGACCGAGCAACATCATGAGACCCTGTCTCTACAAAAAACAGTAATAAAAAAAAATTAACCAGGCATGGTGGCACATGCCTGTAGACCCAGCTACACAGGAGGCTGAGGCAGGAGGACTGCTTGAGCCCGGGATGTCGAGGCTGCATTGAGCCATGATTGAGCCCCTGCATTCCAGCCTGGGCAACAGAGTGAGGACCGTGTCTTAAAAAAGACAAGAAAAACTAAAGCTGGTTCCAAATTTCATATTTTACATCAAAACAAATTTACATAATTAAAGATTTAATGTGAAAAATAAAATCATAAATACTAGAAGAAAATATGGGCAAAAATTTAAATAATCTTAGATAAGAAGTTCTCCTTAAGCATAAGAGGAAATGGAAAAAGTCTAATAGATTTAATTAAAGCTATCAACAACATACAAGCAAAACAACAAAAATAAAATCTTTTCAATGTTAAAAAATCATAAAAGATGAAAGACAAATAACAAAATAGGGGAAATATGTATATCAAGAAGGATGAATGATTAACATTTTCATAAAAATCAATAGCAAAAGAAAGATCAACATAAACATGGGAAAATAACAAAAATAGGCATTTCACTTCCCATATAGTTGGTAAAAAAAAAAAAATAAGGAAAGAGTGATTTTACTAGTAATACAAGAATAGCAAGCACAAATAAGTTAGCATTTGTGGAGCATCAGATTGGCAAAAATTAAAATCAGCAGTGAGGGTTGTCAAGAGAAAACTACCTAATCTATTGCACAACTTTGCAATGTGTCTGGGAACATAAACTTTGCTTACCTTTTGGCCCAGCAGTACACTGTCATGGACTTATTTTAAGGCGAAAGTAGTCAAGTGCATAGAGTTATGCAGACCTTCTATAGTAACGAAAAAGGAGTACACAATCTTGAACACGAGGACGGTCTGGGGCAAGATTTCAGAGCAAGCAGAGTGAATGTGAATACTAACTTCAACTAGGAGCAGAAGTCACACATGGGAGACAAACCAGGGGTGATGGGAAGGCCACAGCTTGACGTCCAGGTAAGTGGCAAGCAGATTGCTCAGTGCAAAGTATCCACACGTTGTGTCTGACACACAGTGGTAAAGGTCTTAGGAAAATGTCTGATGAACAAAAATGTACAAAGTTTAAACTACACATCTTAGTTCGGGCTGCTATAACAAAATACCATAGACTGGGTGGCTTAGACAATAGAAGTTATTTCTCATAGTTCTGGAGGCTGGGAAGTGCAAGGATCCAGGCCCCAGCAGATCCAGTGTCTGATGAGGGCCTGCTTCTGGTGTGGAGATGGCAGTCTGCTTGCTGCATCCTCACATGGTAGGGTGGGGGGAGAGAGAGCAAGAGCGAGAGACAGAGAGAGGGAGAGAGAGAGAGAAGACAGAGAGAGAGAGAGAGCACAGCAGGAGTGCACATGCTTCTCCTCTCTCTTCTTCTAAGGCACTAATCCCTTCATGAGGGCTCTATCTTCACACCCTAATGATCTCCCAAAGGTCCCACCTCCTCACACCATCCTATTGGGGGTTAGAATTTCATTCATTTTCATTTATTGATTTATGTATGTTTTATCCAGGCAAAGAACACACTTTGTCTTTCTCTCGTGTCCTCTACCATAGCACTTCCAGGGAGTGCCCTGCAGTGAACGATTGCTCAGCACTGTGAAAAGTCTAGTTACTACCTCCAAGAATATCTCTTTTAGGATGTAGCTTTTTTGAGGCAAGTGAGTTTGCATTCTCTACCTCCAAGATCATTTAAAGGAGAGGGAAAGAATTTAGGCTCTAGGGAAATGGATTTTGTATCTAGAACTAAAGCCATGATGACGGGAAATTTCTACTCTGAGCCCAAGTTAAGTTTAGTCCTGATCCTCCACCTCAGCTGCACTCTCCAGGTAAAAAAGGGTCCCTATGATTACTATCATTTCCATGAGCGTGGCCTCTTTAATGGTTCACAGAGAACTGAATGGCCATACCACTGGGAGTCAGCTGGAGGAGGGTGGGTGTGCATATGTTTGTGTGTTTCCTCTTCTGATTTTAGAAGGAATACATGCTCATTAGAGAAAAAATGGAATACTGTGAAAAATATAAAAAAGAAGGAAACTCCCACCCTTAATCCACGTGTGTGATCAATATTTGCTAATGTTTCAAAGTTTTCTTCAGTCTATTTTCAAAAGACAAAATCACACTATGTACACTTTCCTGTCAGTTTTTCACTAAACTTATTTATGAATTCTTTCTAAACATTAATGACTGCATATTATTTCATATGGGCCATATTAGGCTATGCTATGTTACGACGTGATCACATGAACCCTAAAATCTCTGTGTTTGCTCCTTGAGCATACAACATGTCATCACAGGTCAGTGGGCCCATCTCGCACTATCAGTATTTAGGAATCCATGTTCTCAGGACCTCCACCAACTGGAATGTCACTGACTGCTGAACCAAGGGCAGGAGATGTGGACAACTGTATAGTAGCTCTCGAAGGCCACAGCCTAGGAATGATACACATCACTTCTGCTCACATTTCTCTGGTCATATTAAGTCACAAGGCCACAAATAACTGCAAACGGCATGGAAGTGCAGTTCTACCATGGGACAGAGATAGGAGAGCTGGATTACTAGTGAGCAGGCCCAGTGACAACCACATGACGTGCACTAGTTTATCTAGCCATTCCTTGAATGTTGGATTCTTTCCAATGTTTTTGTACTTGTTATGATCATCAGGTCACCAGGCTTTATTGGATTTCTATTTATTCCTTTAGAACAAATTCTTAAATGTTACATTATTGGCTTAAGGGATATGTAAACTCTTCAGGTTCTTGGTCCCTCCTTTCAAACAAATTTATCCTTTTATGAACAAATATAAAATTATCTGTCTCAGTGAAGCAATCCTCCTACCTCAGCCTCCCAAGTATCTGGGACTATAGGCATGCAACAACATGCCCAGCTAAGTTTATTTTTTGTAGAGACACGGTCTCGCCATGTTGCCCAGGCTGGTCTTGAACTCCTGGGCTCAAGCAATCTGCCCACCTTGCCTTCCCAAAGTGCTGGGATTACAGGCGTGAGCCACTGCACCTGGCCAATGTTGGGATTTTTAAAAAATTGTTCTTCTGTTGTCATTGTTTTATTTGTATGAGCTCTTTATGCAGCAAAATGTGAACCATATGTCATAGATGTTATAATTTAAAAAAACCAGTTTGTTTGCCAGTAGATTTTATTCATCATGTTTTATGAAAGAAGTTCAAATCTACTACTCTTTGCATTTGTGATTTCTTCCATTTCTTTTAAATTTACCATCCTTCTCTAAATGAAAAAGAGCTATCTGTCTATAGAAGCCTTTTTTAATGGCTTATGTTTTTCCATTTAAATGTTTACTCTATCTGGAATTTACTTCATGACAGTAAAACAGAGTAACAGAAAGAGCTCCAGTCCAAATGTCAGGCCATGTGTGTACTAATTCCGCCTGGAACACCTTAGGTAAATGCCTTAATCCTCACTCTATTCTGGCCCCATAGCATTACTCCAAAGTTTGGAAAGCTACACAAAGCTTCTTAGCTTCAGCACAAAACTGAACGGCCATCCTGGCCTCTGCATTACTCAGAGTATCAGGAACAAATAAAGAGAAAGAAATACTGTACTTCTATTTTGCAAGCTAACATAAAAACAGATCTCACTTTCCATGCCCTTCTCATTGACCCTCAGTTTCTCCCGCCTGCCGGGTTTGGGGCTTTCCTTATCCTACTCCCTCGTGCTCTGCTGGGAATTCCCACCCTCCCCTCTACCCGCACTAGCAGTTCCACTGCGATCAGTCTTGAGACCTTTAACCCTGTGGATACCCATGACTATGGCAGCACTGCTCTCCTGGCTGTCTTTCTGTATCCACTTTCTGTCCTCTTCTTTTTCCTCCCTTTTCTTCTGCTGAGCTTTCTAAAATCCAGTCATCAGCAAAACCACCTGTATTTTCCTCTGCCTTCTTTGAAGGTTCCTTTCACCTTTTTATTCTAAAAGAGACCCAGGTCTCTGCTAAGAATCATACTTCCCTTGCAACTTTTTCATGACACGGCTGGTTTCTCCCCAAATCCTGCATAAGACTGGGTCTGAAGGCAAGTAGGTGTTGGCTCTGGTTTTCACTGCCAGTTCCTTCTCCTTCAGAACACTCCAACTCTGATTTTGCTGACAGTGGACCACAATCCTCTTTACCCTTCACTACTGCAGTCACTAGCAGGAGAGTCCGTCCTTCTCACTCACTCCTTGAAGATTTCTTACTTCTGTTTTACTTCACTCTCACCAATCCTACTCCTGTTAGAATTCTGATGACAGCAATGCCCCCACAGCGAATCTTTCAAATGTTCTGTGTGGCAGAAAGAATAATGCCCTCTCCTCCAAAGATGTCCACATCCTATCCCTAGAACCTGTGAATGTCACCTTATTTGGAAAAAAAAATGGACTTTGCAGATGTGATTAAGTTAAAGATCCTGAGGTGAGAAGGTTATCCTGAATTATCTGAGTAGGCCCTAGTAAGAACCACAAGGGTCCTTATAAAAGAAAAGCAAGAAGTAGAAGGAGGGGGAAGGCAATGTGATGAGGGAAGCAGAGAATGCAGCCTGTGGCCCAGAGCCAGGGCACACCATCTGCCTCATGGAGTGGGAAGAGGCAGGGACTGGATGCTCTTAGGGGCCTCTGGAAGAAGTCAGCCCTGTTCACATCTTCATTCAGCCCCTTAACACTCACTGTGGTCTTCTCCAGAATTCTCAGAAAATACATTTTTGCTATATTAAGCCACCAAGTTTGTGGTAATTTGTTACAGCAACAATAGGTAACTAATGCTCTGGCCTCTTGACTCTTTGACCTTCTCTTCTTTTGTGATGATGTTCTTGGCCCTAACTCAGCCTCTCACTCCATGGTTACAATCTAGGCCTTGCCATTACTGTAACTGGAACCCCTTCATAATATCCATTCCAAGCATTTCTTTGCTCAACCATCACACCCTGTCTTTTCAGCTAACTCTCTAGTACCCTATCTCCAATCCCACTGGGACCTCACAATCCACTTCCAAATGTTCACCAGGCCAGAGCTCCCTCATATGCTCACTGTCCTCTGCCTTGTTAAATCCCACAGTCAGTTGTCATAGTTGCTCTGAATAACCCTCAGGTCCATGGCCTGCTCTTGGGCTATACTCTACATTCACTTGGCAAAACCACAGCCCTGGTGAAAGCTAGGCACCGAGTATGGCCAGGAAAAGCACACAACCATCCCCACAGCTCTCTTTTCAAACCAGTGGCGCTAACCCCACTTGGGCCCTTAACTTGGCCTGCAATCATAACTCACATCTCCACTCTGCCATCTCTCCCACTCTCCTCTATACCTGCTCCTCTCTCCTCAAATGCCAGCAGCACTGCCCCATTTGCATGCTCAGCTGGTGCCCTGCTTCCGATTGACTGAGCAAAGCCCCGGAAGAGGACTTCCACAACTCCATCTACCCACTGCTTGCATCTTTGTTCACACACCCTAAAGACGGTTAGGCTGTGCTCTCGGGCTCTTCGGGCTAACCCTTCCACCCGTGCAAAAATCCCTTCCCCTTGTCTATTCTCCCCTCATCACTGGATTTTCAGTCTTAATAGATCTTTCCCATTCACTTACACCTATTATTCACCTCATTAAAAATCCAAATGAGATCAATCAGTCCAGCAAAAAAACAAAAACAACCTCCCTTTATCCGTACATCTCCTCCAAGTCCAATTTTTCTCCTCTTGCAGGAAAACACCAGAAGTGCCTCTACTCACTGCCTCCAATTCCTCTCTCTCACTTTTCTTGATACCCACTCCATTTAGCCTTTGTCCCACCAACCACTCAACTGATAATGTTCTTATCCAGGTCAATAACGACCTTCACCTTGCTAAATCCAATAATTGTTGCTCAGTTCTCAGCTCTTCTACCCTAAAGGTACCATTTGATACAATCACTCACTCACTCTGCCTTGAAACATTTTCTTCAGTTGGTTCCAAGACATTACCCTCTTTTTCCTCCTGCCTCATTGGTGTCTCCCTCTCAATTCACCTTTTTTTTTTTTTGGTTCCTCCTCACTGTCCAGCCCTCTAAATGTTGGAATGCCCCAAGGCTCATCTTTTAGACAGATTGTTCCCATTTATACTTACTCTTGGGGTTGATCTCACCCAGTTCCTTGGCTTTTTGATACAATCTGTGTGGGGATGACTCCAAATGGGTATCACCAGCACAGACCAGCCCTCTGAACTTGTACCAACTGCCTATGTGACATCTTTTCTGGTTTGTTTAGTAGACGTCTTAAACTTAGTATTTCCTGATCTTCTGCTCTCCCTTAAGACCTACATTTCCCATAGTCTTCATAGTCTTCCCCATCTTTATTTTTTGAGGCAGGGTCTTGCCCAGGCTAGAATGCACTGGTGCAATCACAGCTCATTGCCTTGAAGCCTTGACTTCCTGGACTCAAGTGATCCTCCCACCTCAGCTTCCCAAGTAGCTGGGACTACAGGTGCATGCCACCATGCCCAGATAATTTTTTAGTCTACGTTGCCCAGGCTGGTCTTGAATGCCTGGGCTCAAGCAATCCTCTCATCTTGGCCTCCCAAAGTGCTAGGATTACAGGTGTGAGCCAGGATGTCTGGCCATCTTCTCCATCTTAATGGCAATGCCATCCTTTGGGCGCTCAGATCAAAACCCTTGCAGTAATTTTCAACTCACTTCTTTCTCTTACATCCCACATTCCATCTGTCAGTCCTCTGTTTGAAACCCTCCTATTTCATCCAGATTAGAGAAAACTTACACAAAGAGGACATTCAAGTGGCCTCTAAACATATGAAGAAGCACCCAGTATGAGTGGGTGTCATGAGACAAGTGCAAATTAAAACCACAGTGAGATCATTCTCCATGCTCCAGAATGGCTGAAGTAAAAAGGATTGATAACATCCTTTTAATTATAACTGGAGAGGATGAAGCAAATATCTAAATATTGCTGGTTGGAATGTAACTCATGATGATCACTTTGAAAAACTGGCAATAGCAAAATAAAACAAAAGTGTTCCCCATTTCACTCAGCAAAAATGAATGTTTATGTCCACCAAAAACCACATACAGGAGTATTCATAGGAACTTTATTCATAAAAGCCCCAAACTGGAAATAACTCAAATGTCCATCAATAGTGGAATAGATAAATAAGTTGTGGCATACTGGAAAAGAAAATACCACAAAGCAATGAAAAGGAACAGATTACTAAAACATGCAACAAGACAGTGGATCTCACAAACATGTTGTATAAAAGTCATTAGACACAAAAGAGGATTTCTGCATGATGCCACCTACATGAAGTTCAAAACAGGCAAAACTAGTGGTTAACTTGAAAGGGGGTCGCAAGAGCCTTCTGGATAACTGCAGATGTATATATTTTGATCTGCGTGGTGGTTCCACAGGCAAACATATTTCCAGAAGTTCATGGAGCTATAAATTAAGATTTGTGCACTTTATGTACATTATATCTCAATAAAAATGTAAAAACATTTCTCAATAAATATTTATTGGGTACATACTATGATAAGTAACTAACTGTTCAGGGCCCTGGGAAAACAATAAACAAATCAGAAATGAGCCATGCTCTTCTTTGAGGTTCACTCCAGTTGGGAAGATAGAAATGAATCAAATGGCATCAATACATTATAAACTGGGATGACCCATCTTAAGGGAAGGACCCCAGCCCTGGGAGACTGTGTAACAGAGGCTGGCCAGGTCTGGAGAAATGATGGTTCAAGCAGAAGGCAAAGGGAGCAGAAAGAGAGTACTCCAGGCAGCAGAAACAAGTGCCAAGACTCCAGTGCCAAAGGAAGCAGGGTGTGTCCTGCTGGAGGAAGCTTGGGTGACCAGACCACGCAGGAACTTGCAAGTGGGCAAAGGACTCTGACCTTTAGCTTAAGAGCAATGGAAGCCATTGAGGGTTTTAAGGGAAGAGACGTCATACTCAAATCTGTATTTAGAAAAGACCTCACTAATGCTGTGTGGATTTGAGAGTTGTATAGCAGATACTTCCTAGGACACTCATTAGGGGAAGACTGTGAGTCCAGTCTAGAGCTGCTCTATCCATGAGAAAAGGCAAGAAGAATATTAAGAGAAGGAAGTGACTGAGAACTGCAGATTTTATGTCTTTAAATTTACGTTGAACTGAGGTAATTCGTCTTCAAATCAGTGTGAGATACAGTACCCCAGGCTGCCTCCAGAGAAAGGGACCTGAGGAGGAGGGAGACTGTATTGTAAAGCTTTTGATACTCTGTGAATTTTTAATCATGCATATGTATTACTTACTCAACATACAATTAAAATTAAAAATTAACAACACTCAACTGGAGCCTTCCTCATATTGCTAACGCTGCCTTGACTCCCTGTTGGTGATAAGGCATAAAGGTAAAGAGGCATCACAATGGTCCCTGTGTCCAGCTCTCATTCCTTGTGAATAAGAACGGGATTTACCTCAGAAAATCACCAGAGAAAAGGCTTCCTGAAATAGAAACAGCCTAAATCTAAAAGACACATGTGCATCATTTAAGATACAAAAGTTTACCTGGTAAAGGAATAACTTCTACTAATAGCCTGGATTTTTAGTTCCTTATATCCAGCTTGTCAAATTGCAGGCCGAGAAGAAAAAAAGGGCAGCATTATTCATGAAAACCAAGACAAAAATGAAAGTTGGTGATTTGGCTCAAAGGACTATATTAAAAAAACAACTGGGTAGTCATAATTTCCTCATGTTTTAAATCACTGAAATCTAGAGTTGCAGCTGTCCCACAAACTGAAACCATATAAATTTTTAGAAAATGAGTCAATCATGAGATTAAAGTTTCAATTTATAACACTTCTGTGTTTTAGTTACGAAGTCATAAATAAATCTAGCATGACACAGAAAGTAAATATTTTTTCAGTTGTTTATGCAGGCAAAGAGGAAAGAAATTTAACATGCAATTAACCACTTAGGTGTTTCTAGATATGCACCATATGGTCTTTCTTCGTATTTAAGATAAAAACAAAAATAAATATTGTTTTCTTTAACCTAATGTTTGCTTAGCAACATCAAATATTCCAAGCTAGCTCAGCCCAGGCACTAACTTCACCTCATGGAAGAGACTTTCCATTTGCGGGAGAGCTGGGGCACAAGAATAGGAGGAAACTTCTTCCCCAGGGTGAAGAAAAAAACAAAGAATAGGAGGAATAAGCATGTTTACCAAATAGTTTAAATTGAATACTCTGGAGAGACAGCAGTAAATATTTAACCCGCCTGGGGCTCCAGTCCTATTGTTTAATAGACAATATATTTGTTTATACATTTAAAAACAGACACTTATGCCATTCTTTCAACCAACATCTGAACAAGTGTGGGATAAAAATAGCCAAGGTCCAAAGCAACCCTAAGATTTCTTTATAAGGACTCCCCATATGATCACGGTTACTTACCTTAGTTTAAAAATAACTAATGGGAACAATCTGATTGACATTTTAATCTAGATGACAGAAATTACTTAATGGATAATTATTTTCTTATCTTCATGTCTTATCAACTATTCTAAAATTAAAGCTTTTAAAGTAAAATCATTATATACTTGATGCTACATGAGGTCAATACGTGGTGCTACACTTTTATATTAACAACTGAAATAAAATTGTAAAGTCACCCATGAACAGCTTTAAGATATACAGTTAAAATTAAAAACATAAAAACATTTGAGAAACTGAGGTAGGAGGACAACTTGAGGCCAGGAGTTTAAATCTAGCCTGCGAAACATAGTGAAACCTCATCTCTACCAAAAAAAAAAAAAAAAGCTGGGAGTGGGGTGTGGTGATGAGTGCCTGTAGTCTTAGCTACCCGGGAAGCCGAGACAGGAGGGTCACTTGAGCCTTGAGGTTAAGGCTGCAATGAGCCATAATCGTGCCAATGCACTCCAGCCTAAGTGATGGAGCAAGACCCTGTCATATATATACACACACAATTGTTAATATGCTTGAGTATTTAAATGTCACCTATCTTCATATATTATATGTGTGTGTGTGTATATGTATATATGTGTATGCTCTATATATCGAACAAAGAAGCTCTTAAAAATTGACTATCGGCAGGATGCAGTGGGTCACGCCTGTAATTCCAGCACTTCGGGAGGCCAAGGTGGGCGGATAACTTGAGGCCAGGAGTTCAAGACCAGCCTGGACAATATGGCGAAACCACATCTCTACCAAAAACACAAAAATTATCAGGATGGTGGTGCATGCCTGTAATCCCAGCTACTGGGGAGGCTGAGGCATGAGAATTGCTTGAACCCGGGAGGTGGAGGTTGCAGTAAGCTGGGATCACTCCACTGCACTCCAGCTTGGGCAACAGAGCGAGACTCTGTCTCAAAAAAAACCAACCAAACAAAAATTGACTATCAAGGGAATCAGAGAACAGAAAAGAAAAGAAACTCTAGTAGTAATAATATATTAAAGCATTAACACCAAAATTGTGCATAACAATGCCATTTTCTCATGGTAGGTTTTAAATTTTTCTTCTTTTTGAGACTATTAAAAAAAAAAACTCCATATAGTAAATGTAACAGCACTCTCAAAATCTCTCTGCACTCTTCCATTATATTGATTTCATCTCCCTATTCTCATCTTTCCACATGGTTAAGAGGCGTGTTTGAAAGTTAATCCGGATGAGCACACTATGTAAACAACAGGGTTCGCCACTAGCTGCACTCCATCTCCAAGCTGGTACAGTGGTTACTTTCCTTTGCATACATAATCATGGTAACAGCAGTGTCAGCTTAAGAATCTACTCTAGAAATCAAGCAATTTTAACATGGGAAGCCCTCAAATTACACATAAGTTATATGCTAAAAGTTCATTCATTATTCCGTTACTTGGAACTCAGAACACACATCCAAAACAAATGTTCTATAAGTGATGTTTCAAGCCACTATACAGCCAATGTAACCCTAAAATAATAGAAAAGAGCAGAGCATTATACTGTTGTGATTGTAGCCGTAGAAACTGAAAAGAAAATGATGTTTAAAATTTTGGGTTTTGCTGGTACTTGAGAAAAGTTTGTTCCAATGAGAACATCATGCCAACCACACTGGCTGGCCCAGTCTGTGCCCTTTGACGGACACACCTCTGGGTAATCTCCTCTATTTCCCCTCATCCTACACAGCAAACTCTCCCTGTTCCCTGCTGCCCATTCCCACAGTTAGTACCTTCACTAGACTAATGACTCCCAAATCTACAGAGCTTCCACCTTGCTCTGTCTCCTGGGCTGTGGACCCACTGGCCCAACACTGTTCATCTCCACTTGGATATTCTACAGTCACATCAAATGAAACTCATCACCCATGCACTCCTCACTGCATGAAGCAGCTACCACCCCTCCTGTACTCTGTTTCTGAATGTCATCCCCACCCCGACAGATGGCTCATTTTATTAAAGCAGTGGGTGTCATTCCCACTCCTTCTCTTTTATCACCACCTCCCAAACTAGCAAGCACCAAACACCCAGGTCTGTCTGCTGGCTGCCATGAACCCCTAAAGCACTCCTCTATTCTGCCTGGTCATCTTGTTTCTTTAGCCTCCAGGAAAGCTTGCTGATGCACAACAAATAGGTGTAGGTTGCCACATCATCAAAGGTGAGGAAGAATGCAAGAGCCCTACAAAAACACAAAAGGCACCTTTTTCTCATGAATGTTTCAGGGAAGGAGCCTCCCTCTGGAAATTAGAAATGAGGATCCCAGTATAGCCTCAGTATTAGTTGTATATGCATCAGAATGTCTCAATCTTTTCATCTTTTATGCTCAGTCTCTCTGCTCACAACTCAAAGCAATTTGATAGGCTTGAGAACTATTTTGCTTAATAATGAGATGTTTGACAGGACAGCCAGATATAATGATGAATTGGTTAGCAAATACACATCTAAAAGGCTATTTCGAATACAGGCTCCATGAGAGCAAGGATTCTGGTCTACTTTATTTACTGTTATATCCATTGCTTAGACCATGTGGTAGCACGTAGTAGGCACTTAATAAAAAGATAACACATAAATATACATTATATCAATTATTAAAAATTTGTAGTTATCACAATATAAATACAAAAAGCAAATTATTGTACAACTATTTTAATTGGGATTGAAATAGTTTTCTTTATGCTAAAAAACAAAAGTGTGTTTGCTCTTTGGAGTGTCTGAATAAATTCAGCACAATTTTTGGCAGTTTTTTTCTAAAAACAGTTTGCTACAGATAGAAAATTATACTTAATATGAAATATATATCACTTCTACATAATTAGACTTAATAGAAATTAGTCTGAATAGAAACCAGTCTCCAGTAGCAGCAACCTTTCTCAACTAATACACCTTGAGTATACTGCAGCAAATCAGGTATATCTGATTATGTCCCCAATAAGTCTGCAGCACACACCTACTCAAAAAGATGGATAGGTAACCAATGTGTATAGATTATATAAATCCCCTGACATACTCTAGATATGTGTCTTGCCCCAAATCTCATGTCAAATTGTAATCCGCAACATTGGAGGTAGGGCCTGGTAGGAGGGGATTGGATCACTGGGGTGGATTCTCATGGTTTAACACTATCCCCGTTGGTGCTGTTGACACAATAGTTGGTGCAGTGACCCCGTTGGTGCTGTTGTAAGATCTGGTTGTTTAAAAGTATGTGGCACCTACCCTCTCTCTCTCTTGCTCCTGCTGCCATCATGTGAGACACCACTCTCCCCCTTTGCCTTCTGCCATGATTGTAAACTTCCTGAGGCCTTCCCAGAAGCTGAGCAGATGCCAGTGCTATGCTTCCTGTACAGCCTGCAAAAACCATGAGCCAATTAAACCTCTTTTCCTTATAAATTACCCAGTCTCAGGTATTTATTTGTAGCAATGTGAGAATGGATTAATACATATAATACATCCCTCATCCCCTCTCTCGGGTAAATTAGAATAATATTTTTCGGTGTTTTTTTTTTTTTTTTTTTTGAGACAGAGTCTTGCTCTGTCGCCCAAGCTGGAGTGCAGTGGTGTGATTTCGGCTCACTGCAACTGCCACCTCCCAGGTTCAAATGATTCTCCTGCCTCAGCCTCCCCAGTAGCTGAGACTACAGGCATGTGCCACCACGCCCAGCTAATTTTTTTTTTTTGTATTTTAGTAGAGACAGGGTTTCACCATGTTACCTGGGCTGGTTTCGAACTCCTAAGCTCAGGCAATCTGCCCACCTCGGCCTCCCAAAGTGCTAGGATTACAGGCATGAGCCACCACACCCAGGCAAATTAGAGTAATTTTTTTTTTTTTTTGGGACAGAGTCTCGCTCTGTCGCCCAGGCTGGAGTGCAGTGGTGCAATGTGGGCTCACTGCAAGCTCCGCCTCCCAGGTTCACGCCATTCTTCTGCCTTAGCCTCCCAAGTAGCTGGGACTACACGCGCCCGCCACCACGCCCAGCTAATTTTTTGTATTTTTAGTAGAGACAGGATTTCACCGTGTTAGCCAGGATGGTCTCAATCTCCTGACCTCGTGATCTGCCCGCCTTGGCCTCCCAAAGTGCTGGGATTACAGGCATAAGCCACTGCGCCCGGCCTAGGATAATTTTTAACTAATGCTAACACAGTGTCACTATAATATGCCAGTTTGTTGCTGGATGCAAAAATAAAACCCTAAACTTGGAGTGAATCCTATTCACAAGAAACATGTCTTCTTTTCATATTCTTTGTTGGTGTTTGTTCTAACAAGAAGGACCAAATATCAACATATCTTCAGTCCCAGTAACTGCTTTCCTAAAATAACTTTTTCATTCTAGCTTTGAACAACTTTTATGCCATCAAGATAGTGAATTTTAAATTGTGAGTTGTAAAGAAAGACAATTTTCTTAGACGTATTATTATATTTTCATGTAAATACTTAGAGTGCTCAGAACTTTCTTATTCTGTTTTCAATTTGAGGTCGCTAAAGGGCAAAAAGGAGTCTCACTGGTGGCAAGATTTATTCAGAGAACACTGTCACTCTGAGAACAGCTGTGCTGGAGACACAGCTTCACCACCCAAACCCACAAGCCTACCAAATTAGGTCAAAACACTAAAATACAACTGCTTAACAGATCTTCAAAACCTAGAGTCAGCTGTTCATGTTTTGTACTTGAAAAATACACATTAGAACAGAGTCAGAGGATCAAAGGCTAGAAGTTTCATCCCAGAGCTTTCTGGACACGACTGTATCTCAACTGTGTCAGAGACGAGGGTGAAAATGTAAAATTATAAACCTAGGATGCTACAAAAATACAAATATCACATTTTCTATTTCCTGAATTAAAAATAGGAGAGATACACAATCACTTAGGAAAAATATTCTGAGAAGAGACAGTCATGAATATAAAAAACACAACAACACAACACTGTTCTCTAAATGGAAGAGAAGTGGTAACAGCAGAAGGTGAGCCTGTTGGTATATGTTGTACTATTGCCCTTTATTCACAAATGAGTAGAAACTTTTGGATTTCCAGCATCAAGCTACTGTTAGATGGAATAGAAAGTAAGTACAAATTAGCCTATATTTTATACAGAGTGACTCAGCATGCACACAAATATCAATAAATTGCCGACACTAGAAGGCTATTTACTGACTTGTAAAGAAAGCATCATTATTTAATATGGAATATCTGTGGAGCTGCCCCTATTAAATAGTTACAGTCATGTAAATGCAATTTTCCAAAGTATGACTTACATAAAGCTAGTGCCTAGAAATTATCCATGAAGACTTCCAGGGTTAATACATTTGAGGATAGAGACTCAAAATGTTTGTTAGCATATCACAGACTCCAAGTGGTTCCTCAGTAGAGAAGCCAGCTTAATGTTGTTTAAACCAGTATTGCTCAAAGATAACTAATGCGACACTTTATTCCCAAGATGAGTTATTAATGCACTTAAAGAATTGCTAATATAGACACATGCAAAATCACTGTCTAAAAGTTTGTACCAGATTATGTACCTACATTTGTATCAACTCCATAGCATTATAAATACTCTTCATTGCTTATATTTTCCTTTTCTCATTGTTTAATTTGGGGGAATAAAAGGATTCATTTCAGAAAAACAATTTTTGGAGACAAGTTTACAGGGGGAACACTGTCACTCTTTGGCCCGCATGGGAAGGCGCTACAAAGTCATCTTCTATCCGATATGGAAGTTGAAAGCCTTGCAGTCGTCCCATTCCCGTGGATCTTGCTCATCATCCCAATCCATATATCCAGTCACCCCCGCTGCACTGATTGTGCCTTCTGCACTGTTCTCAGGTCTGTTTCAATCTTCCACTCCCCACAGTCACTGTCCTAGTTTGAGCCACCAGCAGCTTTGCCAAGGTCCATTCTTGGCATACTCCATACCTTGTAGCCCAGATCACCTTTTAATCCTTGGAAGTGTCTTCTATCTACCAAGACTATATGTCTACTATTAGTAGAAAGAATGAGAAAGTCATCAACCATGTACCCACTAATCAGTTTAAGAAAATATTTCTAAGACTCCTGTGAATCCACTCCTATGAATTCTGTGCTTATAATTCCCTCACTTTTCTTTATAGTCTAATCACATATGTATTTATCTGACAATGTACTGCTTAGTTTTGCATCACTCTGAACTTTATATAAATGTACTAGTTTGATTCATCTGGTATTCATTTATTTCACTTTACCTTATGCTTGTTAGGCTCATCAACTGGGGCCCTCAATTTCCATAGCTGAACAGTATTCCAGCTGTATGAACAAATTGTTTACCCATTTCTCTGATGACAATCACTTGAGTTCTTCCCAGAATCCTCCCCCTCACCTTTTTTTTAACTACTTACAACAAGTGCTGTTATAAACCCTCCTATTTTTTCATGCCTGGTACAGAAAAGTATACCTGGTAGAGAAAGTACAACATTTTTTTTTCTAGGTTATATTAGGAATTGAATTGCTGGGTCATAGGGTAGTCCATATTCAGATTTCACAGATCTGTTCTGCAAAGTGGTTATACCAATTTGCTCTCCTACCTGCAGTGTATAAGAGTTCCTGTGACTCCACATCCTTGCCAACATCTGATACTGTCAATTGTTTTATTTTTTGCCAAACCAGTGATAGTAAAATATTTTAGGAGTATTGTAATGTGGTTTTATAATGTGCATTCCCTGATTAATATTTGTTATTTTATGTCATTTTTTGCATATCCATGTCTTTTGCTCATTCAAAGTAATTTAAAAATATATCCTTTTCCAATGGCTAGGCATGGTGGCTCACACCTGTAATCCTAGCACTTTGGGAGGCGGAAGCGGGCAGATCACTTGAGGTCAGGAGTTCAAGACCAGCCTGGCCAACATGGTGAAACCCTGTCTCTGCTAAAAAATTAGCCAGGCATGGTGGCAGGTGCCTGTAATACCAGCTACTCAGGAGGCTGAGGTGAGAGAATTGCTTGAACCCATGAGGCAAAGGTTGCAGTGAGCCGAGACTGCACCACTGCACTCCAGCCTGGGCAATAGAGCGAGACTCCATCTAAAGCGGGGGTGGGGGGAAGTAAGTTTTATGCTATGTGGTATTTAACTTTAAATATCATTGAATTTGTCAGTCGTTTGCTTTATATTTAATGGCTTTTCCATTGTATCTAGAAGATCCCCAACTTACTTAACATTTTTAACTTTAAGATTTTTCAACTCCACAGTGGTGTGAAAACAATATGCATTCAGTAGAAACTGTACTTCAGGTGCCTGACAGCCATTTTGTTTTTCACTTTCAGTGCAGTATTCAATAAATTACATGAGATATTCAACACTTTATTATGAAATAGACTTTGTGTTAGATGAGTTTGCCCAACTGTAGGCTAACATAAGCATTCTGAGCACATTTAAGGTAGGCTAGGCTAAGCTATGACATTCAGCAGTGTAGGGGTATTAAATGTATTTTTGACTTACGATAGTTTCAACTTGCAATGGGTTATTGGGACTTGACCGCATCGTAAGTTGAGAAGCATCTGTATAAAATATAAGATACTCAGAGTGGGTATAAAAAACACTATCATGGCCAGGCGTGGTGGTTCATGCCTGTAATCCTAAGCCTTGGGAGGCCGAGGCAGGTGGATTATCTGAGGTCGGGAGTTCGAGACCAGCCTGGCCAACATGGTGAAACCCAGTCTCTACTAAAAATACAAAAATTAACCAGGTATGGTGGCGCACACCTGTAATCCCAGCTACTCAGGAGGCTGAGGAAGGAGAATTGCTTGAACCCAGGAGGCAGAGGTTGCAATGAGCCAATATTGTGCCACTGCACTCCAGACTAGGAGTCAAAGCAAGACTCCATCTCAAAACAACAACAACAACAACAACAACAACAAAAACACTATCAAAAAAAAAATTCTTTTGTATCATCTTCTAAAATTTAAAGCGTTACTTTTCACATCCAGTCTTTAACTCTATTTTTTGTGTGCAGTGTGATACAGAGGTGCATTTTTTTTCCATATAGATGATCAATCACTACAACACCATTTTAAAAAATTGTTCCTTCTTCACCCAATAATCTACACAGTGTCACTCAACCTATATTCGAGAGTCTATTAATTTGCTGAGTCTGCCGTTGGGCTCTTGCTCCTGTTCCACTGCTATCTGCGCATCCCTACACCAGTGTTAGACTGTCTTAATTCCTACAGGTTTATTTGAATCCTGAGTGGTCAAGTCCACCAACTTGATTTCGGGAATGTTATAGGCTTGATGAATGAATTGACAAACAAATGAAGAAATGCAGAAGTTTCTAAGTAGGAAGAGTAGGCTATTTGTACAAATCTAAACAAACTCTCAGACACTTTTTTTTAAAGGCAAGACTTAAAATAATGTCTTTTTTTCTCTAAACATAGCTATGCTTCTTTTAAAGACCTCTTAAAACAATTTATACAAAGAGTGAGCGATGGCTACTGAACGTGAATTGTGGAGCTAATCCCAGTAAAGAGAGACATCTTTCTATTTTCTCAAAAGGAATTAGGACAAGGCATATGGACTTAGCATCACTCTTCCTTTCAAATTAAAAGTGATTTATGGATTGTTGATTCAGAATTTGGTTGCCACTAATACTTCATCTTTGTATGTTAAATGATTACAGAGAAGAAATCTGGATGGTAAGAAAGTTGAGTTTTCTTTCAAAAAGAGACATAATTACTTTGTTACAAGACCTACGACAAAAAAGGGCAGAAGGCAAGCAACTCAGTCAAACTGAAGTTTTGCAGCTTTGGCAAGCATCCCAGTTCTCCTAATGTTAGTCTTCCTAGGACTTTACTACTTACTGGTCATGAAGTTTAACTCATATCCAGAAAGAAGAATATAAGATGAGAACAAAAACATACAAGCCCAAAAGCAGGTGAATCAGGCAATGCTCTGTGAACTGGAAAATGCTAGTAAAATCTAGACAATTGTTATTATTTATTCCATGAATAAATAGTTAGATTATTCTTATCACTGTAAATTTTCACTAACACAGATAATCAAGAGCCTGGCAGTAGAAAGTATTAGAACAGTAAATTACGTGTAAGATTAAAAAGAGTTAGTTAGTATGACTGACATATACCTGTAGCAGATAATTAAGGTTCTAAGCCAATTGAAAACTAATGACAAGAGGTATTATGAAGATAAAATATCCTGTTGCTTCATTTGTCTGGTAAATATGATCTTTTCCCATGCATATCTGAGCATTAGGACCTGAAGATTTAGTGGACAATTGTAGTTTATTGATTAACTTAATCTCTTAGCACAACATATTCTGCTATTCAATCTTAGAGCAAATAAAACCACTTGACATTTATTCTGCTTTTTATAGTTTACAAAACACTTTCAAGTTACCTCTCCTTCTGTTAGACCAACTAGGCTAGAAGGACACAAACCTCAACCTACCGGTAGTTACCAAACCATTCGGTCTGGGGAGATTGCCAGAGAATGAAAGGAACCCAGAAAAACACAGAGCTGAGAAGCGGAGAGAGAAACATTTCTAACGATATTGTGGGAGACCTAAATCCAACTTACTTGAAACACCCCTATACCCCTGCACTTTTCAGTTATAAGACTCAATAAATTCCCTTTTCTGTTTAAGACCATGTGAACCGCGTTTCTATCACCTGCACCTGAGAAAGGCCTGGGTAACGTTAAGTCAGTCACATTGCTAACTGCACCAAGAATCACACTGTTAATTGCACTAGGAGTCACGGTGCTCAACTGCTCCTTACAGGAGCCTTTGAGTGATGAAAAAAGCCTGTTTGTTTTGAACCCCAATACAATCACTTAACTACCTAGATGATCTCAGACAGGACATATAATGTGCATGTGCCTCCAAATGAGCCCCAAATACAAGGATATAATTTAACTTATAAGGTTATTTTGAGAGCTAAATTAGAGATCTTTTCCCAAAGGAATTAGATAGAGTCTGGCGCCTAGAATCCAATAAATGGTAACATTGCTCCTGCTCTCTCTCCTGACATGGTACTCAATAAGATAAGATATGTAAAGCATCTATTATAATTCCTGGTACAATGTAAGATACTCAATACATGTTAATTCTCTTTGCAATAAAAATGATTCAGGATTGGTAATCACATTCATCTTACATCACTATTTTTCACATTGTAGAAAAATAACTAAAAAGAAGAATATAGACCAACTCCAATGGCCTTTCTAACCCCCACATTTCCAGAAAGGTACAAAAACACTGCTAGAGGGAGGAAAATAAGAACATATAAATGGGTAGTTGGAAATATTAAACAAACCAGGCAATTTCCAGCATTTGAGCCATGTGAAGCCTCAACATAAATGTAGGGATTTCAAGTTCTCCAAAGGGGAAGATAATCACAAGCTACAGAAGTAATAGCAGAACCACTCAATACACAAAACAGAAGCCAAATGCTGGACTCACAGTATCTGGAACGTATGGTAGGCCATAGAATTTCTCTTGTGTTTCCTTGAGAATGTCTGTGGTTGAATTCCTCAGGGGATGCTTCCCATGGTAGATTTGATCCAGAGTGGCATAAAAGACCTGGATAGATAAAAACATCTACTTAGTTTTGGTCATCCATCCTCACATCAAGATGTGGTAGACCAAAGATGCTATAAGTGCACCAGAAGAACAGTTACCAATCACAGTTGAAAACAGTCACAAAAATAAACTTATATGGTTTGAAATGTATTTCATACCACATTTAAGACCATGCTAAAGATGAAAAGGAATGCTCTCAACCTTTTCATAAATAAGAATATTAAAGAACTTTGAATCATACCCACAAGATACTCTTTATGTACAATGGTGGCAAACTAAATATGTGACACAAAACTGGAATTTTGCCAAAATATATGTAGACAGAAGGCCGGGCGCAGTGGCTCACACCTGTAATCCCAGCACTTTGGGAGGCTGAGGCGGGAGGATCACGAGGTCAGGAGATCAAGACCATCCTGGCTAACACAGTGAAATCCCGTTTCTATTAAAAATACAAAAAAATTAGCCAGGCGTGGTGGTGGGCACCTCTAGTCCCAGCTACTCGTGAGGCTGAGGCAGGAGAATGGCGTGAACCCGGGAGGCGGAGCTCGCAGTGAGCCGAGATCGCTCCACTGCACTCCAGCCTGGGAGACAGAGAGAGACTCCATCTCGAAAAAAAAAAAAAAATATATATATATATATATATATATATATATAGACAGAAATATACAAAACCAGTTACAACTTTAGACCTGCTGGATCTAACAAATTTTGTTTGGTTTCCTCCTGGAATCCTGATATATCTTAAATGAGAGAAATGAAACGGTAAGAATTCTAGTTTTGTGATGAAAGGTAGAAAGAAAATTAAATAGGTGTAGTGGGGGTAGAGAAAGAAATAGCAATGCAGCGTCTCGTGAGTACAGATGTATCGAAGAATTCTGGTGCAGCTGTTGGAGAGGTTGGAACTAGACTCCCACACCTGGTGTCAGGAAGTACAAAGGAAGCAGCTGCTATATAGGGAGGGCTCAACTAGATGACCAAGGGAAAAAGAGCACTCTCCTCTGAGTAGAGGATATAGGCCACTGAAACACAGTGGGAGAAGAAAGCATTAAAGAAAGTTTGGACATGAAATCTGCTGTTTACGAAGTACTGAAAACTAAATTTTGCAAAGAAATCTAAAATAAACATAAAGCATTTTTTCACTGCAACATCTGACTCAAATATTGTTTTTGAACACTGACTTGAACATTTGACTTCATGCAGGCAAGTAGAAAATGCTTTATTTTAAAGGACAAATTTTGACATGCAACTATGCTTCTGATACGTATCTTTGTGATTCAGAAATGGGATTTGTAGAGAATGTGCAGCTGTTGACTTGAAAGAAGTGAGGATTAGTTTGGTTAAAAGAAAAAATTTAAATGACCTCTAGCTTCTGGCTGCATCTAGATATAGAATCATGGTTCTAAATTATAAAGTTAAGTTTAAACCTTCCCTAGAAAAATACAGACATTTCCTAAATATAAATATTGCTTTCTTCTAACTGGTAATCTAAACATATAGCTAAATATAGCTCTTTCAATTCTACATTTTATAATGAGTAACAATGCATAAAGATAATCAGAGAGGCCAAAATTACTCAATGTCTTACCTATATTCTAACAGAGTAAATTATCAGGAACTGAAACTCTTACATTCTAACCTCAACTGAGGTGTTATTTTGCCCCAATATATAAATAAATCAGAATTCAAGAGTTTCGTTTCTTCAATTATGCCTTTTACAAAATGATATAAACATGGGGTAACTTTTTTGAATTATAACAGAGCAAAATAAATTAAATATGAAAACAGAGCAAAATAAATTAAATGTGCATTCTTTTTATGCTTATTTGCTGATAAACTAAACAATTTCAAAGACATGAGCCTATCTGCCTATCCAAGGAGTCATGCATTCCTGGGGCCAAGAAACTTACTAAGTCACAGAAAAATAAAGAGCCTATTTTTAAAACAATAATTTTAAAAAATGTACAGTTTTAAAAACACTGTTTTTTTGTTTTTGTTTTTGAGACGGAGTCTCGCCCTGTAGCCCAGGCTGGAGTGCAGTGGCGCGATCTCGGCTCACTGCAAGCTCCGCCTCCCGGGTTCACGCCATTCTCCTGCCTCAGCCTCCCGAGTAGCTGGGACCACAGGCGCCCGCCACCACGCCTGGCTAATTTTTTTGTATTTTTAGTAGAGATGGGGTTTCACCGTGTTAGCCAGGATGGTCTGGACTCCTGACCTCGTGATCCGCCCGCCTCGGCCTCCCAACGTGCTGGGATTATAGGTGTGAGCCACCGCGCCCGGCCTTAAAAACACTGTTTATGTCCCCATAGAAAGTTGAAACAATTCACTTCCTTTCCACCCGTGTTTGTCTCCACTGTCCAAGTGTAATATAAAAGCTGAACCCAGGCAGCTCCTCTACCAGGACTTTGTCTCTCTCTGTCTCTAGGGGGCTATTGTTTTTGGAGGGTGGAGGAGGGAAAGGTTGGTTTTCCATTTTAGAAGAAAATTATCAGAACAATTTTTCAAGAAGAAAGCCACAAAACAGACTTTTAAAAGCCAGGCCTTCTACTAAAGACACCAGCAAATCAAGACTTTCGCCAAGTAATGTTAATTTTTAAAAATAACTCAGAAATCCTTTAAAAATTATATTGATATGAATAGATACTGAGTAAGGTAAAGCAAATATAGATTCATGGTTTTGTCTATATAATAGATTTCCTTCACTGAAACATGTATTTCATATTTCAAGGTACAGAAAAACAGAGCACATTTATTACCTTCTAAGGACTGAATTTTACAAAACTATAAAGCAATTAAATAGTGATTACTTTGTTAAACAGGTAACTGAATCATCATAAAGTGAATACTGCTTAAGATGAAAGATGGGTGTTTAAGGTGTTTACATAACTCTCAAGATCTGAAGAGGAGTGAGAATTCCATAAACAATCTCAGTCATTACAAACATCTACGCATCTGGTGTCATGCAGAACTGGCATCCAGATGGTTCATGAAAGTTTTCTGGTCTTCATCTCAAAACCTGGGAAGTTGGTTTTGAATATTATCTAAAACTAACAGCAATTACTATCTAAACTTCAAACCTAAAAACACAAAAATTTTAAAAAGATACAAAATGAATAAACATATATATATATAATTAAGTTTGAGCCTTAATTTAGCTGGTAAAATGTGTGATTTAGAAGAAGTCATGTAAATTTTCTAAGCTTTCATTTTTTCCCAACTGAAAATGGGAAATAGTATTTTTTTTTTTTGAGACAGAGTCTCGCTCTGTTGCCCAGGCTGGAGTCAGTGGCAAGATCTCGGCTCACTTCAACCTCCACCTCCCGGGTTCAAGCGATTCTCCTGCCTCAGCCTCCTGAGTACCTGGGATTATAAGCACGCACCACCACGCCCGGCTAATTTTTGTATTTTTAGTAGAGACGGGGTTTCACCGTGTTGGTTAGGCTGGTCTCGAACTCCTGACCTCGTGATCCGCCCACCTCAGCCTCCCAAAGTGCTGGGATTACAGGTGTGAGCCACTGTGCCTGGCCAGGAAATAATTTTATTCAACGCCTACTTCATAAGGGCAGTGTGAGGACTAAATGAGTCAATTTTGGTCAAGTTCTTTGAACTCAGATGAAAGATGTTTTAGAAGCATAATTATTATAATAAATAGGTATCATTGGCAAGAATTTAAAGTTATATATTTATTTGGGATAATGACTCCAGAAAGCTTCAGAACAAAGGGACATACATACCTGAAGTTGCATATCAGCTGCAGCACAAACCTTTTTAGATTCACAAAGACGAGACACCATATTTTTTGGCAGTGGCTTGATAAAACAAAAGAATATATATGTGAGTAAACTGCGTAATAAGTCACTGCACTATGTATATTATAAGTCAGGAAATTTAAAAATAACATCAAATGTAAAATGAGTAATAGAATTTCATTATAGTTTAAACATAATAACTTTAAATATTTTAGTTGGCAAGACAACATGAATAAATACATTCTGTTTAATTTCAAAAAGTGGTAATTGTCAAATAAGGGTTTGTACATGAAAATACAGGATTATGTGGAACTAAGACACTGGCGCCGATCTTTAAAAATCTATTTAAAACCTCAAAGGGAATACTTTTTCTGTTCCTTTGCTATCAGTGAGCACCTTTTCAAATACTCTCTTGACTTTTAAGTGCATATAATCACTGACAATAGGACTAAAAGATGAAAATGTCAAGAAATAAATGGTAACTCATGGTGTCAGCCAGTGTTAAAGCTAAACTGACATCCTAACAAATAGTCATAATAATGAATTGCAGATTATTTTCTTTTCCAATCTGAAAGAACTGTAGAGCTTGGACACTTAGTTTAATGTCCCTATGTGATTTAAGGCTTTCTTTTTGAGATGAATTAGGCCTAACCCTATAACATACAGATCCTCTTAGAAATAAATTAATAATGTAGTTGAACAAGAACTTTCCTCAATCTTACTCTAGTTTAAAATCATTAATACCGATGTTTATTAAAGAAAGATACCGATTTACAACCTAATGAAGCTAAAAGCCCCTCTAAAGAGAAACACATTATATAAAGACCAATAGCAAGTTACTCAGTGGTATGGTCGTATAAATTAACCACCTGTGAATGAGAATGTGGGCTGTCTGCTGCAAGCGGAAACTAGCCACTGCTTTGTAGGAGTCTACTCCCAGGGCCTAGAACAGTGCCTGGAGCCGGCAGACACTCAGGAAAGATTTGTGAAGGAATGAACTAATAGAAGAACTGCTAGGAAATGGCTTCTTAAGTGAAAGACATAGAATCTGCTGACTGCTCAGATGGCAAACCTACAGCCTTTTCTCTTTCCATTTGGCAGCAAGAGAAGTAAACTAGGCAGAAAAGACAATATTTTTAAAGAGCTAAGACACAGATGGGAGGAAGCTACATAGTGTGAATTCTGGTACAGGTCGCAGGCCTGGGGCTTTCTGATACCGGGGGCACTCGTCTTGTATGAAAGAAATATTTCCTCAAACAGGATTTTTAACAGTCAAGATTTATTTAAGTCATATCTGCCAATAGATTGCGTCAAAATGTTCACGTTTCTTTAAACCTTACTTTATATCCTATTTTATGTTGTTGACAGGATTCATGCTACATTTAAAAGATTTTTCATGCTTCACCAAGTTTTAATAATTTTTACAAAGAAAGTGTATGTGGAAGAATGACACTGAAACCATCTTTGCAGAATTGTAAGTAATAAGAAGAGAAGTCTAACATGACTGACTCCATCCTGCTTCTAACCTCTCAGGCTACATTTGTCTTTAGCTTATTCTAGTGCAGAGGCCAAGATAACTATAAGAAAAATTTGGTTTATAGTTAAACTTTGAGGCTAGAAAACCTGACCTTCCTGCTTGTTTGGGGACTGAAGCCACATTCCTAAGGCTGGATTGGAATTATGGTAGGGGCCTGGACTTTGCTAAACAATAGATACACTTAAACAATCACCTGCCACTGCTAAGTTTGCTTTTCTATAAGTTGCTCACTACCAGAGTCACATAGCCAGAGGCTATAAGACTTGTAACTTCCCCAGCTACTCCTGTAAATAACATCACTATTGTGGAACCTAAAGAACTGGTCTTTGAGATATTTTTCAGATTTAGCATTTCGACAAACGAAGAGATGCTACCTGGTCCTGAGACCCACCCCCCAACCAGGAACAGACTCAGCTGTGCAGTTTAGACACTCCTATGATTTCATCCACAGCTTACCAACTGTTTCAGTTCCCTAGGCCCCTGCCTGACAACGTATCTTTAAAAACTCTAGCCTCCAAGTTCTCAGGGAGGTGGATTTGAGAAACGCCTTCTGTTTTCCACTTAGCTGGCCCTGCTATGATTAAACTGTTTGTTGCAACATTTGCTGTTCTCGGCACATTAGCTTTTCTGGGCAGTGGGCAAGAAGAACCCATTGAGCTGTGACAATATTTTCTCATTTAACTAACACATATGAAGACCATGTAAGCAAGCACTGCATTAGGCACAAGGGGCACAAACAGTGGGCAACAGCCGGTGTCTGCCCCCAAAACTTCTCAGCTAGCATTCTCCACGTAAGCACCAATTCCACGGTTACTAACTGTAATGCGTGCAGGGAAGAAAAGGCCTGTAGGGGACGGGATGTGAGCTGTGACCTTGAAAGGCTTGATGGATGTAGGAGTGAGATTTGCAAAATGAACAGGTGTTAACTAGACAAGAGAAGGATGGATGGGAAGGGGAAAGAAGCATTTCAGGCAGAAGACACAGCACATGCAAAGGGCAGGAAAGAACAGGGCTGTTGGCAGAAGGTGGAAGCCAGCAGAAGACAGGAAAGGAGGTCCCCATCGGAGAAGCCAGGAAGCTGAGCCACGCCGGGTCCCATCTCCACCCTGAGAAATAAAAAAAAAATTCTGAGCTCCTAACCGACTGAACAGACCCCCTGTTGGCCAAAGGGACCCCAGAGAAACCTTGGAAACTGAGTTCCAGACCATGACAGGATGGGCAGTTGGTCGTGCCTCACTCTCCCCCTCCCTCGCTCACTGCCATTAGGCTTTCTTCCCTACCAGCAAACCAGACACTGCCTCTAAAAAAAGAAAATACGTATTTAGAAAAAAACAAAAAATGCTACCACTGGAGAAAACTGAGTGATGGGGACATAGGACCTGTCTGCATTTTTGTTTTTGCAACTTTCTGTGAATTTATAACTATTTCAAAATAAAAAGTTAAGTACTCCAATTATATATTCAATGTGTACTATATATTGTAATACAAAAAACATTCACTTGTAAAGAAACACGTAAGTAGAGAATAAGTATAATCCTAATCCTAGTAGAATAGTTCAGAGGACAGAATCATTAACTCATCAAATCACAAATAAAAGATACACATATTGTATGTGCTGTACATAGAAAAGTAAATGTTCTTTTTAAAAAAACTAGTTTGATTGTTAGTCAACTGGAATTAACAAATGTATTAATTGAGATGAAGTTATATGCTTATTCTCTTAGAAAATACTTGCTTTTTAAAAAATAACAACAAATTTGAAAAAATAAATACCATACAAACTGATTTGCTTTTAAAGTTATATGTAAAGTTATTTTTAAAAAATAAACAACGTTTCAAAATTAAAACTGAAATTTAAAAATGTTTCCTGGTCAAGATTTTCTTCTGTAAATATTGCTTTGCCAATCACGGCCATGATAACCAATACTGAATTACAGTGTTCCCTGGTATACATGGGGGAACTGGTTCCAGGACCTCCTAAGGATACCAAGATCTGTAGATGCGCAAGTCCCTGCTGTGAAATGATACGGTATTTGCATATAACCTATGCACATCCTCCTATATATTTGAAATTACCTCTAGCGTGTGAATAGTTGTTATAGTGTACGTTTTAGAAAATAATGACAAGAAAAAAAGTCTGTACATGTTCAGTACCGACACAACCATCCATTTTTCTTCCCCAAATAGATACACATATAAATATATATTTATGTATATCTATAAAAAATATATATATAAAATATACCTATCTCTCTCATAAATAGGGTCTCACTGTATTGCCCAGGCTGGAGTGCAGTGGCACAATCATAATTCACTGCATCCTCGAACTCCTGGGCTCAAAGATCCTCCCACCTCAGCCAAGATCTTGAGGAGCTAAGACTACAGGCATGAGCCACCGTGTCCAGCCCCCAAATAATTTCAATCTGCTGTTGGTTGAATCGACAGATGTGGAACCCACAGATACAGAAGGTTGATTGTAATTCAATTTTGCTGTAATTCCAAAAGCAATTAAGTCTACACAGCAGCATAGGTGTTTAATATTATTGTCTCCTAAACACAAGACTCTCACATTTGCTACATTAAAGAAACAGAATTAACATATCTAAGCTGATAGGTAATGAGCAGCTATGTATAAATGAAAACGCATTTAAAACACCTAAGCCTTGAATAATATTATAATTATGTTCATTATATTGAATTTGAAAATTTACCAAAGTCTGAGGCATTAGAAATAACTTTCACTATATTATCAGCTGCATGTTTTAGCAGATACTATTTCAATTTCCATAATTTCCAAGGCAGAAAATACTCCCTTCCACTGATCTGTAAATCTCCTATCTCACACTGACATATAATTTCTCAATTCTTCTGAGGATATGGACACTACCATACTTAGTAAAAAAAAAAAACTTTTTTTTTTTTTTTTTGAGACAGCGTCTCGCTCTGTCGCTCAGGCTGGAGTGCAGTGGCGCGATCTCGGCTCACTGCAAGCTCCACCTCCTGGGTTCACACCATTCTCCTGCCTCAGCTTCCTGAGTAGCTGGGACTACAGGCAACCGCCACCACGCCCGGCTAATTTTTTGTATTTTTAGTAGAGACAGGGTTTCACTGTGTTAGCCAGGATGGTCTCGATCTCCTGACCTTGTGATCCGTCCACCTCGGCCTCCCAAAGTGCTGGGATTACAGGCGTGAGGCACCGCGCCCGGCCCCATACTTATCAAAAATGAAAAAGAATCCTACCAGCATATTAAGAATGCTATAAATCAAGAATGTTTATATTAGCTAATTATGGTAAAGAAAAACTGTGCAAGAAACGTTGGGACTGGAGAGCTCTTTTGGGCCTTTCAGGCTGTTTCTAGCATCCTAACTCCTGAACACCGAAATGGCTGCTTCACAATATCCAATTAATCAAGAAATACCATTCGTTCCATGAACTTAACCCATTACAGTAGAACTGAGAGCATGGCCTGCCTTAACACCAAAATCTGCCTGCATTTCAAACTCCCATGATTGCGCATTACTGTAGCACAGGAAAGAGCATCAGATAAAACTGAGTTTGAATCCCAACTGTGCTACTTACCAGCTGAGTGGCATGGATGTTGGGCAACTTACTGAAATTTGTGAAGCCACGTTTTCCTCATCTGCAAAATGTTGATATTATCTTTTCATAGGATGAGAATCAAGCAAGATAATGTGTTTTAAAATGTTAACACGTCAGGTTTAACACAGATACTGAATAAATGGTAGCTGGTATTCTTTACTACTACTGCTGCACTATATAATACAATAATCACTGACTTTGACAAACTTTATTTACATTTTACTGTGTTATCTACATACTCTGCAAATGTGGTCTGTTTCAGATTTATAAGTTCTTAGAAGATACGAATTATAGCCAAACAATTTTCTCTCTGTAGCACCTAACAATCAAGTTCTAAATAAGGAATGTACTTTCATAGTTTCCTGATTTTTTTTTTTTTTTTTTTTTTTTTTTTGAGACAGAGTCTTGCTCTGTAGCCCAGGCTGGAGTGTAGTGGTGCAATCTTGGCTCACTGCAACTTCTGCCTCCCAGGTTCAAGGGACTCCTCCCACCTCGGCTTCCCAAGTAGCTGGGATTACAAACAGGCACCACCATGCCTGACTAATTTTTGTATAGTGGAGATGGGGTTTTGCCATGTTGGCTGGGCTGGTCTCGAACTCCTGACCTCAGGAGATCCACCTGCCTGGGCTTCCCAAACTGCTGGGATTACAGGCGTGAGCCACTGTGCCAGGCCTATGTTTTATTTTTTTTCATTTATAAAATAGCCAATTATCTTTAACCCAAAATGTATGCCTCCTCAAATTACCTGGTTTTAGAAGAGGATGCCTTCTCTAACCTGGTAATTAATTTAAGGTTTACAAAAAAAACCCACAATGAAATAAAGTAATGTGCTATTAATCTATTAATATCTTCAATATTTCAATATCTGCCACAAAACTTGGTCATTAACTCACTTTTTGAAAATATTTTCTCCACCTTAAGTAGAACTAGTTATCAAACAATGAGTCAGTTTTTCATCTGCAGGTTCCAGCTCATATTTATAAAATACTGGTACTAATCAGAAAATCTCTCTCTTCTGATGATCAAATGTATCTCATGCTATAAGTCTAGATAGTTCAGAATTGCATAGTTTTGAATGAAAAGTCTACTGTAATTATTACTTCTGTTTGTAATGTGTCTTTTCTGCCCTGGTTGCCTTTAAGGTTTTCTCTTTATCTTTGGTTTCCAGCAGTTTGACAACAATGTATCCAGGTATATTATTTGACAACAATGTATCCAGGTATATTATTTTAAATTATTTGTCCTGCTTAAGATTCTTGAAGCTTCTTGGATCTCTGGTGTGCTTTTCATTATTTTTGGCAAATTCTCAGTTATTATGCCATCAAATATTTCTCCGGCCTTGTTATTGCTCTCTTTTCCTTTCTAGAACTTGAATTGCATGTATGTTACGCTGGCTGGTATTGTCCCAGAGTTCTTGGATGCTTGGTTTTGTTTTTGTTTCCCATCCCGTACTCCTTTCCCCTCTCTGTATTTCAGTTTAAATAATTTCTACTGACCTAATCTATCTTTAAATTCACTGATTCCTTCCCCAGCTTCATCGAGTGTATGGATGAGCTTCTCAAAGGAATTCTTCATATGTGATATCGTGGCTTTATTATCTGCACTTGCATTTGACTGTAGTTTTTTTTTGGAGTTTCCACTTCTCTCTATCTGTTCATACATGTTATCCATGTTTTCCGTCTTATCCTTTAACGGTTAAGTCCCTGACAGACAGTGACTCTGAAGTTATTCTAGTTGTTAGTTATTTTCAAGTCACTCAGTTTGCTTTTATTGATTGCTTTATCTTGGAGCAGGGAGTCAGGGTTTTCTGCTATTCCTGCAGCAGCAGCCAATCACTTCCTACAACACGGAGGAGGCCTGTCTGCTTTCACACCCTGCTCTCATGAGCACCCACAGGAGGCCGGCAGAAAATGGCCTACAAGTGAATGTAAACTCCTCCAGTATCAGGGCCCTCAGGTATTCCAGATTGATATTCCAGTCCACACTGGGTCTCTAACAATTTGCTAAAGTGTTACTGATCTCTTCTTACCCCCTTGTATGGCAGTCAGCCTTTCCACCCATGATCTGCCACAGGTGAGCCATCTGTATCTCTTTGGATTCAGACACCTCGAGGGCCCTGAGACCTCAGCTTCTCTATGAGCTCGAGAAAAGTTAGCATTCTACCTGCCTTTTCCTGTAGGAAGGTTGGTTGCCAGCACTGCTCTTTCGAGCTTTCTGCATCCTAGGTGGATGGGCAAATCCCAAACAGTTCAGACTTCATTAAGTAATATCATTTGGGCTTAGCCTCCAAAGGAGAAAAACCAAACCAAACCAAACCAAACACAAAGGCAGAAAAGCTTTACAAAGGGTGAACTATGCTTTTAAGTCAGGAATTAGACATCATCAGAGACTATCATGAAGAAACTTGTAAAGCTTTGCCACGTATGACAGACAGCATAGCTGAACACTGTCTCAAGCAGTTCGGTCAGTCGAGTGAGAATCCCCCTTTCCCCACCTTAG
Organism: Pongo abelii; assembly: GCF_028885655.2. Lineage (NCBI taxonomy): Eukaryota > Metazoa > Chordata > Mammalia > Primates > Hominidae > Pongo > Pongo abelii. The sequence goes on from NC_071999.2 coordinate 25,833,808, forward strand.
CAATTTTTTATCCTCCAACTCCCTCCACTCCCTCATTCCTTGGCTATAAATCTCCACTTTTCCTTGTAGAATTTGGAGTTGAGCAGAATCTCTCCCCAACTACCAAACCTCACTGCAGTAGCCCCCCTGATAAAGTCTGCCTTACTGTTCTTTAATAACTGTCATGAATAATTTTTCCTGTAACAAGAACAACAATAAAACATCATCCTTTGCCCTCAAAAGCATTAAAATTCTGATACCTGCACCACAAGAAGGTGGAGTCTGTGATGCATGCTGTAGGTGTGTAACTTCGGGCTTGTTGATTCACTTTCGATTTGTTTGTGTACCCCTCAAAATTCGATCCTGTATAGGTATGCTGCCCCTTGATGGCAAAGGCACTTCCATCCAAAATTTGTTTTACTGATACTTCAACAAGTTCCCCCACAAAAGGATCAGTAAACATTCAGTGTTTACCGAATGAACACTTAATAAAACACTCAATAAAACATTCAGTGAATATAATTTATATATTTAATACACAATTAGTATACAATTGATAGATGAGGAAATTAGATAAGGAAAAATGAAAGCAGAAAAATAAAATGAGGTCAGAATTGAGGTTAGGCACATTAAAACATGTTTCCTATAATTCCATATCATTTTCACAGTTGGGCCATACATTTAATTCTGGGTTTTGCAGTGGGCTAAGCAGCGTTAAAAGAAAAACTTTGGACAAATTAAATTTAACAGAGTTTGGCTAGGCGCAGTGGCTTACTCCTGTAATCTCAGCACTTTGGAAGGCTGAGGCAGGCTGATCACTTGAGGTCAGGAGCTCGAGGCCAGTGTGGCCAACATGGTGAAACCCTGTATCCACTTAAAAAAAAAATTAGCTGGGCGTGGTGGCGGGTGCCTGTAATCCCAGCTACTCAGGAGGCTGAGGCATGAGAATCGCTGGAACGCGAACGCGGGAGGTAGAGGATGCAGTGTGCCAAGATAGCACCACTGCACTCCAGCCTGGGTGACAGAGCGAGACTCTGTCTCAAAAATAAATAAAAATAAATAAATGAATAAATGAATAAATAAATAAACTTAACAGAGTTAAACAGAGCAAAGGACACCTTAAAAATTGGGCAGTCCTTGGAACCAGAATAGGTTCAGAGGACTCAGGAGCTGCCAAATAGTCTGATAATATTTATGGACAGAAAAAGGAAAATGACCTACAGAAAACAGATGTGAGGTACAGAAACAGTTGGGTTGGTTACAGTTCACATTTGCCTTATTTGAACAAGGTTTGAACAGCCTGTGATTGGCTGAAACTCTGTGATTGGTACAAGGGTAGGTTACAGGCTGTTTATACCTCTAGTTAGGTTAGAGTTCATTATGTATGGAGAAATCTTTAAGTCTAATTTAAAATATGTAAGGCAGCTTTAGGCTAAATGTAACAGCAGAGAGGGAAATTCAATGATGTGCCTCATTCTAATTTCTGTGAGTAGTGGTCTAGATCCCTTACCTGAAATTCCATAATCCATTAAGGTCTGAAGACTGGAAAGTTTTCATAAATTTGACCAAAAAACCATTAGATGTTAAGACCTGACCTGGACAAATGTGAAGTTTGTAAAGTATTTATCTTTTAAAAATATTTACCCTTACACTTCGTGAATATGCAGAACTATGATGTGTTTCACTACTGGGTACTCTACCAGAACTAGCTAGGTTTATTCATTTCTTTTAATTCAACATCCACAGTATAAGGTTAAACAAAAATTATGGGAGGCCATTGTTTTATACTGAGCTCCTACATTAGGCCCCAATAGACAAAACCAAACCAAATGGAGTCACTCATGCTAAATGCCACACAATCAAACCGAAGTTTTAGAGAAGCAGGTAGATCCCATACAGTCCAGTGTTGCCTGAAAATAGGAGATTGCAGTCTACCTGAGTCAGTGTAATATGGAAGCTCCCTTTGCTTTAACCCTTACAAAAGAGGAACCTGATGCTAATCAACCGGCTTTTTTTTCTAGTGTTCTGTTTCCTTGTTCCCACCTTGTAAAACCCACTCTTCTGCTATTGCCCAGGGGTAGCTTTCATTCTGTTTTGTAGAATAGAGGCTGCCCAATTCATGAATCACATATAAAAGTCAAACAGATCTATAACCAAATTTGTTGCAATTTTTTCTTCTGATAAACCATATTAATTTTCTAAAAATCCAGAAAATTCTGAATTCCAAACCATCTAATCCCAAAGTTTTAGATAGAGAACTATAAATCTCTATGTGTTATATATTTGGTCTGAAATACAGCATAAATTCTCCACTTTTTACTAAAAAAAAAAAAATAGAAAAAAAGCCAGACACGGTGGCTCACGCCTGTGATCCCAGCACTTTGGGAGGCCAAGGTCAGTGGGTCACCTGAAGTCAGGAGTTCGAGACCAGCCTGGCCAACAGTAGAGATGAAACCCCATCTCTACTAGAAATACAAAAATTAGCCGGGTGTGGTGGCATGTACCTGTAATCCCAGCTACTTGGGAGGCTGAGGGAGGAGAATTGCTTGAACCTGGGAGGCAGAGGTTGCAGTGCGCTGAGATTGCATCCTTGCACTCCAGCCTGGGTGACAAGAGGGAGACTCCATCTCAAAAAAAAAAAAAAAAAAAGAAAAAAACCTCTTTTCATTCCAAGTGTTCTACACACAGTATATTGTACATGTCTTCCCAATGAGGTTTACAGACGTGTCATTTAAAAAATGGGTTAAGTGTGAGAAACTCTTCGAGGCTCTTAATTTTGTATCTATAGAATCCAGTTGAGTGAAGTTACTTGGCCTTCACTTGATGTTGCCCAACTCTCGTGCTTGTGTTGACTCAACAGAGGCCCTGCCTGTGGTAGAAGACCCAACAACAAAAGCAGGTCAGATTGTCTAGGAAATTCACTCAAGTAAACACCTTTCTTGGGGATTCCAGTTATTAGCATATTAAATTATATGTAGTCCTCCCTTTACAGAAACCCATTTAATGCTACACCCATTTTCCAAAATTATTTGAGCATAGAACACCTGTCCTCTCCACCCCATACATCTTTTATAATCAGGTGATTTAATATGTAGAACACTGGTTGGAAAATGACTTGGTAAAGCAATTAAACGTAAACTTTCACTAATAAAAGAAAAAATTCTTATAAATAAAACATCGTAAAGAAATAAACGAATAAATACAGCTGTTATTCTGGCTATCTTACAGCTTCTTTCCAGTCTTATATTTACACCCACTTTATTAGAAAGCTTCTCTTCAGCTCTTCTCCATCGCACCTGTCTCTGCCTCTCCCAGGCGAGCACAGCCCCCAGGCCTTCCGGGAACTTGCCTGCAGGGTGTCCTGCCACTCTGGCGCCTGAGCCAGTTCCAATGCCCCATCAGAGTGTGCATTTCTAAGGAATGCAAGTTGATGGAGCTCATGAAAGCACACTAATTTGCCTTTCCTTATGGCCAGGGAACAAATGGACACAGCACAGAAGGTGCCGTATGTACTGGTCTCCTCAATGCATTGGTCTCCTCAATGCATTAGCAGATCCACAAAACTCCTTCTGATTTCTCTGCTCCAAAACAGAAGAAAAATAGCCAGCATCCAACACTGCCTCCATACTGAAAAACGCCAAATAATACCAACTGCAAGCTCCACATTTCCCTCCTGCAACAGTTTCTTTTTCCACAGTAAAGAGGGAGATTCCCACTCTGTTATTTTTTCAGATATCACCTATCAACTATTACTTTTATGGAGGCATTTTATTGAAATACAATAGTAAATCTAGTTACACCCTCAGTAAAGCTTTGCAATCTGCAACCTTTACAAACTATCTTACTATAGAGTTGTTCAGAAACAGTTTTCTATAAAATCTGTATCCCTTAACAAGGGCAGACTATTTTAAACATGGCTTGAGAATTTATGTTAATGTGAATTTATTTCAAAGCAATTTTTACTGAGTGAACTTTATACTTCAGATAATTTATGCCCCTTCCTAGTTTCTCACATAAAAATATCTGCAGATTTTTTTTTTGTCACTATAGAATCCCACCGAGTCCAAATGAGCCCTGGTTTGAAGCTGGCTGCCTCCTGTGCTTACGAAATGGGCTGTAAGAGAAGACAGAGCAAGAAAAGCAGGTGAGACCTGTCACAAGACTCTCTGGGCTCATCTTCACCGAGCATCCCACCCTGTGCAAGGCATCCTACTAAGCAGCTGTGTAATATACAATGAATCTCACCTGATCCTGCTACCTGGAACCAGAAAAGGAATGTACAACCTGCAGTATCTGAGGCGGGTTGGTTCCAGGACCTTCCTCCAAGAACAAAATCCATACATGTTCAAGTCCCCGGTATAAAATAGTATAGTATTTGCATATAACCTATGATGCACATCCTCTTATATACTTGTAATACCTAATACAAAGTAGCTATGTAAATAGTTGTTACACTGTACTGCTTTTTTATTTGCATTTTAATAATTGTGTTGTTATTATTACTACTTTTTTCCAAGTATTTTTGACCCATGGTTAGTTGACTGTGTGGACACAGAAGGGCCAAATGTATTTCAGAATTAATAAAGCATGGGAAAACGCACCAAGAGCCACAAAAGAGGTGCAGATAAAGCAATAAAGGAATTTAGAAGACAGTAATCATTTACAGTGTCGGAAAGGCAATTACCCTAACAATAAATGGTGCCGTTTGTACTGCCATAACAGTGGTATTTCAAATGCAGAGATCAAACATCGTGGGTGGTTTTTTAAAACAGGAAAATGGTAGAAATGTTGTTTCTACAATTGGAATGTAATATGCCAATAATTAACTATGGTGACCTAATATGCTTACTGTAATAATCCAACCTGAATTTTTCCACAATTACCACTGTATTTAAAACAGTTAATTCCTGTGTTTATTTCTAAAAACTCAAGATTTGACTATATGACTACAACAAGAGAATGCAGCCTGTCTAATATGCCAAAGTTGCCTATAAACTAAAAAGAACTGACTTAAGCCCTGGAGTGGTTGCCTCACATTGCCCCACCCTGCAAGGCTGTACTACAGTTGGGTAACTAAATGCTCCTATTTCCAGCATTTAGCTAATTGATTCATCCTATCCCCATGATGCATTCAATGGTTTAAACTTAGATTTCTAGAGCCCCAACTAGACTCTGTGAGACACAATCAGCCATTGCTGTGTGAAAGGTCCCCTTAAAGGACACTAGGGAGTGGGGGCCCCACCCTCTTTGTGTACCCAAACACACAGCTGTGCAAGAGGGGACTCCCAGTGCTCATTTATTCTATTGTTTAATGCCAGAACACATTTACGGCCAGAAAGGGAAAATGAAAGACTATAAAACCGACCTCCTTCTTATATTAAGAAGGCAAAAATCTGTGTCTTGCTCAGAATTGCAACATTTCTTTTTTCTTTTTTTCTAAATATGGATTGTAATAACAGTAATTACCCAACTATGTGAAGCCCAAAGCAAGTAGAGACCAGCAGCATCTGGGCACTTCTTTTTTTTTTTTGAGACGGAGTCTTGCTCTGTCACACAGGCTGGAGTGCAGTGGCACGATCTCGGCTCACTGCAACCTCCGCTGGGTGTTTCCCGGAAATACAGAATCCTGAACCCACTTCACATCCATTAAATCAGAATCTGCATTTATCCAGATCCCCAGGTGATTGTGTGTTTCAAAGTTTTAGATACCTGACTTAGAAAAAAAACAGTCATCACAATGACTTGAAAAACAAAGATGAGCAAACTTAAATCTCTAATTTTACAAGCAGAAAAATGGTCCATAAGGAGGAGAACTGTGTGAAAGACAAAGGCTTGGGTCTGAGTTAGGCATCCTGTGTTTTCTATTGCTACTCTTTTGCCTCTTAGCCTAAAGAAATCTCAGAGTATCCTATTTTCTCATTTGTAAAATGAGGATAAAAATACCTCTGCCACAAAATTAGGATGAAGATTCAATAAGGTGACAATTAGTCAATGAACTTCTGAAATGTATTAACTAAATGGAAGAAATTCAGGTCCCTGCATCTGAAACATCTGACTTTCTCAATGCTGTCACAGCTTGGGTGACCACACATGGAGGTGGGCATGACAGTCCTAGGTTATGACTGCCATCTTGGTGTGATCAATAATAGCACTCCCTTCTTTCTTAACAGCATTTTGGAGCTGGGCACGGTGGTTCACGCCTATTATCCCTGCATTTTGGAAGGCCAAAACTGGAGGACTGCTTGAGGCTGAATGTTCAAGAACAGGCTGGGTAACAGAGCGAGGCACCATCTCTACAAAAAAGTTTAAAATTAGCTGGGCAAGTAGCTGTACTTCTACTTACTTGGGAGGCTGAGGCAGGAGGACTGCTTCAGCCCAAGAATTTGAGGTTTCAGGGAGCTGTGATTGCACCACTGCACTCTAGCCTGGGCGACAGTGTGAGACCCTGTCCCTCTCTCACCAAAAAAACGGGTTTGGCTTGGACAATAGATCATATTGTCACCCTATTAATAACTAACTTACTGAGTGCTTCATATGAGCCAAACACTGCATCAGTTGTCCACAGCCTACGCTATACTGCCTTACCAAAGAGAGGAAGGTGTCAACTGTATTCTTGGGGTAAACAAAAGTGGTAGTGTTTGTTGACCACGCATAGGAACAAAAACATTAAAACAAATAGCTTTCCCATTCTATGAAGCTAGCACAGCATTTTGGAATGATTCTAGAAATAACACCAAAAAATACAAATGTTTGGTAAACACAATTATCACCTGAGTTCTCTAAATATTTTGTCATAAGCTTAAGTTGTAAGCATGTAATCTCATAAACTTGCTAAGTATTCTCTAACATTTCACAATCTCACTAGTCTAATTTAAATAACATTACATTAAAAGTTTGGTATCAAATTATTACAGAGCTAAGTCACTGTGATAAAATACTTTTTTTACTTATGACCATTGAGAAAATGTACTGTGGTGAGAAGCTGCATATATATTAACAGGTAAGACAATCTCTGGTACAAGTCCTTGTTATGGTAGTAATTCAACTCATCCTGAAGCAGAGAACTCCTACCGCTGATGTCCCTGGGCACGTGATAGATCTAATGACAGAAAACTTGTTGAAACATAGTCATCCAAAACAAGAAAATACTTCAGCGGCATAAAGCCAGGCATCAGGCTGCCAAGCAGCAGCTCTGATTTCCCAGCTGATCCCATCCCACCCCAAGCTGTGTGTCACGGCACTGCATTTCCTCACGTGTCTATAATGGGAAAACAACTGGATTACATGTCTCAACTAGCTTGTTTTAATATAACCAGTAATCCAGATGGCACATAATCAATAAAATAAAAATGTTGGCTAGGTCCAAGGAGACAAAATCTCAAGCCTAAATCCACCGGAAATACTACTTTTCATTTACTTTTAAGTAGTGTTTTCTAACAAACTAAATAAGATGACCTAAGATTAAAAAACCCTTTAAAAATGCTTACATTTTATCACAGACCCACCGATGGTTTAAAGAAACATAGGTCAGATGGCTTTGAGTTTTGCAGGGTTCAACACTAAACATTTTAATGTGTGATAGGGCTCCAACTTCCATTTTTTCTGAAAATATTCCAATAACACTGTGTTTTACAGTTTGCATCCATTATTAAATTTGTCCAAAAATTTTGAGGCAGGTATGGAGGCTTGTTAAATTTTAATTTTGACATATTTATTCCATTTATTTTATATTAAGGAGCAGAAAAGTCTCAGACAAGTTCAATGACTGGTCTAAAGTCAGCTGTGTATGGTGGTGGGGCCGGGCTCAGATCCATCTCTACCTCCCTGTTCAATGCTCTTGTCTAGACCTAATTGAGAAGCATTAACACTGAAAGCAAGAAAAGTTCCAAAACAACCTAAACCTGCCAAAGTTAATCTAATGCTAGTTGCACTGTAATGTTTACCTTCGATTCTTTTTCACATCTCTTGAAAGAGGATGACAGGAGAAGATTTATTACAAGTATGTATGTTTCCTTGAAGATAGAACTTAAGCAGTTTTAGCCTTGGGCTGACTTTCACAAACTAAGGCGAGAAACTAAATCTTATAATGATGCAGGACAGAAAAATTCTAAAATGAAAGCACTAGAATGTTACTGTTCTAAAAATAACACAGTAGATATGGGGCTTCCATTTTGTGAGACACATTGTCAGAAGTTTAGGTGATACATATTGAGGAAGTTTTAACTAGAAAATACCTGGAAAAAGAAAATACTCACAATGTTATAATACTGACTTGATCAACTCTAAATGAACTTTAAGGAAATTCTAAGGTGAAACTAATAGATCTATTGCCCCCCTCATTATTATTGTGTGATCTTTGGAAAATTGCCTACCCTGGCTGAGTCTAAGGTAGCCAGGGTAAGGAATCACAGTAACTACAGTTAGTCCATACAGTGTGGACAACTAGGTACCAACCATCAACTTCACAGACTGCCAGAAAGGACTAAGTAAGAAAAAATTATGAGAGTGAGTATTAACTTCTATAACATTGTTTTAAAAATATTCAGTGAGAAAGACAACTAGAGCAGCAAACATTTTAGTGTAGTGGCTAATGGACAAAACTATACAAAAAATATCAGGTTCTCTCAAAAATCAATTGGCTATATTTGGTGATTAGTAATGTAGCTGGGGTTGCAAAATTACCAGGAAAAAAAAAAGATTTTAAAACAAGAAACATATAAAGATTAAGAGGATAACACATAAGGAAGAAAGGAATTGTTCATCGGGGAAACTATGCTTTTATGCATCTAATAAAATAGTCTCAAAATATAGAGAGCAAAAATGGATAGAACTAAGGGGAAATGATATAGCTATCATTCTCATAGTAGAAGACTTATACCTCTAAATTTTTGCTATATCAAAAAAATTAGTTATATCAAAGATCTAAACAATACAATTAAAAGGTTGACTTACCAGACTAGTATGAAACCGCAGACCCAACAATTATAAATATACAATCTACTCAAGCACAGATGGAACATTTCTAAAAAACTGATGACACATGAAGCCACAAAATAAATATTAACAAACTGCAAAGAATCAATACCAGATAGATCAATTAATTAGATATCAGAAACAAAAAGATAAATAACTCCCCTGCAAAGGTTTAAAACTTTTAAACTATAGCTCTAAACAAGTCTTTGGTTAAGGAGGAAATTACAATGGAAATTAGCAACTTTAAAAATATTTTGTATTAAAATCACAGAATTCAGCTAAAACATTTCATCACATCATTTAATATTTAAAGCATTAAAATTTAAATGCTTATGTTAAATAAAACAGAAACCTAATTAGATAAATGCCTATGAAATCAGAAGAAAAAAACAAAGATGGAGGAAGGAGAGAGTAATAATAAAACTAGGAAGTAATGAACTGAAACAAACAAAACAGGATAAACAAAGTTTGCATTGGTTCTTTGAAAATACAGTCAGCCTTCCATATCTGACGGTTGCACATTCATGGATTCAATCAACCATGAGTCAAAAATATTTGGAAAAAAAACTGCATCTGTATTGAACATGTACAGACTTTTTTCTTGTCATTATTCCCTAAACAATACAGCATCTATTTATATAGCATTTACATTGTATTAGGTATTATAAGTAATCTAGAGATGATTGAAAGTATACAGCAGGATGTACATAGGTTATATGCAAATACTACACACTTTTATAAAAGGGACTTGAGCATCCAAGGATTTTGGTAGCCACGGTGGCGGGGAGTAGTGGCCCAGGAACCAATCCTGCTTAGACACTGAGAGAAGACTACACTGATAAAGTAGACAAAATTCTCCCAAGATTAACAGAGAGAAAAAAATGTGAAAACAGAATTAGAAATTAAAAAGGATACAATTATAGCAAAATTTGAAGGATAAAAGAATGCTATGAGTAACTTTATGTGAATAAGCTGAAGAACTTGGCTCAAATTGATAAATTTCTAGAAAATTACAACTTAGCAAAATTTATCTGAGAAGAAAAGAAAGCCCAAAGAGGGCTATGACTATTAAGGATTCAGTCATTTAAAAAATCTTCCCACAGAGAAAACAACAGACCCCGAATGGTTTCATAGATGAATTCTTACAGTTTTAAAGAACAAATGATCACAATGTTATAAATAAATGCTTGTAAAGAAAGGAAAAAGAAACACTCACCAACTCATTTTATGAAATAGTATATATTTAAGTGAACACCAGCAAAGAATGACAAAGAAAAATCATAAGCAATCCCTCTCTCATCAACATAAATGCAAAAATCAAGAATATAAAAATATTAGTAAACTAGCAAACTATGAGGTGGGTGGATCAACTGGGGTCAGGAGCTCAAGGCCACCCTGGCCAACACGGTAAAACCTCACCTCTACTAAAATTACAAAAATTAGCCGTGTGTAGTGGCACACGCTGTAATCCCAGCTACTCAGGAGGCTGAGGCGGAAGAATCACTTGAACCCAGGAGGTGGAAGTTGCAGTGAGTAGAGATTGCGCCACTGCACTCCAGCCTGGGCGATGGAGGGAGACTCTGTCTCAAAAAAATAAATAAATAAAATAATTGGCAAACTAAAGCCAGCTCTGCATTAAAAAATAACTATTATTTAGGACCAAGGTGGCTTAATCCTGAAATGCAAAGGTGGCCTAATGTTTAACATTAACATTCACTACATTAACAGATTAAAGGTGAAGAACAATCTGACAGCTCAAAAGATGCAGGAAAAAAATATGATAAAATGCAACACCCATTAATGATTAAAAAAATAGTAGCAAACTGGAGATAGAAAGGAATTTCCTTTTCCTGACATCTCCAACAAACCTATAACAAACATCTTTCTTTACGGTGACATATTAAAAACGTTTCCTTTAAACACCAGGATCAAGGCAGTAATGCTCATACCATGGCTTTTACTCAACATTAAGGAGGCGCTCATAAGTGGAGTAGAACAAGGTAAACAGAAAAGATACATGCTTGGAAAGGAAAAATAAAGCTGTCATTATTTTTAGCAGAAGGAATTATCTGGTTAAAAAAGCTTTTAAAAGTCTATAGACAAATTCTCCGAATTAATAAGAAAGTTTAGCAAAGCTGCTGTAAACAAGAGCACTATACAAAAACAGACAAACAGCATTTTTAAACACCAGTAACAAACAATCTGAATATATGTACTGCTTATAGTATCAAAAAGGTAGGGCATCCAGGAGGAAGCCCAACAAAAGCTGACCAAGGCCCTGGAAGAAAACTTTAAAACTGTATTCAAAGACTTTTGAAAAGACCCAAGAAATGAGAGATATGCCATATTCATGGATTCAAAGATTCAATATTCAGAGATATCAGTTCTCTCCAAATTGGCCTAGAAATTTAATGTAAACCCAATCAAACTCTTACCAGAATTTTTCAAAAATTAGATAACCTGATTCTAAAATGTATATGAAAGAATACAAAGGTCCAAGAGTAGACAAGAAATTTTGAAGAACAAATCAAGGAAGGCCTATCCTTCCAGATATCAAGGCTTATTATTACTTATTAATAATAGTAAGCTTATTACTATAACTTATTCCAAAGCTCTAGTAATACAGACAGCATGGGCTTGATATTAGGACAGACAGCTTAAACAATGGGATGAAAGAGAATTGCACACACTGACGATTGCATGTACGTGAGTAACGGCACTGAAGAAAGGGTAAATTACTCACTAACTGGTGCGGGACAGTGTGTTATTCACAGGGAGGAAAGTAAAATGGATTCCTGTCTTATGCCAAACCCAGAAAGAATCTCCAACTTGATTAAAAATTGAAAGAGAAAAGAAAGCATTAAAATGTTTAGAAGAAAACTGAAGAGGCTGGGCATGGTGGCTCACGCCTGTAATCCCAAAACTTTGGGAGGCTGAGGTGGGAAGATTGCTTGAGGCCAGGAGTTTGAGACCAGCCTGGGCAACACAGTGAGATCCTGTCTCTATAAAAAATATAAAAATTGGCTGGGCATGGTGGCATGCCTGTAAGCCTGGGCGAAAGAGCAAGACTCTGTCTCAAAAAAAGAAAAAATATAACAACTATTAACTATAAAGACAAGATTGATAAATCCAACAATATTAAAAGGAAAGTGAAAACACAAGCCATAAACTGAGACAAGACATATGCCTAAAAAAGGATTATTATTTCAACTACCAAGAATTTCGAAAATCAGTAAGAAAAAGACAAATTTCCAAGTAGGAAAATGAGCATGAGACAAAAAGACATCTGACAGAAAACAAAAATGAAAAATAAGCCAGGTGTAGTGGCACATGACTGTAGTCCCAGCTACTTGGGTGGCTGAGGCAGGAGGACTGCTTGAACCCAGGAGTTTGAGGGGCCAGCCTGGGCAACCTAGCAAGACCTTATTTCTAAACAAGACAAAACAAAACAGAAAAAAACAAAAACAAAAACAATAAAAAACCTTAAAGGTAATCAGAGAACACTGCTGCTAATTAAGACCACAATAGCATTTCATTTTATAATGACAAAATGGGCAAAATTAAAACTTTTGACAAAATTAAAAGTCAATGAAGATGTTGCACAATAGAAACCATTGCTGAGAGGAGTATAAATTAGTAGAAACATTTTGAAAAACAATTTGGCATTATCTCATAAACTTAAAGACATGCACACCTTACAAATCCAGCAGTTCCAATCTTGTACATGGATATACAGAAGAAAGTATAAAAATGTTCACAGCAGTAGCACATGAATTAGCAAAAACCTGGAAGAACCCGTGTGCTCCACGTGTGCTCCATGACAGAAGAATGAGTATATAAATGATGGAATATTATCTGGAATTGAAATAAATATACTGCAGCTACATGCAACATAGATTAATCTTAGGCATAAAATATATATTTTTTAAACAACAGAAGATTATAAACAGTAAAATACCATTTTTGTAAAGTTCAAAAACAAAACTAAACACCACACTTCTTAGGAATAAATAATGTGGCAAAAAAAAAAGATAAGAACTGAGCACTGTGCTTCCCCCTCTGGGAGGCAAGCGGGGCAGAGATGGGTTCAGAGAAGAGCATGTGGTAATGTTTTACTTCTCAGGTTGGAGAATGGCTTCATAGCTGTTCTTTCCACAAATACTGTGTTATAACATTAAATATTAAATAAAAGAGAAGTTCATTACTTGGAGAGGCATCTCTTTCTGCTCTAATCATTTATGAGAAGAATCTCCTGAACTGAAATGAGCCTCCTTATAATTCCCTTCCACTATTCCTAGTAATATTGCTTTTTCCTGGAATGACTTTCTTCCTTTACATGGTATCCTTCAAATAGTACATGAAAGACTTGAGTTTCATTTTTCTAGTCTAAAAATGTCTTTTCTTAAACCCCTCCTAATGTGAAGTGGCTACTAATTTTACAAATAAGCAGCAGCCACCCCTCAGGATGGTTTCTAGTTCATCAGCATCACTGTAAAACAGGCCCTCCGAAATTGATCAAACACACTGGGACTGGCAGCCCAGCTCCAGGCAATATGCTGAGGACAAAGGGATATTGTAGGTAAAGATGAGGATAGTGGCAGTTTCTGTAGGGGTGGCGGAGTTAGTTGGAAACTGAGGAATTGAGGACAAAAGGGAACAGAGGCAGCTACTGTGGAGCAGGGGAAAGGGTTGGCAACCAAGCATCTGGACTACTCAGGGGCTGGGCTAAGTCAATTAGGACACATATAGTCACACACCTGGGGAAAATTCAGTCTGAGAAAGTGGGATGGGAACAGAACCTTAGAAATGCAAAGGAAAGGTAAAAGTATTGGACTTTTGCTCGTTTTCAGAAATTTACCTAAAACCTGACGTGAAGAAATTGCAAATCTAGGGCACAGACAAATAGATCTTGCCTCCATTAGGAATCAGGATCTGGGGACAGTGAGACAAGAGGAAAACTCCGAGTACCCAAATGATCTGGGCATCGGGGACAGCCTAGCTTCCCCACGGGGGTGGGGTGGTGGATGGGGATGGGAATTGCCTTACTGTATTTTGTGTTGCTATAACAGAATATCTGAGACTGGGTAAATTATAAAAAACAGAAGCTTACGTAGCTTACAATTCTGTAGGCTAGGAACTTCAAGACTGGGCAACACATCTGGCAGCTTCTGGTAAGAGCCTTGTGCTGCATCAAAGCATGGCAGAGAAACGGAAGGGGAACCTGGTGCATATGTAAAAGGAAAGCATGGCAGAGAAACGGAAGGGGAACCTGGTGCATATGTAAAAGGCAAAATACAAGAGGCAACCTCGCTTCATAACAACCTGCTCTCGTGGGAACTGATCTGTTCCCATGAGAACTAATCCATTCCAGAGAGAACCCAGCCTCCAGAGAGAGATATTACTCCATCTAAAGGACCTAATCACATCTCAAATGCACCACCTACCAATACCACCACGTTGGGGACCAAATCTTAACATAAGTTTTGGTGGAGCAAACCATATTCTAACCACAGCAGAGGTCAAGGGGCAGGCTATTAGACTGCACGGTGAAGGTGCTTAGCATTTTCAATGCTAGGTATAGGGGCTTAGACTGTCTTCTTTCCTTGAATCTAAGAACCCAATATTTGTAAAGAGCCACTGTGATTTTATGACAGATTTGGGGAGAGAGCACACTATGCCACTGCTATAGCTTGAGTATCTGTCCCCTCCAAAACTCATGTTGAAATTTAAGCCCCAATGGGGCAGTATTGAGAGATCACTGGGTCATGAGGGCTCTGCCCTCATAAATGGATTAATTCATCCATTGATTATAATGGATTAAGAGATTATCATGGGAGTGGGACTGGTGGCTTTATAAGAAGAGGAAGAGAGACCGGAGCTAGCATGTGAGCACACTCAGCCCTCTCGCCATGTGAGGCCCTGCGCCACTGTGGGACTCTGCAGAGTCCCCACCAGTAGGAAGGCGCTCATCAGATATGGCCCCTTGACCTTGGACTTCTCAGCCTCCGTAACTGTAAAAAATAGATTCCTTTTCTTTAGAAATTATCCATTTTCAGGTATTCTCTTCTAAGGAACAGAGAACAGACTAATATAGCTATTAAATATAAATAGGTAAATAACAAGGGGATCCCACTTTCAGAGAATGATCAAAACATTAAAAAAAAGAAAGTTGCATCTTAGAAAGGTTTAGGAAGGACAAGAATCATGCTTCCAGGAGAATGAGGCCACCTAGATATAATTCTGTGCTAATTTGGAGCAATGGAGAAGAAGTTACGCCGAAGGTCAAAATCTACAAGCACTGAGAAGAGAAACAATGACCTCTGGGTCCTTAGGCACCACAGCTCCACTAAGGTAGCCTAAAATTGAAGGAGATTTATAGGAAAACCCATCAGACTGTTGATCCATGTTAAGTTTATTATGTCTAAACACCTGAACTGCAACCAAGTTTGTACGCCTTCTATACCTGTGGTATTGATTTTAAGATTAATTTACAATAAATTCTACTTTGGCTTTGATGTTGTAGCTTGTCAAGACGTTCTGAATCTTGAATGAGCACCTCTGGTATTTGCTATCTCCGACAGCTGCATGGCACCTGCAAATCTGATAAGCATACATCTAATTCTTCCACCACAAGGAATTCATTGGCTATGCTATGATATAGTTCTGATAAAATACTTGTAGGTGTTAATAAGTCACTGATTATCCTCTACCTGAGACCTCTCTGGAATATATTTCATAATGTTAAAAAAATCCTTTCCTGAAATGCAGCAGGATAGAAAATTAGGCATAAACATGCAACCCTGTTATTTTTTCCTTGTGAGATTAAATGCCATTTATTTACAAAGACTTGGATTTTAGAGAATTAACTTCTTATCCTTAAGGCTAGGACTGCCCTTAAAATTAAAAAATAAAATAAAATAAAATAAAATAAACCTCCTTGGTGCCTTCATTAGTGACAAGAAGAGGCAAGCCCTTGTGAAGCTCAAAGCATTTACACGTCTCTTGCCTTTGGGCACGCTTTCCATTCTCCATGAGAATCACAAAATTTTAGATTCTTTAGAGACTATGTCTGTAAGTCCCTTAAGGGCACTGGATCCGTCTTCTGTGTCTGAAACTTGAATTAATTCAAAGCAGCTTAGTGCTTTCTTCCTATCTCATCTATCTTGGATTAGATTTTGGGTTTACTCTTGTTTTCTTGCATCTAGTTCAACAATGCATCTTCTTACAGAATAATTTAGTAAGAATACAGGCATTGAGAAGCTCTCTCCTTTTGCACCTTACATCACACTTGGAGCAGTGACCCCAGCCTTTCTTTGCTCCCGGTTGTTCTATAAGTAGATGGCAATTAAAAAAAAAATTGACATTTGTATTTGTGGTAAATTTCCACTCCAGATTTTACTTTTAAACAAATGACTACTGTGCAAGGCTCCCGGTCCTCTCGTGCAGTCACCCCCGCGTGTGTGTCCTCCCACGCCCTGTGTTCACGTCCCCCCGCCAGACCCTCCTTCCCCACCCCTGCACCACGCGCTCTCACTTTGGCAGCGGCGACCTCCGAAACCTCAGACTCCTCAAACTTGCAGAAACCCCTCCTGGCGGCACTGATGCTCCCCACGTATCCCACACTAAGTGGCGCCTCCCTTGGCCTGACCCTGCGGAACCCTCGGAAGCAGGATGCCCCTTCGCCGTCCCCTGCCTCCCGCCCTGACCCCTTCACCAGCCGTGTACTTGTCTGCGGGTTGCTGGGGCGCCAGGGCTGAGGCCACCCAGCAAGGGTGGGTGGAGAGAGGCCGCGCGCCTGGGATGAGGGGAGAGGGGCCGAGCCCCCGGAGCCGGAGCCTGCCTCTCCAGGAAGCCTCTCAGGCTCTACCCGCACCCCCTGCAATCCGCTTCCTCCCTGACACCAGGGTGATTTTCTTGAAGTGAAAATTTGATTCCCGCCTGAAAGCCTTTACTGGCTGCTGCTCCAGCAGCAGAAGACCCAACCCATATGCCGTGTTTTTCCCTGTCTAACTCCTCCTCAGCCTTTAGCTCCCAGCTCCTGGCCAGGCCTCCCCAGCAGTCTAGAGGTTGCTCCTCGCCTTTCGTGGGCTTTGCCTTCGGGCGGCAACACCCTAGTCGGGCTCTGTCTCAGTTCCTCTAGGAATTAAAGACCGCGGGCAATGGGATGTTGCCTGACTTATTCTTGGCTGTTTCTCGGATGCTGAGAATGCAGACTGGTAAATATTAAAACTCAGTAAGTCTTTTCTGACTGAAGGGCCTCTCTGTCCTATGTCCTCAATAAATGTTTTTCAGTGGAACAGATGAGTACTGCTGAGAGCTGACTGGCGAATGCTGCTTCTCTTTTTCCCAGACCTCCTTCCTCCTGCACTTCTCCTCCCCAGCCTCCCCAGTTCCCCCAGGCAGAGCCCTCCTGGCCCTGCCTGTGCGCAGGGCTCTGCTCTAAGGCACCTCAGGCAGGGAGCAATCACTGAACTCCTAATCATTCCCAGTCCCCAAAATACATGGCCATAGATGGATTATGCTATCACGTGGTAGGGTATGCCCCTCTATGTTATTGGCCAAGTCTACATAATTCCCAGAACAATTCTTTGTAGATTAATGGATGGGTAGTTAATTGGATCACAAATTTGCCACCTTAATAACTGAAATATATTATGCTGAAGAGTCACTCAGATTACTTATCCAGAATATCATTCATTATTCTTTTTTTTTTTTTTTTTAACAGTCTCACTCTGTTGCCCAGACTGGAGTGCAGTGGCACCATCTCGGCTCACTGCAACCTCTGCCTCCCAGGTTCAAGTGATTCTCCTGCCTCAGCCTCCTGAGCAGCTGTGACTACAGGCATGTGCCACCGCGCCTGGCTAACTTTTGTATTTTTAGTAGAGACAGGGTTTCACAATGTAGTCCAGGCTGGTCTCGAACTCCCAAGCTCAAGTGATCCACCTGCCTCAGCCTCCCAATGTGCTGGGATTACAGGCATGAGCCACTGTGCCAGCCAGAAGATCACTGATTATTCTACAGATAAAATCAAGTCCAAAAAAAAAAAGAAATGACCAAATAATATTACACATCTGGAGACATAATCAGAAGAAGAGTCACAAATAAAGGTGGTTAAGGTCCTTCTGTTTCTAACTCTATTCGTCCCGTCATTTAATTTCTTTCAGTGCTTTTTTTTTATTCTAGGTGCTAAGGATTCACAGATGAATACAATTTACATTTGTACCGGGGGTATATACGGTCTGAGGGGGAAAAACATCACCTCACGTAATACAGTTCTAGTATAATCAGAATTAGAGGGAAGGGAAAGAACGTATCTTCCAATGTACACATGGACAGTAAACAGCACAATGTTGACAACTTACAGCTAACTTAGTGTAAGGTACCTCACATTTTAATTTAAAAATCTTTAATATTAGAATGCATCATTGAAATTTAAGCCTTAAAATTAAGGACTTTGCAGACTAAACATCACAGAGATGCTAAGCATACTGGCAAAATATGGCATTGGGTTCAGTTTAATGAGACAACATAAAAATTCAGACCAAGAGAATAAATATTCAGAAGCAAAGGCTTTTTAGAAGTGAGACAGGCTTGAATGCCTATTCTACTACAGAGCTTGTTTCTTCATCTGGAAAATGGGGATAAAGTGCTTTCCTTATGGGGTGGTTATGAGGACTAAATGGCAGATTACCAGGCATATAATAAAGGGTAGCTATTTTTCAACACATGACTATATGCTAGGACTATGGTTTAATAGGCTGGCAAAAGAAAAGAGGGAATCAGGAAAAAAAGAAGCAATAAAAGGTTTGTTACTAACAGAGGGTGAGTTCTGAAAAGCAGGAAGAGTTCAACTTATCCAGGATGTCATAAACGCCAACTATCACAACCCAAAGGACAAGATGACAATATTACTGTTCCTACCTGTCCAGTCTGATAATGTCTGGCAAATTGGTTAACTACTCGATAATCATTTGCAAAGTACTCCATCAGAATAGAAGGAACCTCAGCAAAATCAGTAGGGCACCTGGTCCCTAAAACAAGAAAAAAAAAAAAAAGTTGGCATGAATCAAATCAATATATTTATCTTACTTTTTATGTACCCTTTAAAACTTTTATTTGTACTTCTGATGAACTGTAAGTTTTAATTCATTAAATCAATATTTTTCTTCTATAAATTTATTGTACATATTTGCAAAAAAGTTTATTATAATCCTACATATTTTCCTTTATATCAAAATTAAAACAAAATATTTGCACAGCTGCTAAAACACCTTATAAAGCAATGGCTCACACCTTTTACAAACAAACCTGTCTTCAGCTATGCTGGCTATACATCAAACAAATTAAAACATTTCTAATATTAATATAGCATTTGTATTTAATTCACTAAATTCCATTACCTAATACTTTTATCCTTCCTTTCTTTTACAAGTACTTTATTTTATCCATTTATTGCTTTTTGTAACAAAGTCAATTCTCAGTGAGAAAAAGAAATATTTTAAACCGAAAATTACTTAAAGTAACAAATCCTGTAAGAAATTTAGATGACATTTAATGATTCTGTTCAGCCCACCTACAGTCTTTTCAATACCTTCTCCTTGTCCAAAATACTGTGTGTAAAGTTAGTTAACAAATGCTGGATGCCAACAATTCATTAGTGGTCTAATGCTGACCATATGTGATAGTGAGCTTAAGACTTAAGGATAAGACAATGAAGAGGGAAATCTGTAATATCACAAAATATAGCCACATAGCAGCATAAAAACTACAAAGCAGAACTATGATTTTATACAGGGCAAAGTATATGAAAAATTAAAAGGACTTCATCATACTTCTTAAGCATGCTTTATTTTGTTTTCTGATTTTGAATACAAACAGAGACCATTCATTCACTTACTTATTAACTCTGTGGTAGGTATTAAGGAGATACCTTTTTATTCACACACACATAGCCACAAACTTAAATTCAATATAAAACACTGTAAAATGTAAAAAGGGACAAACTTGAAAGACAACTGAGATTATTCCCTGGTGAAAGCTGTTAGCAAGCATGGAAAAAAGCATGGAAGATCAGGCTGCACAACCATGGGGAAGGCAGGATGAGGCAATCTGAGATAAAGACCACAGGACACGGTAAAATGATCACATTTTCCAAATAAAAAGCCCCTTTCCCAATTTAAAAGAAAATGTATGTTTGTAAAGGATTGTAGTAAATAAAAGCCCTCCTCATGGCTCACCAGTGACGTGTTGGTAACGAGTACGTCCTAGCATTGAATGCATGGCATGTCCCATTTCATGGAAAAGATTTTCCATCATGCCAGGAGTTAGCAAAGTTGGAGAACTCCTTGAGGAACGGGGAAGATTCAGCATAAGAACTACAACTGGGAGTTGATAGTCTCCATCTTCCTTTAGTCTGCCTCCACGGATAGTGAAATGGCAATCCTTTAAGAATCAGAAAACATAAAAGGAAAAGAGTATTCGGTAATGTGAAGAGTAAAACAGTCTTAATGAATATAAAATTTCACCAAAAATGTGTGAGTGCAAACTTTAACTTAATTATATTCTTATTCTATCTATTTACATATATACACCTTTTCTTGCCATTTTTTATTCTGCTAAAATTTTAATTTTTTAAAACATCAATAACACATTCAGTTTCTATGGATTAATTCATTACTTTGGTCCCAAAACATGCATTGAAATGATGCTGTGCCAGATGCTGGAAACAAAGTCAGCAAAGAGCTTAGGAAGGGACACTAACATTTATTCTGAGTCCCTACTATGTGTCAGATAATGAACTAGTAGGTACTTTCCATGTCTCTTGGCTGCTTTTTTTTTTTCTTTTTTTAAGATAGGGTCTTGCTCTGTTGCCTAGGCTGGACTGCAGTGTTGTGATCACGGTTCACCGCAGCCTGGACCTCCTGGGCTGAAGCCATCCTCCTGCTTCGGCCTACTGATTGGCTGGGACTACAGGTGTGCTCCACCACACCCAGCTAAATTTTTAGATTTTTTTTTTTGTACAGATGGAGTCTTACTTACTATGTTGCCAGGGCTGGTCTTGAACTCCTGGGCTGAAGCGATCTGCCAGCCTCGGCCTCCTAAAGTTCTGGGATTACAGGCATGAGCCACCGCGCCCAGCCTCTCTTGACTTTTATCACTTGAACGAGATAGGATCTAAACTAGTGTAAAGCAAGGGATCCAGATCCAGAATAACTTACTCTGAAACAGGCACTACACTGAGACTCACATACACTGTATCACTTATTCTCCACAACAACCCTATGTAGCAGGTATCTCACTTTCCAGATGATAAAACTAAAACTAGTCTTAGGATTATTAAATAACATGTCCAAGGACACCTAGCTAGAATTGCCACACCTTGGATCTGAACCCAGGCTGACTATTAGGAGCCAGGGCTCCTAATCACTAAAGTTGAGTCTCCACCACCCACCCATTTAAGCAAAGAGGAAGAACACTGGCCTCAGAGTCTTGGTGACCTGCACCCTGTTCCTACCTTTCACACCTACTAGCCAAATCATCTTGGAAAATAATTTGCTTCTGAAAGCCTCATCTCTAAATGCTTCCTTGTCAAATCCCACAGTAGCTGTCCAGAATTCATAAGCTCACATCTGTTAAAATCCGTGCTTTGGAAATTGTGAATCACTATTCAAACATAAGGTAGATTATTTCTGTTATAACTTATAACCTAAACTCTTGACATTTCCCATCAAGCTACATGAAACTGCTAAAGCCGACTGGCTGTCAAAGTCGGCCAACGCTAAAGAAAAGGAGATGAGCTGCCTCAAGTCTTCCACATAAGGAGCTACTTGGTGGTTGGTAAGGTTTCCACATGGAATACCTTCTGCAGTTTTAGAACAGGTTCATTGTCAAGTAGGGAAAAGAGTTAAAAGTTGGGGATCTGCTCAGTATGTATGCCTTTAAGTCCTAGCACTTCTGGCCAAGTAGCTTAACCTCTATGGCTTCAGTTTCCTCATAATGTGAGTAACTAGTCAAAAGGGTGACGTGAACATTAAAAGGTTGATGTGTATAATGGACTCAGTGCACTGGTTGGCACAAATAAGGATTCATAAAGTGTCAGTTGTCATTATTACTATAATTAATACCATGGCCCAGATAAAAGTGACAAATATAGACTGATGTAATTATTTCCATAAACTTTTTAATTTTAAAATTCTATCTTAATTTCAAATGTATATATTTGGTAACCATCATTAATAACTTTTAAATATCATGGAATTTAAAAAATGATACAAAGTTCACATCGATACAAATGAAATGCTGATCAGTTCTAGAGAGACCAGTTCATAAAGAAAGGATCACCTGATGTGGTTTGTCTGCTCGCTGAAAAAAATCACAGTAAATGTACCCCAACAATCCTTCAGATTCATGAACGACAGCCTAGAAAAAAAAATTTTAATTTGGTGGTAAACGAGGCCATCTGATTCTCTAAAATCCCTAACACAAAAATCTGTATATTAAACATCCACAGCCACACATATAGACATTTTAATTACATTCTACACCCCACATTATCTCGAGATAGATTCTCTTTTCCCCGCATCCTCTTCTGCTCCACCTCTTGAATGATTTCAGTTTTGGAATTCTGTGTCCAGGAGAGGAAATCCTCCTCATGAGGACCTTTTGTCCTGACTGCCTATCCTCTACAATACCTTTACTAACCACCCACAAGAGCTGGGAAGAAGTGCTGGCTGGACAATTTTAGGAGCAAAATTATTTTTCCTTCAAATCCTGGAATGTCGTGATATATGCCCAAGCAAATTATAACCCTTGAATTTGAAAACACCACAATGCAGCTCCCAGCTTGAGTTAAAAATCAGCAATATTACTATCTATCCCCCCTCCAAGAGACATAGCTTATAGGAGAGACTCAACCACTACTCTCCATCTTGCCTTCTTTGTTCTTTCAGAATTTAATGATTCCATCAAAGAGAACCCCGATTTTGTGCTTTAAAATTACCTGCAAGTATATATTTATTGTTCATCAAACATCTATTAAGCACCTACTTGGTGCCAGGAACTCTTCCAGACATTGGGGATACAGAAGTGAACGCAACTGACAGGGCTGGACCCCAGTGGAGTGCAGTTCTGGGGAAACTCTTCATCACCCGCATTTTGTCCTCTCAGTCTCCTCTTATAAATTTTCCTTTTTATTATATCTCAGCATTTTATCAATCTCTATCTTTTTTGGAAGTTTGTAATACAGATAGTGAAGTAAATCAATGCAGTGATGAACGTCCTCCCATCCTGACTCTCCTTTCAATCCCACCACCACACCTACTCTCCACTTACAAGACGTGGCCGAGGCAATGAGACTGTTTACATTTCCTAAAATATAGTGAAGAAAGCAGTGTGGTAAGCATGCTAGCAAAAATCAAACAACAAAACAATACAAAGCCTTAGCGACACACACAGGTCAACAAAGCCTCAAATCCTATGAGAAAAAATATAAAATATTCATGCCTCATATAAAGTGGGTCTTCACAGGAGAAAGATGATTTCCAGGCTTGAAGTTATTATCAAAGAAGTTAAATAAATCAGAACACAGGACGTAAATTAATATCTGATGCAAATATAAGCCCCTACAACATGGGATGGGGGTTGGAAAGAAAAAAGGTCACGTATCCAATGAATCTGGGAATTAACCAAAACGGACACACAGCACTGAAGGTATATACAAAGTAAAGGACAATTTTCCTATAAATACAATTTGTGGATATATGAAGGTGCATATATATTCAACCTTCTATCAAGTTCCAAAAAACTTTTTTAGAAAACTCTGCTGTTTTATGTTTGGATCCTTTATACAGTGTCTTAAATCAGAAGTGCAATTTGGAGTTTTTTTGTGAAGCAGAAATAAGGCAGGGGACACACTCAATCAGGGCAAAGTTAATGTAAACCTGAAACTGCTGTTGACTCAACTGCCCAACCGAAAGGCAAATGCATGCAACTGCAGGCTGAGCAGGAGCTCACCAGTTTTCGGACATCTTCGCTCCACACCTCTCCTTTTGCAGGCTGCTCTGCATATAATGAAATCCCCAACAGTCTGTTAAGCAAAATATTCAGGCCTTCCATGCACGCTCCAAGAGAGAAAAACGGGCAATATAGGCTGGGCTCAATATTATACCTAAGAGAAGGAAGAGAGGTTCAACAGCACCTTTGTTTGTTTCAATTTCTGAAGGTAAATTCAATTAACTTTTCATTTAATACTTAAGATCACTGGAGCTAAAGAAGGATTCAAAACATAAAAGTGTATTTATATCATTTGAGGGGTTTTCAGACAGTTTGCTTCAGAATGACAGTCTGATTATTACTAGTGTTAGTCATAAGTCAGTAATTAAGGTAGATATATCATTCCCTAACCTTTGTCCCTTCCATGTTATTTACTCTTTCACTAACCCAATTAAGCACTGTCTCAATTGCTCACTGTATACATTCCTTATACATACTTGCAAAATATGATCAGTTTCAGTTATAATGGTAACTCTTACCTTATGAGTTATATTCTAGAAACTTGTGACTTATATACATAAATATTAAATGAATAAAAATCCTGAGGCACATTAAGTGAATTTAAAGTTTTCATCCAGTAAAATATTCATTTATGAAAAAACGTGCCTGCAATATAAATAATCAGATCTTAATTTATCTGTTTTATAGTTAGATATCTTAAGTTAAGGACAACATAACTAGTAAGGCGAATTATTCTTCACCCAAAAATAACTTTTTCTGTTCTATATATTCCAACATAAACCAAAGCAAATCCAAAATACGTGATCTGAATGTTTACATTTGAATCATTAAGTCAAGCCAAAATATATAGCCATAGCCAAAAATAATGGCTCTAGAATATCGTAGGTTCTCATTATATGTCTACTTTTTGGGATTACCAAAATACACATTTTTTTTTCAATTGGCTTTGTGATTCTAGAACTGCACAACACTTCGTTCCATAAAATAAGAGTCCCCACAACAAAATTATATATAAAAAATACAAACATAGTTACTAATAAATGAATGAGTTTAGTAAGTGAACATAAATTGCACAACAAATGAGACTTTGGCTATGGACATCCACAAATTTACACCTTAATTTCTGACTGATTTTTCATTAAACAGAATCCTAGTGTTGAAAGAGACGTTTGTGATCCAGTGCCCTCGCTCCCTGGTTCGTTCACTCAAGCATGCTGTCAGCAAACCTGCAGGGTGCTGGAGGAGAAGAATGAAGAGCCTTTGTGTCTAAGCAGCTGGCACTGAAAGAGGCAGAGAAGTGAACCAACTACACTGTGTCCTGGGCCTGGAGCAGTGGGCACACAGCTGGCGCTCAATAGACAGTGCTGAAGTATGAATGAATGAGCACTGCACAATGGGAGGGCAAAGGACAGCATGATGACTTTACTTGTGGAGTGCAGAGTAGCACTAGGGAAAGCTTCTCGGATAGGAATCAAGAAAGAATCGGCCGGGTGCTGTGGCTCACACCTATAATCCCAGCACTTTGGGAGGCTGAGGTGGGTGGATCACGAGGTCAGGAGTTCAAGACCAGTCTGGCCAACGTGGTGAAACCCCGTCTCTACTAAAAGTACAAAAATTAGCCGGGTGTGGTGGCGGGTGCCTGTAATCCCAGCTACTCGGGAGGCTGAGGCAGAGAATTGCTTGAACCCAGGAGGCAGAGGTTGAGTGAGCCGCGATTGTGCCACTGCACTCCAGCCTGGGCGACAGAGCAAGACTCTCCATTTCAAAAAAAACAAAAAAAACAAAAAACACGGAATCAGACTTTGCAAGGCAGGGCTGGGATGAGGAATGGAAAATGGGAATCACAATAGGAATTCTGGGCAGAAGCGACGGTGTAACTAAAGTATGATGGCATAAAATAGCCTGGTAACTTCTAGAAAGGATGTGGTTAAAGATGAAGCAGTTACCAATGCAGGGATAAATGCAGAAAGAATGGGAGTGGAGTCTGGAAAAGGCAGGCAGGGGCCAGAAAACAGAGCGCCTGGTCCACTAAGCTGAGGAACTGGGACCATGCATCATAGGCCATGGCCTCTAAGCTTCCTCACCAATGCACACTAAAATAACTTTTGAGTATTCAACCTTCTGTAAGTACATTCATAAAGTATATGCATGTGGTATTGTTTTATCACATTGCAAAAAGAAAAGCAGACATTTTTATAAGTTGAGATAAAGAAAAATAAATATACATACAATTTCTAATATTTTATGACTATACTCTCAATGAATTGCTTACAGATGCCATTTGGGAGACAGCTTCTGCAGGCCATAGGGGAGCATCTGATGTTTTCTGGAATGCTGCACAGTGGACAGCATGGAGGGTGGAATGCAGGAGGCAGGGAGGGCTGAGAGGAGGACAGACTTCCAGGCTTCAGAGGGTGAACTCTGACAGAGGGCAGTGGGGTCAGGGATGAATGTGTTTTTCCTTTGAGATGCAAACGTCTCAGGACTGTGTGAGTGATTGGATTTGGAGAGTGATGAGAAAGACAGAACAATCTAGAATAACACTCAGGTTTCTGGCTTGGACAAATAAGTGGATGGTAGAGTCACTGAATCAGCCAGCACAATGAACACAAAAAAAGGAAGGGGAATCTGGGTGTGTTTGTGGGAGAAGAGAGGAGGGTGAGGTGCAATGATGGGAGGAGGATGGAGGGCTCACAGAAAATAAACTCCATTTTGGAGACACCAACTGTGAAATGCCCATGAGATGCCAGACACTCAGGACGCAAAGCTAAGGAGAACAAGGAGACTTCACTGTCTGGATATTAGAGCCAGAGAGGGAGACACGGCCATTAGGGAAGGGCGATGCAGCCAGAGAAGAGGGTAAAGGGCAGACCCCTGAACTACCAGAGGGAGGGTTGGGAAGGAAGACACAGAACAGTTCAGAGGTACTGAAGAACTGAGAGAAAGGAGTACATGGAAAGAGGGGAGAAAATAAATTATAAAAGGAAGTGGTCCAGGCTTGAGGTTTCCACTCCTGCACATGAGGAGGTTGAAAGTCACCACTCCATCCTAACAAGCAGGAAGCTGAACAAGCTGAAAATCAAGAATCTTCTTAGATTTAGCAGAGAATCAAGGCCACAGAGCAAAGTGCTGCCCCCAAAACTGGAAAGACAGGCAGGCAGCCATAATCACAACTTACCAGAGCAGAAACCTCCCACAGAACCTACTACCAAGGCAAGAAAGTTTAAACTATAATTGGTTATAAAAAGCAATTCATTTTTTTGTTGCCAGATAATAAAAACACAAAAATAAAGGAGAAAAGAAACTTTACATATTAAAATTGTACCCTTCTTAAGATTATAATGAACATATGACATTTACTTTTATGGAAAAGAAACACAGTAAAGCTAATAACACAGCTTATTTTACTAAACTATAACCTAAAAATATTTACTGACTTATCCAATGACCATGACAATCATATGTGTTAGGCAAAATTCAAGGAAACAATTTATCTTGGAAAAAAAATTTAAGTATAGAATGTAAGTTTATATAATATCACGATATTACCCTAAAATGACTGGGAACAAATGAATTTCTAAACTGCCTGTTTTAAAATAAAAACACCTCAAAAATAGTAACAATGGGCAAAAAGTATACTGTCTTGTCTCCTGGCTCACTATGCCCACCCCCAGAAGTAAATATCTTCTGTATCCTTCCAGGCATTTTCTATGCACACTCTTAGAAGTTTATGCATGTAAACTTCATGTATATATAAACCTACTTTGGCACAAATAGAATCATACCATTCACACTATCTTGCAATTTCATTTAACATAAAAATATATCAATGATATGTATTTTTACACATATGTTTTCATAAAAATATAACTTGGAATACTTTCCAGTTTAGTATATAAAGCCCTAGGCTGTTTTCTTTCATGGGTGTAGTCACCCACAGCAAACACATGACAAAGCTTATTTCATGCATCTCCTGTTGTGTTGTACATGAGCAGAGGAGGCAAGGCCAATGAGAGCCTGAAGCATCAATGGGGGAAGTATCCGACCACTGACATAGTTTGGAATTTCCCACACATGGGGATATTAAAGGATCCCAGACTTTTCATCAGTTTTATTATTGATTTTAACTTCTTTACAGAAAATGCAACCGGTTAGGTCACACCCAGAGCTCACTTCCCTGCCTTGGTCTGCCTCTGTTCCTTTTAACTGACAGTAAGCTGCTGTTAGTTTATCTGTTAAAATGATGCCATAGTGAAATGTCCTTGTCACACCCACACAAGCCTATCCATAAGATAAACTGAAGAAATGACACTGCTGCAAAGAGTACAAGACCTTAAATTTTTTGATAGGTATTTCCAAATTATCCTCCAAAAAAAAGCTGTTCTAACTTACATTCCTACCTGCAGTGTATGAAAATACCTAGTGCCCTCACTCTCGCCAATGTAATTCTGTTATGTTTCTTTTAATGCTTCATTTATTTTCCTTCTTTGGCTATGTGTACTACATTTCCTTTTTCTTTCTAATAATTTGATATATTAGTGATATTTACAGTCTATATTTTAGCTTCTCTGGTGGTTTCTCTATTGGTTTTAATTTTTTTTTTTTTTTGAGACAGAGTCTCGCTCTATCACCCAGGCAAGAGTGCAGTGGCATGATCTCAGCTCACTGTAAGCTCCACCTACTGGGTTCAAGCGGTTCTCCTGCCTCTTAATTTTGATACTTTTGGTAGATACGGGCCTCTATTGGTTTTAAAATAAACATTTATTTACTGGTTTAGCAATTTTAGATAGTATTTACTGATTCCCCTCCTCCTGCCTTGCCCTCCTGATCTGTCTTGTTGTTATATATAGATATAGATATATTGATGCTCTTTTTCTTAATTTTGCTAGGCACCAGAGAGGAGAAGAATAGAGATATGCCCTTTATTTTGCGTCTTTATTCTGCGTCTCCCCAGAATGCATACAATGGGGGAATAGCTGCTATTAGTAGTAAGGAAGAAGAGGAGAGAAATGACAAAATCCTGTGCTTTAGAAAGATTATTCTGGCAGTGACATGTAGGTCAGTTTAAAATGCAAAGATTCATGATTATTATAGCAAGAGAAAGTTCAATACAGTTTGTGTATCCCTTATCCAAAATGCTTGGGATATGTTTTGGATTTTGGATTTTTTTTGTATTTTGGAAAATTTGCATATACATAATGAGATATTTTGGGGATGTGACCTATGTCTAAACACAAAATTTATTTGTTTCATATACACCTTATATACATAGCTTGAAGGTAATTTTACAAAATATATTAAATAATTTTGTGCATGAAACAAAATTTTAACTGTATTTTCACCACAATCTGTCACATGAGATCCACTTGTGGTGTCATGTTGGCACTCAAAAAGTTTTGGATTTTGAAGCATTTCAGATTAGAAATGCTTGACCTATATTGCAAATATGTTGTCCATTTTTCCCTAAATTTAATCTACAAACAGAAAACTATCACTACCAAATGATGATGATGATGATGATGGTAACTGACATTTGGTGAGTACTCACTATGACAGTGGGCTAAGCCCTTTATACATATCTCATTAAGCAGCAAAAACGATCCTTTAAGGTAATACCATCACCCCTATGTTACAATGGAGAAAACAGGTTTACAAGACAGTAAGTAACCTTCCCAAGGCTACGACAACAACCAAGTAGAAGGCCTGAGACCATCCTTTATAACTGCATGATAACAGCATGGAAGTTGAAAAAAAATCATCAGGAGGGCACATCTTTGTTTAGGCTGAGGTACTGAAGTTTTTCACAAATATCTGTTACAAGTTAAAGCAAGTACTAAAGGAAGCACAGTAATTGTATCATTCATTCTTACATACATTTCCCAAAATGCTTTCAAGAGTGAGGAGCTACTGGTCACAGTGAGAACACTACATCCCTGCATTGACTCCTACGGCAGCCTAACAGTGAACAAAGATTGAGAACGACCAATTTAGAGAAGTAAAAAGAGAAATGAGTGTGGTGATAAAAAAGGAGATAACAGGAAGTCTGAGGGTGTGTGTTGAAGAAAGAATTTTAAGAAACTGGACATGGTCAGCACTGTCAAAAATTGCAGACATTAGGATCTCAAATCCAAGCCAAAAAAAAAAAACACCCAAACAGAAAACTGCAGACATCAGGGATGTTGAGCAGTAAAACAAATTACTGAATTTCATGCTGGCAGGTGGCTGATAACCTGGAAACACTAGCTGGGTCGACTGACAGGCCTATAAACCAGACTGTAGCTATTAGAAAGAGGACGCAGCAGCAGAGAGTAGGACTGGGGGAAGTTCGGCAGGAAAAAAATGAGATAGTACCACAGTCTCTCCAACAGTCACAGAAGGATAATTATGTGTGTTGTAAGATAAGAGATATCTTAGCAGGTCTGCAGGCAAAGGGTTTGAAACTAATACAAAGGAAGAGATGGTGATTATGATAAAGTTAGAATAATTGGTGAAGCAAGATCTATAGTGGTTTGAGATAATATTATCTTATATTGTCTTGGTGCTTCACAATTTGCAAAGTACTTTCACATCAAGAATCAAGAATCTCCTTATTCCTTACATGATTCTGTGAGACAGGTGGAGCAAGAATTATTATCAGAATTATTGTTCGTTTTACCTGAGGAAACTCAGACTCAGAGGCTTGTGACAGTCTAAGGCAATCTGGAATACACGAGAGCCCTGGGTTTGAAAACACTATTTCTCATTGGTTCCATGCTTTGAGCAAGTTACTTAGGTTTCTGAAGCCTCAGTTTCCTCACCAGGAAAGTGGAAATACTTTCCACGCTCCATTAACAATTACAGAAACGCATGCAATGAACCTGGGATGGTTCCTGGAGAAAAGCAGGCCCACAGTAAATTATAGCCACTATTATTGCTGTTAGACAGAGACAGGGACAGGGACAAGACTAAACCCAGTGGTTTCTACTCCTATTCCAGTTCCCTTCTTCTACTCCTATTCCAGTTCCCTTCTATTCCCCAAAGCTGACCTTACCTCTAAAAAGAAATGCAACACTGTGTCAAGAAGCTGTGTAGATGCAGTAAACTTTCATTAATCACCTGCCATGTGCCTGCATGACAACTCCTCAGTGTGGAAAGATGAACACACTGTAACAATAATGACAACAAATCCAAATGATCAGGGGCAGAGGAGCAGTGTAAACAAGGCATTGGCTCAAAGATGAGGCTGTGGTCAGTTTCACCTGACAGAGGGGAGAAGCTGGGAATGGGAGGAACAGAGAGAACTACAAAGAAGAGGCAGCATCTGGAGCACACCTGGAAAGATGAGGCTCCTGGAAGAGAGGGAGGGCACTCAAAGGGGAAGAAAGAGGGCAGCAAAGGCCCAAGGGGATTCAAGCAAATGGGGCAGACAAGCTCAAGCAAGCACTAGTGCCTTAGTCCTTACTCAGCTGCCTCAGCCATCCAGAGCGAGACTACATGCCCCTCCACACGCTCAGTGACTCTCAACAAATGCAGGCTACTTCCCTCCTGAAGAAGAGCCAGAAGGAGAGAGGTCCAGAGAGGGTGGAAGAGATTCAAAAAACTACAGGGTGTTTTCCGCAGCTCCAACCCACATCTGAGGGGCCCCAAGGAGCAGTCCCACATGACCAGCCAGTCAGGAGGGTGTGACTGCTGTGCTCTCAGCTCACGTCTTCAACACGGAGTGAAAAAACATGCACAGAGGGTGTTTGGGTGGTCACAGGCCCCAGTACAGCCCTCCATGCCAGGCTCATCATGTGGCTCCGCCTGCCTCCGCAGAGCACTCCGAGGCTGAGGCCGGCCTGTGAACAACTGACTGCACCATCTCCATCCACAGCTTCCTTATCTGCATAGATGCTACAAATAAGAACATTTTCCTCTCTCATCTAGAGACCCAAGACAGTGGGAAAGCACCACGGGCAGCACATAGACCTCACAGCACAGCAGAGCCACAACCAGCAGAGACAGAGCTTAGGTGCATTTTGAGGACTTGGCTTCAGTGCCATCCCTGTCACCACCTCAGACTCTTCTACAGTTTTACAAGAATTTTATGACTATTTTTTGTAAAGAATTCCATGGATCTGGACCCAGAAGTAAGGGATCTCTAGAACCCTTTGATTCCTCTGAAGAAAGAAAGAGGAAGAAAATTATGTTATCCACTACAGGTGACCGAATAAGTCCAATAAACGCTCTGCTATTCTGGTTTATAATACGTTACATGTGAGTTTACAAATTTTCAGCAAAGAACCAGAACATACCACTATCAACATGATACAATGGTATAAATATAATTAGGTCTTTTAAATTAAGAACAATATAATTTAGTAATGTATCAAAATCTTCATCTAATCTTCATCCAACACTAATTATGATTGAAATGAGCATAGAAATACCAGTCAAGAAGAGACTTTCAACTGAAGAATTCATCATTGTAAATTGAATTTTAAAAAAGTCAGTGGATCACTGTATTTATGAAGCACACTCTATGAGTCAGACCTATATTTCAACCTCTGACACACCTGGAATTAAGGTAAAGAAAGAACTTGGATATTACGTCCAAACACCATGGCCTCAAACTTAGTGAAAATATAAAACACAATCAAATACAGTCAGAGAATCCAGGTTGAAACTGCAGGTAAACATAGCTTCAGTCTTACCTTATTCTATTCAGTGAGTGACAGCAAATGTGACAGAGAACATGTGCACCAAATGGCAAATGTCCACAGAGGCTCGTTACAGAATGAACAAGATGGCGTGCCAGAGGGCACGTGTGGGCAAGGAAAAAATGGTCACTTGTAAAGAACACGGCATGTGACAGTACTGTCAGAGAAACGATTTTTAACTTTATCGAAAGCAAATGAAACTGTATTTTTGGCATCAGGAATGACTAAGTATAATTCTCATGTTATAGCTGGGTGACATTTTGAAATGCTGCCTTGAAAACCACAGGGAGAGCTACTGTTTTATTTGGTTACATAGAGAAGGTAGCAGTAAAGGAACTGAATGATACTGGAAACCTGTTTGCCCTTCAGGTAACTATATAGAACTGAAAAGACCTTTCCCCCTCTTCTATAAAGAATCCACCATTGCTAATTTGGCTCTATCTTGACTTCTGAAGCTAGTGGCAAGAAAATTGCTCCAGTCAAACTTCCTGGCAACCAGGAAATAATTTTCATTAATGGTGCAGATCAGCAACACAGTTCACTGAAAACTAAGAAATCAAAGCTAAAGAAAGACAGTACAATTCCATCATTATCCTAGGGAGTAGGAAAGTAAACCAGTAGGCCTGACTTTAGGGAGAGAAGATGACACCACACCGATGTGCTGCTAGATGACAGAATTCTCGCCGTAGAGGCTGGGGCCAAATCTCACTACAGCAAGGAGACCTCTATTGCAATGGGCTCTCATTCAGCCTAAGCTGTATCAAAATGTGAAATCAAACAGCCATGTCTAAAATTGAACGGTAGGAAAGAATAACCAAAAATAACACCTATGTGCTGCATCTTGCTTTAGGAAGAACAGAATGGGAGATGTGGAAATGTCGTGAGAGAGGATCCAGGTTAGCCCTGGGACAGGGAGGAATGAAAACCTAGTGAGAAGGAACAAGTGGCAGCAGCGAAAGGGGAATAGGCAGAGATTTTCTCCCCCAGAGCCTTGTGGAAAACGATGAAAGGAAAGTGGCCGGACAGCCATTTGCTTTGCCTAAGGAGCTTTTCCAACCCTCTTTGAATGATTGAGTCCAGCAACAGACCCTATTCTCAGACCTCTCTCCAGGTTGCAGATGCTCCTGGCTCACAACTGGAGAAATCACCACCCCTTTTCTGTCCTGCAGGGATGCAGCAAGTGGTTCAAACTCAACTGGGAATAATAAACACAGGTATTTTGAGTCTCACTCAACAAGCTCCTAAAAGACTGACTTTTCAGTGCAATTGGCCAAGTTATGACAGATTTGGCATCCCTCCCAAAATGACTGTAATGGACTGAAACACAATGAATCAATGGAATTCCATTAGTTTATAATGACGCTTTACAAAGAGAAAGCCAGATAATACTCATCTGTCACTAGTTCAGAAAACTATTACAATAAATCCTTATTTTGAGAATTGGTAATTAAAAAGAATGACTGACTCAGATGAAGACTATCAATGGGTGTTAAAGCCACTGGGTAAATGACTGAGGGAAAATTGGATGTTTCCATGTTGCCAGGAACACCACACAGATCCCTTTCTAGCTGAGAGGGAAACCCTCACCACAGACTGCAGAGATCCTGTCAGCATCAATCTACCTAGGGGTCCATCTTCACATCACCCTCAGTGGGCAACTGATATTTCATGTCTTTTTTTTTTTCTTTTTTTTTTTTAAGAGATGGAGTCTCACTCTGTCGCCCAGGCTGGAGTACAGTGGCGTGATCATAACTTGCTGCAGCCTTGAACTCCGGGATTCGAGTGATCCTCCCACCTTAGCGTCCAAGTCACTGGGATTACAGACATGTGTCACCATGCTCAGCTATTTCACGTCTTTTGATGTGATGTGACACAAAGTATACAACATCACCTATGGGTGTCCATGCCAAAAATGGGAAATGTTTAACAGTGAGTTGTTATATGTAACATCCAGCTTCCAGGAATGATAGGAAGAGAGGAACTAGTGAAATGATGCCACAAGGAAGCACACAGGTAAATCCACAAAGTTAGAAATCCTGTAGGACAAATGGCCTGGTCTCTTCAACAACTGTTGCTGATAATATGACAAAAAAGAGAGTAAGAAGAGCATGAGGCATGGGGAATTGCTCTAAAGTAAGAGACAGGAGACAGAAAAGCCAAGAGAATGTGGAGGCTTTGTTGGAGTCCTAATTCTAACAAGCTAACGGGGAAGAAAGCTGATTTGATACTACCAAGGAAATACGAATATAGACTAGATATTAAATGATGCCAACAAATTGCTATTAAATTTTTATTAGGTAATAATGATACAAGAGTTATGTAAGAAGATGTTCATGTTTTTCAGAAGTACATAATAAACGTGTAAGACTGAGATGACATGAGGGCTAGGATTTTAAAGTAGTCACAAGCCAGGTAACAACACTTCTGTCAGCAATGAACCACATATGCTACGGTGGGTGGTCCCTTGAGATGATAATGGAGCTGAAAAATTTCTATCACCTAGTAACATTGTAGCTGTCATAATGTCAGAGTACAAGGCATTACTCACACGTCTGTGGTTATGCTGGTGTAAACAAAACTACTGTGCCCTCAGTCATATGAAAGCCTGACACATACAATTAGGTACAGTACACAACACCTAATAAAACTACTGTGCCCTCAGTCATATGAAAGCCTGACACATACAATTAGGTACAGTACACAACACCTAATAAAACTACTGTGCCCTCAGTCATATGAAAGCCTAACACATACAATTAGGTACAGTACACAACACCTAATAAATGACTGTATTACTGATTCATGTATTTACTATACTGTACTTTCTATCACTATTTTGGTGTGCTCATTCTAAGTTAACTGTGAAACAGCCTCAGGCCGGTCCTTCAGGAGGGATTCCAGAAGAAGGCATTGTTATCACAGGGGATGGCAGCTCCATGCCTGTTATTTCCCTTGCAGACCTTCTAGTAGGACAAGATGTGGAGGTGGAAGACAGTGATGCTGACGATTCTGACCCTGTGTAAGCCTTGGCTAATGTGTATGTTTGTGTCTTGGTTTATAACAAAAAAATTTAAAAAGTACAAAAAAAGTTTTTAATAGAAAAAAGTTTATAGAATAAGGATTAAAAAAAGAGAAAATATTGTTGTTCACCTATACAATGTGCTTGTGTTTCAAGCTACATATTATTACAAAAGTATCAAAGTTTTTAAAAACTAAAAAGTTTATAAGGTAAAAAAAGTTAAGGAAGCAAAAGTTAATTTATTATTGAAGAAAGAACCATATCTTTCTATAAATTTAGTGTAGCCTACGTGTACAGTGTCTATAAAGTCAATAATGGTGTATGGTAACGTCCTAGGCCTTCACATTCACCACCACTCACTCACAGACTCACCCAGAGCAACTTCCAGTCCTGCAAGCTCCATTTGTGGTAAGAGCCCTATACAGGTGTACCATTTTTTATCTTTTATACCTATTTTCGCCATACCTTTTCCATGTTTAGATGCATATATACTTATCATTGTGTTGCAGCTGCCTACAGTATTCAGTATAGTAACATTCTGTGCAGGCTTGTAGCCTAGGAGCGACAGGCTATACCAGAGAGCATAGGCATGTGTGTAGGCTATACCCTTAGGTCTGTGTAAGTGCACTCTAAGATCATACAATGACAAAATTGCCTAACAATGCTTTTTTTTTTTTTCTGAGACAAAGTCTCACTCTCTTGCCCAAACTGGAGTGCAGTGCCATGATCTCGACTTACTGCAACCTCCACCTCCCAGGTTCAAGCAATTCTCCTGCCTCAGCCTCCCAAGTAGTTGGGACTACAGGCACATGCCGCCATGCCCAGCTAATTTTTTGTTGTTGTATTTTTAGTAGAGACAGGGTTTCACTATGTTGGCCAGGCTGGTCTTGAACTCCTGACCTTGTGATCCACCTGCCTCAGCCTCCCAAACTGCTGGGATTACAGGCATGAGCCACTGTGCCCAGCCCATGATGCATTGCTCAGAATGTATCCCTGTCATTAAGTGACACATGACTGTACATTAGTAGTGAGAAAAGAGAAAGAAGAAAAGCAGGGAGGGAAGGAAGAAGGAAAAGAAGAGCAAAGAAAGAAGAAAACTTAAAAAAGAGCCAAATGAAGCAAACATAGAAAAATCTTGGTAATTGGCCGGGCATGGTGGCTCATGCCTGTAATCCCAGCACTTTGGGAGGCCGAGGTGGGCGGATCATGAGTTCAGCAGATCAAGATCATCCTGGCTAACACGGTGAAACCCTGTCTCTACTAAAAATACAAAAAATTAGCCGGGCTAATTTTTTTTTTTTTTGGTAGAATCTGGGAGATCAATATACAGAGGTTACTCATATTGCTCTACTTCTGTTTTTTTAATTCATTTTTTTCTTAAACAATTTTTTCTTTGTTCTTTTCTTTTGACTGAGCCATCCATTTCCTATCTATTTCTGTTTATTTTGAAAGTTTTCATAATAAAGGTTAATTTTTAAAAATTTAAAACCACCAAGATCACTAATCCTATACTAACAAAGCATGCGATTTCTCACATCAAAAAAAAAAAAGTCCTTTTGTGAGAGCCCATTTTTTGAATAGTTTAAAACACAAAACATCTGTATTTCATTATGTGAATGCTCTTGAGATTTTAAAAATATATCTTAGCAAGGAATAGACAATACTGAATGCCCTTTCCCAATGATATCTTAATTTAAAAATAGCACCAAAATTGGCAGGATGTGGTGGCTCATGCCTGTAATCCCAGCACTTTGGGAGGCTGAGGCAGGCGGATCACTTGAGGCTAGGAATTTGAGATCAGCCTGGCCAAAATGGTGAAACTCTGTCTCTACTAAAAATACAAAAATTAGCTGGGTGTGGTGGTGCATGCCTGTAATCCCTGCTACTCGGGAGGCTGAGGCAGGAGAATCACTTGAACCCAGGAGGCAGAGGTTGCAGTGAGCTGAGATCACGTCACTGCACTCCAGCCTGGGCAACAGAGGAAGATTCTGTCTCAAAAAAAA
Organism: Pongo abelii; assembly: GCF_028885655.2. Classification (NCBI taxonomy): domain Eukaryota; kingdom Metazoa; phylum Chordata; class Mammalia; order Primates; family Hominidae; genus Pongo; species Pongo abelii. The sequence goes on from NC_071999.2 coordinate 25,871,472, forward strand.
GAAAAAAAGAAAATAAATAAACAAACAAACAAAAATAGCACCAAAATAAATGAAATACTGAAACTCATTACTTACAGAAAAGAAATAGTGTTTCCAAAGCATCAAAAACAAAACCCAAACACTGGAAGGATACATCAAACAACTTAAAAGTGATGACTTCTGGGACAGAGGTAGAGATGAGTATTCTCAATTAATACTTCTTAACATTGTTGATTTTTTGAGCCATGTGAATGAATTGCCTAATCAAAAATAAAATTTAATTTCAAATAAAATAATTTATTTTCGTATCTGAAAGAAGCAATGTTACTCTTCCATGAAGAATCTTACACTAAAGCTTTTAAAAAGAAAAATGAGCGGCTCTTTAAGACTTGCTGACAGTCACTTACACTACTACAGTATTTTTCAGGATCAACCTTTGGCACTTTTAAAACACATTAATTTCTCCTCCTGCTTCTAAACAGGTTCTTACTTTTCTTTAGACGAACATTAAAAACTCGAAATAAATCTGAGGTATTTAACATAAAAGCAAAAGACTCCCTGAGGTTAACTTGAAAAAAAAAGCTCAAATCAAGGAAAGCCCCTTCTATATTTCATTTTGTGTCAAGCCACACATTTAAGTCTTTACTTGAAAGGTGATGAATTTAACAAGCATTTAGAAATCTTCACTTTGTTCCACTCTTCTAACCCCAAACCCAACCTATGATATTTTTCCTTTCTTTTCTCATCCATTACCTGTGCAGCAGCCTCCTCTTGTCAATCAAGATTACTGAGGCCTCAAACCAAAACTCAGTAGCCTGTTAAGCTACTTAAAATAGATTTTTAAAACCCGATTCTTATAGCCCCTTCTGATGCATTTCTGCATCTTTTCCTGGTTCTTTTACTGAGTTAATAGCCAAATAAATAAATTAGTATTAAAACTTTAAAATAAGCTAAAGCCCCACATGGATATCTGGCAGACTACATTGCATTCCCAGCATACCTGGTGATTTCAAGGACTTAGCAAGCAGGTGGAAGACTCCATCAACCAGTGAGCACTGCAAACATGTCATGCAAAAACATGGCATTCTCTTTCTAAAAAAAAACCTCATCACTTGATTGCTTTTCATGGTTACTGGTCTAGATACAAGCTTGAATAGGGGCTATGAATTAATATGTATTTACTGAGGGTCCAGAATGTTTGTCCTTGTAGAGCTTTAAAATATGGTTGACAAGACACATTTAACGTCCAGAACATATTAGCAGGTCTACTGTGTAGCACACAGGCTGTTAGCACAGCGGGGCCAGGAGCTACACAAGGCTAGTGCAGACTCAGCGGCTTCATGGACACCTGGCAAGATGTCACAGATGTGTAAGACAAAGCAGGGATGCAATGGGAACCCACTGCTCCCCTGACAGAGGTTCTGCCTTTGAGACAGAAAGGGGTTTGGCTGGGATAAACTGTGGAGGAAGAGCAGGGGTGGAAGAAAAATCAGAACAAATAAATGTGAGTAGAGATGTTTCTTTCTGTAAAACAAAAGTAGGTTGTGATCAGATCCTACAGTGCGCCCAGAGCCAGGCTTGTGGGCTGTTGGCAGCTATATTTATACCCACTGTTATTTAAATGCAAATTAAGGGGTGGGTTAATGCAAATTGGGGGTAGATTATTCAGAACTTTCTAGGAAGGGGGTGCTAACTTCCGGGTCATTGGCCTTGGCACTTGTAAACTGTCAAGGAGCTGGTGGGAGTGTCTTATGCTAACGAGTAGTGAGGGCAGCCAGAAATCCCTTTCCTTGCCATCTGCTGGTCTGGGCTGGTTTCTTTACTTCATCCTGTCTGGACCAGATCCTGTTTTGGTCAGGAGGTTGTGACCAGAAAACAAGTCCTGCTGATCTCCTACCTCGGAACCACCATTTGGGCATGCTATATTTACAGAGTATAGTTAAGTGAAAAAACTATCACTTATATTTAACGCCAAGGCATTAATGAAAATAATCAGGTATCGGGGACATGATATGAAAGGAATACCTGATAAAAATGAGAGTAGCAAAAATTAGAATATTTATTAAATTAGAATATTTAATATTCTAAATATTTAGAATTAAAATTAGAATTCTAAAAATTAGAATATTTAATATTAAGTATATTTAATTTACATTACTCTCCAATGTCAAAAATCAAATGCTTTACATAAACATGGAAAGTACAAATAAATTTTATTACTGATTTATGCTACATCTTTAACAGGTGAAACAACCAAGCCAAATCTTTCTTTGACAGAATTTTAAAAGAGACATTTTATTTTTTAATGCAACTATAGGGAGCAGGGTTTCAAGTTCTGCAACCAGAAAACAATTTTGTAAAACAAATATATTCTAAACCCTCGTTGTTTACCATAACCAAATTATTAAAGATTTTGAATAACCGTTTATGTGTTTTCACTAAAAAGAAGACTGATGCTGAATTTGAGACACATTTTGAAAAAAATGGTACCTAACCAACCTGGGCAACACAGCAAGAACCTATATCTCTACAAAAAAATTTAAAAATCAGCTGGGTGTTGTGGTACGCATCTGTAGTGCCAGCTACTTGGGAGGCTGAGGCAGGAGGGCTGCTGGAACCTAGGAGGTTAAGGCTACACTGAGCCATGATTGCGCCACTGTACTTTGGCCTGGGTGACAAAGTGAGACCCTGTCTCTAAAAAGAGTTGTTTAATGAAAAATAAAAATAAAAAATAGAATCTGACCAAATATTCTTAACTAAAGGTTAGGACACAATTATGCCTTGTAAGTAAAAATGGTTTTGGCAACAGTGATAGATGGAGCCCAAAGAGAGGAAAATAAATGAAAATTAAGCGAGTAAGTGCTTCAACACACTAATTGATCTTAGGCTACTTCATCCTGCCGGTATAGAAAAGAACATAGAAAGTTATTGTTTTCTGTTTTTATGACAAATGCCGAAATAAATAATTAAGCAAATACGTCTTATTTTGGAGAAGTACCTACTATGCTTTACTTGATGCTTCAATAATGCATAGTAATAAAAATATTTTAAAGCTTAATACCAAATAAATATACATATTATCACAGTACATGCTGGTATGCTTTAATGAGGAAAAAAAACCAAAAAACTTACATTTTCTTCTATTACCTAAATCAACTTTAACTCTCCTAAACAGCATATCTCAAAAATTAACAAGAGAAAAATGTTAATAAGTTGTTAAAGAGTAGGATTCTGAGATTTTTTTAAAAAAAATTCCTATTGGGTATATAAAGTTGCTTCAGCTATAAACATTTTAAAGTGTGTTCACTGTGAAAAGAGCTCTATTTCTTGGGTTTATAATATAAAAATTACAGAAATAGTGTGTCCGTAGGGAGAGAAGGACATATCTACTTTTCTCCAATATAATAAACACAGGAGGATACAGAAGCCAGAGGAGTACTTCTGTCAACTTAAGTTTCTTAAATCTTTATTTCATTTATATCCTTCCAGATGGACCAATAATGTGTTGACAATATATGTGTCAAAATAAAAATGAGAAAACATAAGAACGCCACTGCACTCCAGCCTGGAAGAGAGCGAGACTCTGCCTCAAAAAAAAAGGAAAATAACGTAGCACCATGCCATGTACCGCTTTATTCCTTTACTGGTTCAGTAAACACATGCTGAGCCCCTACTCTGGGTCAGCAATGGGATACAACAAGGATTCCAGCAATGCTCGCAGCCTAGGAAGAGAACCAGAAAGTTACGCAAGGGCAGGGCTGGAGAGGGACCAGATTGTAGAGTTTTAAACAAGGAAATGATGCAAGCAGCTGAAGAATACATGAGTGGAGCAGACCACGCCAGCAGAAAGAATGGTGTCAGGGGAAGGGTTTGTACTGTGGGCGACTCAGTGGATGACAATAGCTGTTGAATAAACATTAGTTTCCTTTTTCCTTTTCCTGTATGGGTATTTCTTGAAAAACTTACCTTTCTGCACGAATCACACCACTGTAGTAGGGGGGGTCCCAAGGCATTACTTCCTACAATGGAATAATTCACTGTTAAGGAAAGCTACTGACTCTTTCGTAGTTTTTATCAGCAACGTGGCCAGCTTATAGAATGCAAACCAGCTACTGTTCATGTAAATCAGAACAATTTTATAGAATCCCTTAAAAAATTGATAGCTTGGCAGAAAATACCTGGCTCCTTATTTTGACTTCCCTGTAACCAAGGGACAGTGAAGTATAACTAAGACCTACCCCAGAATCTGGGGAAAAGACAAACAAATGTCATTCTAAAGTGGAATCTAACAGAAGTAAACATTAATGAATTATATTAGCCATAATGAAATTTTTCCCAAAATGTAACCCATGTATTAATCCATAAAACACACTTCAGGTAAGATGAGTGTACTAAAGGTAAGATTAAGGTTCTTTCTAAATCTAAGCAAGAAGCTTTGGGTAGATATCAAAAATGAAAGCAGCAATTTAAAATGTAACCAAGGCAGAATTAACTCTAATCTTGGCAAAGAAAATATGTCATAAGGAAGTACTACAGTACTAGTTGCTTTTGATGACTGGCACATAATACTGAAAGAAGGGAAAGTTTGAATACTTGAATGAATTGTCCTTCCTTCTAGGTGTCCAGGTGGACAAAAGAGTGGTTAAGAGACCAGGCTGTGAAGACAGACTGCCTGGGCTCAAGTTTCCAATCCATACCAGACTATAAACTACATGATGACAGGGACTTTGTTTGCATCCTTCCCTATTACAGTCCTGTCCCCTGAACAGTACCTGGCCCGGGGTAGTCACTCAATAAATATTTGCTGAAAGAATCAACAGTACCTCCCAAATAAGATTGCTGAATGTACTTAACTATTAAGTAGACTATCTGGCATTGAGTAAGGGCTCAACAAATGTTGGCTGCTCTCCTTATTACCATTATCCTTTAACATTTCAGTTTAGGCATAATCTCCTCCAATAACAAGGTGTTATTTCCCATATTCCATGGTAATACTTATATCATGGGATGTATGACAACCTAAGAGACTTGTAGGCTTATTTTCTTTCTCCCCATGAGTGCCTGAAGGGCAGGGACTGTGTCCACGGAACCCTAGCCCCACAGTATTCAGGTCCTGGCACACATTTTCTCTAACAGATGATTATTTGCTACCTGCTAGATGCAGACAGAGTGCAGGCTGTAATGAGACAAAAACAAGAGGATGATAGCCTAGGCAGTAGAAGGGCAAGTGACTCAACAATCAGAGGATAGTATGTCATGTCTACATTGTGCCATGTAAAACACAGCCCACAAGAAAAGTATTTAAATCACAGCGGAAGGTTCGGAAATGTTCTCAAGAAGGCAAAGCCTGAATTGAGTTTTATGATAGAAGCAGTTAATCCAGATGAGAAAGGGGGAAAGGCATTCCTGTAGGTGGTGTTTGTAAATGACTGGAAGCTGCCTACCATGCCGTATTTATGTGGCCGGCACGCAAATATTAATTCAAATTAAAGAATCAAAGAAAGCAAAGCAAGAAAAGAAAGCAAAACTAAGTGAATAGAGATCACACGAGCATCGCACAGGTATCAGGAGAGAGCAAAGAACACAGCCTCGGCTTGGAGGGGCAGCAGAAGATGAAGCTAGAGAAGGAGGCAAGGGCCAAATCATGAGGGCTTGGCGGGAGCAACAGGGCAGTAGGAAGGGAAACTGGAGAATAACCAGGAGCTACTGAAGAATTTTAAACAATAGAGTGACAAGATCAGATCTGCTTTTTAGACAAATCCCTCTGGTGGCAATTCATTCATTCATTATTCATTCATAGTTCAAATAAGTGTTGACAACCAACTGTATGCCTAACACTGGGCTAAATACATGGCTAAACTGTCTGAATCCAAGACAGCTTCGAGTGGAGCAAAAACAAAAGGCTAGAAACCAGTTAGGCAATCCCAGTTACCATCTGGGTGAGAATAATGATCCCAACCCAGGCTATGGCAATGGGCACAGGAGAAGACACAAGAGTTCACAGGGAGGGAGAATCTGCAGGACCTAACAAATGATTACAGGGGAGGGGAGTGTGCAGTGCCTGGGGTGCTTGTTGAAACACAGATTGTGGAGCTCACCCCAGTTTTTGATTCAGTGGGTCTGAGGTGGGGCTCAAGAATTTGCATTTCTAACAGGTTCCCATGTGATGCTACTGCTTCTGGTCCAGGAACCACACTTTGAGAACCACTGGTCTGGATTAAGTATAGGTCCTGACTAGAGCAGCACGGTGAATGGTGGCACCATTCACCAAAGCAGGGACTTCATGAGGAGATTGGACATTTCACAAATATCTGCAGAATAATTGTATCCATAAGCTATATACAAATATCTACAGATAACAGTTTAAAGTCATATTCACTTTTACTGAATTAGCTTTTGGCAACACATTTTGTTTTTTATTTTTCTGTTTCTATAGTCACCAAACTAAATTCTTACCTATTATCTGGTTTCCCAAATGAGCCTACCTACCAGGCCAAGGTGTGCAGATGACTAACAGTAGTTACTTTGCTAGACACAGCTCCTTCCATAAATGAACAGACTGACATGCTACTCTACACATCGCTGAGTTTAATGGGATTAATCTGTTTCCTAGTGGCTGTATCTGGGAAGCTAGTAAACAGTTTGTAAATCTGCAAGTCCCATTTCCCTAAATCTTCCTTATGACTATGGCTCTGGCAGCAGCAACTAAGTCAAGAATGAATAACAGCATTTGGAAAAGAATGGTGTAGACAACCCCGGCAATCCTGTAGTGCCCTAGAACCAAATGGGAATGCGTCCTAATATCCGGAATCTCGACACTTTTCAGGGCACTCCCCCAATCACCTGGGCAGCATTCTGGCCATAACAATACTTGTCTATACTCTTGGATCACATAAGGAAGATCATATAATCATATGATTGAAAACAACACTTAAGTGTTTTTAGAATGTGGTGTACTTTGTTAGTCAAATACTGACCTACTCAATCGGGCACCATAAATTAGCTAACAAATAAGCAAATGAACTGCAACGTTAACACTGATGGTTAAAATTGCCACCTGCCAGATGAAGCCTCCACTGAGTCTCCTTAAAGTCTGCTTCAAACTGAGAAGCCAACAATCCACAGAATGAAAGCAGTCTTTGCATGAATATATACACATTGTGTTAGTGTATATACATAAAATATGTCGACTCCTCAACAAAAATGCTGTATGTACTGGCAACATCAGTTTGGGACATAAGAATCAAATATTTCAACATCTTTATTCACCAAAACTGAGGATCAGAAACAAGACTAAATGGACCTGTAGCCTATCACAAGAAAGTTCCTGAATCAAAAGGTATTGATTTCAGTTGACAGACTGTCTATATTATAATAAAAATATTCCAACATACTTACGGAATTTTGAGGATTCAGTTTCATTTTCATCCCTCGTATCATCTCAAAATCTTTTAGAGTTCTATAAAACAGGTTTATCATTACTTGTTAGGACAAAATTTTAACAATTACATTATGAAAGGACTAGTTTGCTTATGTTACATTCCAATATTCATAAGATTAGATATAATTAGTAGTGCACACATAAATCACTATTAATCCAAATTTTACCTAAGTGTCATGAGAAATAACAATATATAAAGCAGCATATTAATGCAATTTCTACCTTAAAAAGCATCATGGTGGATAAACGTCTCAAGAGTACTAAAGCTTGGAAAAATTAGCAATGTCATTACAAATATGCAAAGCATTCATCAGCAAACTTTAAATCACTACTTTTTGCTATACCTTTAAAAGAGACTTAACAAATTAACTCCTAGAAAGGAATTTTATCATTGGCTACATTTAAGATTTCTAGTCATTTTTCCCCTATAGAAAAACTCTAGCTGGTCAATAATTAAATGGGTATTTAATATTTGTAGAATATGACATGAATATTGGAATTAATTCCTATATATACCTGTAAAATGATGAAGCTATGCTTGCTCAAAAATCTATAGCTATGTAGAGAAAGACTACTAACACTTAACTAAGTAAAGCAGGATAAATCCTCAATAAGTGCATAATTAACCCTCTTTCTTTATTGTATCAAAGACACAGTGGTTCACCAGGATTAAAAGAAAATTTTAGAATTTATAAACATAATCCAAACTAGAGAAGAATGAGTTCTAAGGCATGAGTTTATAGTCCAAAACAGAAATGTGAGCCAAGATCCGATGTGTTGGTGTAGCCAAAACAGGCAAACAAAATTTTAGCATCACAAGAGAAAAAGAGAAAACATCATCCTTTTTTACAAACCATGACTGCTTCTTCCTAAAATCCTTAGTACCTAAAGGTGTGCTGCCTCTCAACTAAGTCCCAGAAGAGGGCCAGTGAAGGGCAAGTGTATGATCGAAGGCACTGAGCAGGGGAGGGGCAGAGAGGCAGGAATACAGGTTGAGCCTCCCTAATCTGAAAATCTGAAACTTTCTCAGCACTGACATGATGGTACAAGTGGAAAATTCCACATGTGATGTCATGTGATAGGTTGCAGCCAAAACTTTGTTTCAGGCACAAAATTATTAAAAACACCGTATAAAATTATCTTCAGGCTATGTGTATAAGGTGTATAGGAAACATAAATGAATTTCGTGTTTAGACTTGGGTCCCATCCCCAAAATATCTCATTATGTATATGCAAATATTCCAAATTCACCCCAAAAAATGAAATCCAAAACATGTGTGGTCCCAAGCATTTCAGATAAGGGACACTCAACTTGTATATAACAAATGGACACACCAAAGGCAGTAAAACACTTCAGCTTGAAATTACAAATGTTGAGATAGAACATTCTTAAAATACTACACAAAATCAAAAAGACACCACATCCATGAGCCTCCTGTATTTAGGCCAAAAGAAGAGAAACACTACTTTATGAACTTGTCATAAAATTCATGGTACAAGTTAAAATAAAGTTTCAAAAACATTTTGGTAAAGATTTTTAAAGTGCAAATGAAAGGTGAATTTCTAAAAACAATTGTTTAATGAAAGGGGACAGCTTATGTTTTCAAGAATGGCATATAAGGAAGACAACTATGGCCTTTCAAAGTATGTCTCATAGTGAGACAGGTCTGGTCCAATATGCCAAAACTTATATTCTAGGTCACTTCCTAATTTTTAATAAATCTAGTCTTCTTTAAAAAGACTAAATAACATATAACCAAAAAACTAAATAGTAGAATAAAAACTAACCTTTCAGAAAGTTTGTCAGATAGTTTTTCAAGGAACTGCATGACAGTCTCTAAAATGAAATCCAAAAGAAAATATCTTCAATTATGTGAAATAAAATGAACATATCTGTTAAAATTATTATGTGATGATCATAATCTATATACCACAATTCCCTTAAAGTGATGATTTTCAAAAGGAAGTAGAGCTACCAACATATACCAAACATATAGTAAATACTTCTAGGTGATGATGATCTTTTAATCAGAAAAAAATTAAATTGGCATACTAATAATCCACAGCTCAGATTATATCCCAAAATTAAAAGAGTTAATGGGATCAGGTGGCTCATGCCTGTAATCCTAGTACTTTGGGAGGCTGGGGGGCGGGTGGTGGATCACCTGAGGTCAGGAGTTCAAGACCAGTGTGGCCAACATGGTGAAACCCCGTCTCTACCAAAAATACAAAAATTAGCCGGGCGTGGTGGTGCATGCTGGTAGTCCCAGCTACTTGGGAGGCTAAGGCAGGAGAATAGCTTGAACCCAGGACGTAGAGACTGTAGTGAGCCCAGACTGTGCTACTGTACTCCAGCCTGGGCAAGAAGGTGAGACTCCATCTCAAAAAAAAAAAAAAAAAGAGTTAATAGGAGGCTAAAGAAAAAAGTCCAAAATTTCAAGGTGTTTCTATCTATTCATATGTGTAAGAAAAAAAAGTTCTTAGACATGTCTGATGTTTTCAAAGTTTTAAAGAGATATCTAGACTCTGCTTTCTTCATAAAAATAGGTGCAGTGTAGAAGTATAATTCCCTGAAATAAATTTTTTAAAATCAATGTTTTTCTTGATAACAATTTTATTGTTACATACAACTGTAGAATAATCTATTCAGGATAAATATGAAAAAATAGCAAAATGAGAAAAATAAATGTTAACTTCTGATAGAATTTTTAAAGTATTTTTATTAAAATACTTCTGCCATAGTTGTCATAATTTACAAACCCATAAAGGCAGTGTAATAGAATTACCACCGTTTCTCACAAGAGGAAATGTTTTGTAAGTATTTCTGAATGTAGCACTTTTTATCACTGACTTATGTGTACAGAGCTTTCATATGCATTTTAGTTCACCACAAACACTATGTTTATATTTTCCAGATAATCTTTTATACAGTTTTAAGTTTCTTGCCCTCTCTTCAATTTAAGTTATCTCCTTTTGAGTGAAATAAAAGACTAAGGAAATAAATAATGGTGGTTAACCTAAACCCAAACCATGAGGTTTCTTGCCACTGTCAATACTTAACAAGTCCTGTGTATACAAATTCTGAAAACACTGGTTCATGTGCCATATGAAACAACAATAGGAATTTTTGGGGAACAAAGACATTATTTAGCCAACAATGAAATCTCATTTTAGGATTACATTCCAGGTACCATACCAAACTGTTTTCAAATGAATCCCCACGTATGCTTGTATACGTTTTATTTCTTAATAACCATGTTTTAACATTCACCCATCTTATTCTTCCAGTCACTTTACATGTGAAGAATCTGCCTCAATTAATCTTTTTTTTTTGTTTTTTTGAGACGGAGCCTTGCTCTGTCACCCAGGCTGGAGTGCAGAAGTGCCATCTCGGCTCACTGCAACCTCTGCCTCCCAGGGTTCAATGGATTCTCCTGTCTCAGCTTCCTGAGTAGCTGGGATTACAGGCACCCACCACCGCACCCAGTTAATTTTTGTATTCTTAGTAGAGATGGGGTTTCACCATGTTGGCCAGGCTGGTCTCAAACTCCTGACCTCAGGTGATCTGCCTGCCTCAGTCTCCCAAAGTGCTGAGATTACAGGCATGAGACACCGCACCTGGCCTGCCTCAATCAATGTCCCCAGAGAATTGTCATATTAAGATTCAGTTTGAAACCTCCCACTAAGTGCCTCACCGCAGTTACCTCCTCCTGTGGCCTCACTGGCCACATGAATGCCCACCTTAGCCTCAGTCAGCCTCTCCTGTCTTCCTTCTGCTCTGCTGAGGGCTCACTCCATCACTGTGCATGACGGTTTCATTTCTCTCAGGGCGCCTTCAACAGCCACAGACGCATCTGACAAACACCCCGAGCTCCTAAATCCCATGGCATTGTTTTGTCTGTACTACTCCGTCGGCACTGAAAATGTGCCAACCTGTATTATTATTTATCTTTTTATATGCATATATCCGGCTCCTCAACTAAGCTTTAAATCCTCAAGGACCCAGAGCACATCTTATGTGATGATGTGCACAACAGCCCCCTGCCAATACATCAGCACACCAAGCACTTAGTGCACAAGGGTGACCTGCCAGTCACAGAATCTAGAGCTGGGTGCTGCAGGTCCAGTGAGCTCCACGCTGCTACAGCCAGTGGTCATGCCCAGCCCTCCTCACATGTGACCTGGCCACAGCATGAGTCAGCTGATCTCTCCCTTCTCCTGCAGACAGACCTTCTGCACGGCCTCCAGGACCACACCCTGTAATCACTTTCCACCTCCCTCAGTGGCCCTTACATCTGGCAGCGTTAACTAGCAGTTCCTCACATGCCTGGCCTCTTAAACTTGAAGGCCCCAGAGCACAGTCCTTGGACTTGTTCTTTAAGTTCACTCTCTTAGCGGTATCAGAATCTCATTTTAGAGGTTCAGACTTACATATGAAGCTCAGAACTCCACACTCTATCTAACTGCCTACCCAACTTCACCACTTGAACCTTATCTGGTATCTCAAACTTAACTTGAACCAAACCAAGTTCCCGGTCCTCCCAATCTTAGTTAACAGTAGTAACTCATTCTCTTTCTAGTTGCTTAGGTCGAAAATGTTGGCTCCCTCTTCCAAATACCCTGTACCCAGAATCTGATCACATCTTACCACCTTCCCTGCTACCACCTGGTCAAGATGCCAACATTTCTCATCATGGTTACTGCAAAACAGCATCTAAAGAGGCCCTCTTCTACCCTGGCCCTGCTGCAGTCTTCTCTCAGGAACAGCAGCACTCACTCACCATTAGCACTGGAGTCAGATCATCTCACTCCTCTGCCCCAACCCCCACAGTGACCTGCTGCACTTGCATCAAGTCTCTACTTAATGCCGCCCCTTGTTAGTCTGTTCCCACCTCTCGCCACTCTCCTTACACACACTGCGCTTCAACCACTCTGCCCTCCTCAAACGTGGCAGGCATTTTTCTGCCTCAAGACCTTAGCACTTGATAGTGAATCTGCTTGAAACCTTTCTCCCCCTAAGAGCCACAGCCTCACGCTTGTGTCTGTCAAGAGCATGCTCACATTCCACATTCTAAGTGTGCCCTCCGACAATGCTCTCTAAAACTCCAACACCAGCCTACATGCCCACATTCCTTATCCCCTTCCCTGTTCAGTTTTCTCCACGGCTTGTATTAACTAATAACATACCACATACTTTATCTACTTATTTCGTTCTTAACTGTCTTCCCTTGCTTACAAGAATGTAAACTGCATAAGGATAGGAATTTTCTTCTGCTTTATACACTGACTTATTTCCATGACCGAGAATAATATCTGACATATAGTGGGCAATCAGTAAATATTTGCTGAATTAATAAACAAAAATGGGATGTAGATGATATAAAACACAGGGCATTAGGTCTCAAGCAGCCTATGGAAAACCATAAATGTAGAATATGTGTTTAGGTTTCAGTTCTGCCACATTTTAGCAATATAACCTAACTTTAGATTCCTCATCTGTGACATGAATACAAATACCTACTTCACAGAGCTGCAGAGGAAGGAAATGAGATAACAACAGGATAAGCACTGAATGATATTCTAATATTATTATTTTTTATTATTTTATATAAATATAAAATAAAAATATGGTACTATTATTATTTTATATAATATTATTTTATATAAATATAAAATAAAAATATGGTATTATTTTATATCTTTTATATATTATTATATATTATTTTATATATTAAATATATATTATATATTATATATTTTTTTATAAATATAAATATTATTATTTTATACAAATATAAAATAAAATATGGTATTATTTTATATATTATTATATATTATTATTTTATTTATTATTTTTTATAAATATAAATATTATTATTTTATATAAATATAAAATAAAAATATGGTACTATTATAATCAAACTGTTGACAACAGCGACTACAGAAAAACATACTTTTCACCAAACTGATACTTACAAAAAAAAGAAAAAACATACACTAAAAACACACATTTAATACATAACATACATATTATATCTGTTTAGGAGCTTCGATTATATGAAACAAATTATAAGTGTTTTAAGGGTTCGGGGACAAGGGAGTCCAAGGAAAGTGAAAAAGTTTAACCAGCTTCATGAAAGAGGTGGGTTTTGAGCTGAGCACTAAAAAAACGGGGTAAGATTTTAACAGGCAGACCAGGAAGAAAAGCTGCTCTCCATAGGAGAGTGACATGAGCAAGGGAACCCAGGCCGCAATGAGCGTGACACGCCTGTAACTTAACTGAGAGCCTTGACAGGTCAAGGGAAACAGTTGTTTATGAAAGAGTAAGAAGAAAGATTGAGTGCATTTAGAGAACTTTGGAGAAGACAGGAACATGCTAGGGTGAGAAGGGATAAGCACAGAAGGAATAAAGACAAGCGAGGATTCAGGTTGTGATCTGCCCCCAGTGTCCCCTCTGTCCGTGAGTAGAATGTCTAACCAGATGTACAACCAGAAACCCAGGGGGCCCACCACAATGCCTCCTCCTCCCTCTCACCCTCACTAAGTCTTGCAACTTCACTGCCAAGACCTTGAGTCTCACACAGCTCTACCATCATGGCCACCCTACTCCTGACTCACCACCTAAATTACAACTGTAAGTTTTAATAAATGCTTTCGAAAAAACGTCTTATGTATATTTATATTATTATTGTGTAACATTTTCTCTTAGACATTATGAATCATAAGGAACTCAACATAGCACAAGGCAAGTTTATGACAAACCCAACGACACACTTCCATAACACCTCACCTAGCACAAACCTTCCTAAGAAGTACTCTTCTCTCTGAAAAGGAGGTTTATCTGACTGTGTGTTTTTTATATGATCTAACTTACATTTAACCTCGACCTCAGTAAACATACTGATCTTTCATTCTCTTACCCTAATTCTAACCAATTAGTCAAATTCAGCACAGAAACTGGGTTAAAATGAAAACAATTTAGACTAACATCAAAATGAAAATTTAGGTTATGATTTTATTCTCAACATTCACACAAAATAAAATTCTTTGGTTAGACAGAATTATGCCAAATTATTAGCTCTATTTAAAAATGGTTCCTATAAAAATACATAGAAAATCTCAATAAATGGTTCTCTGCATGTATTAAAAATAGAACACTAATTTACAGCTATTTAAAATCAAAAGCTCAGTTTCATAAAAATCCTATTTTGCCCTTAAATGATGGATAAACAGGCTTACCTGGATTTTTAGCTATCGTTCCTTGGAGAGCCCTGTGAGAAAACGTGGAATACCCCACCAACTTTGCCAGAAGATCTCTGCTGCTGAGCAATTCTTCTAAACATTTCAATTGACCAGCATTGGGGTAAAGAAAAATTTTATAAGCAGCTTCTCGCACCTGTGTTTAAAAAGTAAATGGTGAAGGCTATAAATACCATGACACAGTCCTATGCAACAATAACACAGGCTCATGCTCGCCACTTGATCTGCAGATGATGACCGCTTTCAAAATAAAGCAATGGTCTACACGAGGCGATAAAGCTTGCAGAGTCATAAAATAGCATGGGATGCAACAGCATACTTGCCTGCAGCTCTAGGGTACTGTGCTGAGGTGCGGCGGGGCAAACCTCTACCCAGTGAGTGCATCTCTATGCTATAAAGCGTCTTAACCAGGAGAAGTAAGGCTGCATGAATTTAAAAGTCTCTGTAGTCTAGAATGTCAGTCAATGCTGTTATTAATCATAATTTAAAAATAAGGAGTCTTGTAGGAAATATAAGTAATTAAATCATTTTCATTCTTTGAAGTGT
The DNA here is from genome assembly GCF_028885655.2 of Pongo abelii. NCBI lineage: Eukaryota > Metazoa > Chordata > Mammalia > Primates > Hominidae > Pongo > Pongo abelii. The sequence goes on from NC_071999.2 coordinate 25,886,698, forward strand.
TTATGGCATTAATAATTCCACAAGTTAAATTTTTAGGGCTTAGTAATGCTAAAAAGTTTTTAAGGATACTATTATATTATCACTGAATTTTGGGTTAAAACAGTAGCAACGCACAGATGGGACCTAAACAACAAAGAGAATGAAACACATACCAAGTCATCTGGCGATTCTGCGTGGAGACCATCAATTATGATATGATCCCCAGCAGATGTAAAGTTACGACGAATGTGTTCTGGTAAGAGATGCTTCTCAATCTTGTTGGGAAAATTGGTTCCCATAAGAAATGTACTACTCAAATCCAAGATTTTAACATTGAGGTCCACTGCTCTTTTACGCTGTATGCAGGAGGAGTAAAAGTTATTTAAAGGCATTTTGAATTAATATTTCACAATTTAATAAACAAAATATAAAGATGTCAAATCAACATATACATTGTTGAATTATCATTTAACAAAATATTAAAGTTTAGTAAAATGAATATATTGTTACTATATTATAAATAATATATTAATTTTACTTTTAACAGATATTTAATATTCTAACAAAAAGATCATACTTATGGTTTTCTGATGTTTCTATGCTTTAAGGTTTACATAACTTCTAGTTCTATTTTGCGTCTAGGTTATATAACTAATTGTTGAAATTAACAACATTGAAAAACACATGCCAGGTGCAGTGACTCACGTCTGTAATCCTAGCACTTTGGGAGGCCAAGGAGGGCAGATCACTTGAGGTCAGGGGTTGGAGACCAGTCTGGCCAACATGGTGCAATCCCATCTCTACTAAAAATACAAAAATTAGCTGGGCGTGGTGGCGCGTGCCTGTAATCTCAGCTACTCGAGAGGCTGAGGCACGAGAATCGCTTGAACCCAGGAGGCGGAGGTTGCAATGAGCCGAGATTGCACCACTGTACTCCAGCCTGTGAGACAGAGGGAGACTCTGTCTCAAAAAAAAAAAAATACAGTTCTTTGCAAAAGTGTAGTGAGCCTCCAGAAGGGGGAAGCACATTTTAAAAGTTCTGATTTTGGCCGGGTGTGGTAGCACACACTTGCAGTCCCAGCCCTTTGTGGGGCTGAGGCAGCAGGATCACTTGAGCCCAGGAGGTAAGGCTTCAGTGAGCTATGATCACACCACTGCAACCTGGGCAACAAAGCAAGACCCTGTCTCAGCGGGGAAAAAAGTTCTGATTTTGCATGTGCTTGAGCTGCTACAGAATGATACAGGGAAGTCTAAGAAGTAGACTGGAGCCCCAGGGCATGGTCCTTTCTTCTACTCTGTGTCCCTGCCATGTGGCACATGGTCCTTGCTCCCGCCAGGCCTTCAAATGGTCAGTGATGAGGATGTGGATGGTGCGGACACATCTGCTTAGGTTTAATCTTGCAGTCATACCTTTGTAACACACAATCACCTGAGAAAATGTGTATTAGCAAAGGTGTTGCCATAAATGCTTTAAGATGAAATATAAAGTAGAAACCACATAATTAGTCAGGCTGACTGGAGGAGAAGGGCTGAATTTTCAGTTACTGGCTACTAAAAAACTAGACAGGCTCTGCATATGAATTTTCAGTTACTGGTTACTAAAAAACTAGACAGGCTCCGCACTGGGCTCATGTTGGGCTTCAGGTGAATGTGTACACAAATCTTTCTGGGAGAGGAGATAGCAATTAACAGGTTCTAAACTGTTCTATGCTCCTAAAAAATGATTAAGCCACAATACTAATATACTTTTTAAAGATAAACATAGATGATGTAGAGGCATGCTTGATAAGACGCTGAAAAAATTGAGTTTATATCCCATATTCCCAGAATTTCAATATAGAAAATTCAAATTTCATGGAAAAAAGTTTTAGGAGACTCCCATTTCTTTACAGACCAGATTTCTCTTTGCTTATTTTGTTTCTGATATGGCCATTTATCACCACCTAATGGTAACAAGTGGAATAACAAAAAAGATAAACAAGATTTTGAAATGACATTACAGTTCCAAAATTTTCTTCAAAACTTTTACTTTGGAAAAAAAATGTGATAAAATTAACTACCTTGAAGATTTTATCAACTGATAAAATCTCTGGAAAAATCAAAACTGAGTTCATGCCGACTTCAATGATCTGCCAGGCACATCACTTCACCATTCTGTGGTAACAATGAAATGTACAATAATCTGAACTCTTCAAAAATTCTATGAAATTTCTGTGTTATTAAATAATGTTAAAAATAAACATTTCTATTACATTTAAACTTATAAGTTATATTTGTATGAGACCTTAAAAATTAAGGCCGGGTGCAGTGGCTCACGCCTATAATCCCAGCACTTTGGGAGGCTGAGGCGGGTGGATCATCTGAGGTCGGGAGTTCGAGACCAGCCTGACCAACAAGGAGAAACCCCGTCTCTACTAAAAATACAAAATTAGCTGGGCGTGGTGGTGCATGCCTGTAGTCCCAGCTACTCAGGAGGCTGAGGCAGAAGAATTTCTTGAACCCGGGAGGCGGAGGCTGCGGTGAGCCAAGATTGCCCAATTGCACTCCAGCATGGGAAACAAGAGTGAAATTCTGTCTCAAAAAAAAAAATTAAATAAGAAACCAACTGGAAAGAACACAGGCTTTGATGATTTATAGATTTTGTTGGTGGGTTTACATCATGGTCTCTCTTTTGAAAAATGGAGCATGTCTACTTTACATCCTGTCCTAGTGGAGCACCTTTGAGAACAAACACGGAAGTTACAAGGGAAAAACTGAGCAGGTTTACTTTAGTTGCATATTCAATATTGAGGGGTTCCCTGCGAGCTGCTCCCTGGGAAAGAGGAGCTACACTGTAATAAAATGTTAGATAAAAGCGGCCATGTCTATACTGGTGAAACTGAACATATATTATTTGTCAGCAAAATTTCAAAAGCATCCTTCATGAGGATACATAAAAACTAAAACTATTCACATGGATTCTCTACTAGCAACCTTCCTTCTGAAGATATCAAACTTGATGATAGCTAGCATTGTTATGATTTGTCATACATTCACTCAATACTTTTATTGAGTCCAAAACTAATATGCATTAAAAAACATGATCCATGTTCTTGATCCTTTGTAAGTCTAGAATTTAGATAAGCAACACAACAATAACAGCATCATCATCAACAAAAGGTAAAGAAGAATGCCACATGAGTGAAATAAGTAAAATACATTCAGACGAATACAAAATTCCACCTGGGGGACTGATAAAAGCTTCGCAACGTGGCGTGAGGATGAAGCCTTCATGGGGACTTCAGCCAGGGAAACCTGGTGAGCAGGCCTAGGAGAAGGACAGCACACAACACATGGGAGAGGGCACTGTGTATGAGGGGCTGACAGCCGGAGCACAGCCACGAGTGTGAGCTCTTTGTTACATGTTAACTTCACTAGATAATGGGAAGTCCACAGGAGGATTCTGGGCAGGAGAGTAACAAATCAATACTTTATGAAAACTAATCCAATGTTCACAGACGGGGAAGACTGACTAGCAGGATGGCGACATGCTGGTCATGCAGGCTCTGGAGTCTGTCTGTGCTTACAAAATAACGTCCCACAACCTCTACAGCATTGGTCTAAAAAAAGCAAGGAATAATAGTAGCACCAAGCTCAAAGTTGTTGTGAGGATTTGATGAGAAACATATGATTTAAAATAGCAAATACTGAGTTGATGTTAAATCACTGTTAGGAAGACAGAGGCCTTTAGAACAGCCCAGGTGTTTGGTGACAAGAATCAAGGTGATTTGCTTTTGGGATGCAGACAGATGCAGGACTGTAGGAACAATGCAAGGACCTGGTTAGAAGATATGAGAATATTAGGAAGGGAAAGAATACAACTAACTCCCAAATTTCATTTTACAGAGAAGTATTAATGAAGAATTGATTTGGAAAGGGGCAAATGTGGTCACTTTAGGCAATGTGAGTTTACAGTACAGCACATAAGCCTCATGGGCTGCTGGGAAGGCACGTCCTGGCTCAGGGTCAGACCAGGAATCACATGCTGAGCCTTTAACGCCACACAAACACATCAGATGTGTGAGGTGTTACAGCATTACTCAAACTCAGCACCTATCAAAATGGTAACATCTATTGTATGTGATACATATTTCCAAGGCCCTGCCTTCTACTTTTCCAGATATCTTGATAACTTAATCTCTTCATAGTAAGTGGTTTAATTCTACTATATTTACTAGGAAAAATGTATTACTGTTTAAAACAAATAAACAAACAAAAAGCCATAACAGTCCAGACTGCAGGTGAGTGGGGGAGACTATGGGGCAGGATGAACTTCCAATGGTGTCAAGTCCCTCCTGTTCTTCCAACTCTGAATTTACAACTGAAATGAGGCACTTGGTTTCTCAGGATGTTATGCGCTAGAAAGAACAATGGCCAGTGTTAGAAATTTTAAGAACTAACACTGGCCATTTGTTAGTTAGGATGGCAACTTAAACAAATCACTTTGTCTTGTTTCCACATCTGTAAAATGAAGGGGATGAACTAGGTAGAAGGCCCTCCATCCCAGCCCAGTGTAAACACTGTGTAATCTATGCTTGCTGCACCTGTCAAACACACGCATAATATAAATAAATACACTTAGGTAAGGTCCTAGTGATATTCCCTGTACTACCAATGTTCAATGACATCAGCTTTCCCATTCACTTGCCAGTCTTTCCTGATATTGCCTCTCTCATCCTAATTCCATGATTATCTTAAACACTCCACTTGGCTCAAGTCTGTCTTAATTCTGAATTATCATGGTGTGATAGGTCAGCTTCCAGAGAGGGGGCTACATTCAAATACAATCTATAGAAGAATTTCATAACAGATAAAAGACCTGCACGTTTTTGCAATATGCAAATTCAAGCAATATATACAAGGACTGTAACAATAATGGTATCAACTAAATGTTAGTAAAACTGGAAGAGTCAAAAAAACAGAAGAACGATGTACCTTTTCTTTGTCTAGATGGATTCCACTAATTTCAAAATCAAACATAAACAGTTCAGCCACTCGCCTATAAATGAAATGAGCCCAGGTTATAATAGGTAATAAAAATTGCTAACAAAAACACTGTGGTTTTTTGTTAAATAAATCAGTCTTTTTGAGCCTCACTGCCAAAAGTTTCTTCAAAACACACACACACAAACACACACACACACACACACACTTTATTTTAAACAAGGAGCTTAATATCCTCAGATATTAAGGCAAACATCAGGCAAAACATCTATCTGACTGGCAATTATGATTGGGTCTTCATGTAAGAGCTTATTCCTTTATTCAGAGAGTACAAACCTGTGAAAGCCACCATAATAATTATTTATTTCAACTCAATCCAAATCACAATAATTAAAAACATAAAAGTTTTATATTTGGACAATTTTTCAAAGGCCCTCTGCATGAGATTTTCAGTTTTTCTTCCAGCCAGTAGCAGCTATTTAGAATATTAAATTCTTTGATGCTGTGCTGGAAGCTGAGTTTCTTGGCTAATGAGAATTGTTTTCTTTCTTTTTACTCCTGCTTCATGCTTGGAACCAATTTCAAGTGTAGCACTTTTTTTTTTTTCGTCAATGGTATTTTTTTTTTAAAAAACCAACAACATTGAATGGAAATAATCAAATATTTGATCTACTCTTTTGGCTTTCCTTGAGTTTTCAAAACAGATATATTTACCTTCCTGATTATTACGTCAAATATACCTTGAATGGAAATTTATAGTGTACGTTTATCGTATTACACAATATAGGTCTATTATGTAACAAAACTGTATAGCAGAAACATATGAAACATTTAAAATCACTAATCCTATCAAAGATAATGACTATTAAAATTCTTGTATTTCCTTTCAATCTACTTTTAATGTTATATTATATATTTAGAATAATTAAGGCCCAACCGTATATACTTTTGTATCTTGCTTTTTCTTGTAAAATTATATCACAAACATTGAACAGTTCTCCATGTCTTTAAACGTTCTTCAAAAAGTTGGCTTTTGATGCTTGTTTTGTGTTGTCATATAGACTGCAAATGTTTTTATTCTCCCACACCCATGAACCACAGTATAATAAAAATCCTTGTTACATTTTTTAATCCTCGTTTGTTTCCTTACGATAAATTCCAAGAAATTAATCAAAAAGTATGCACATTGATATATATTACCAAATGCTCCTCCGTAAAGACTTATCAATTTACCCGCAACTAGAGAGGATCCAGAAGTACTATTCTTATTCTGTTTCAACTTTGTCAGCTACTGGCGGACAAAGTTTTGCTTCATTCTATCTTTCCTTAATGGTGGTGTGTCTCGTGCCAGGTACAGAGCAAAGCACTTTACACAAATTATTTCCCTTACATCTCATATGATTCTTATGAAGTACTTTTTATTTCCCTTTTACAAAGGAGAAAACTAGGGCTTAGCGAGCTCTGAAGCCAAAGTCCAACCCCGCAGTTCCATTCTAGAGACACACTTCCACCCCCTTCACACTTGGCGCCACTCTTACAGCTGTGGTACACTGCTATCAGTTTAAGGGCCATCTGTTGCTATTCCTTATTTTGTGAAATGAGAGTTTCACAAAGAGAATCTTTTGCCCATTTTTCTATAAGGGGGGTTCTCTTTCTTCTTTTTTAAGGTAATTTGAAAGGTCTCTTAACATAGTTAATATATTAACACTTTGTCACGTAAGAACCATTTGTCAACATTTGTGTGTTCTGACTTTGAATGTGGAAGCGTTTTGCCATACCAAAGTTTGCAATGTTTATATAATAAAAATCAATGAATCTTTCTGTGGTATGAGTTTGTATCATGCCAAGAAAGACCTTCCACATCCCAAGATTACCACTAGTTTTATAATTTCTTTTAAAAATATTTAAATCTTTAATCAATCTACTTTTTTACCCCAAATGGTTATCCATTGGTCTAACATCATTTCCTGAAAACCAAGTCTTTCCCTACTGATGTGAAATGACACTTTTATCACATACCAAATAGTCTTACTGTATATATATCTGCGTCTGTGTCTAAAATTCTCTATTCTTCCATTGATCTAATTGACTATTCTGGCATTTTTAAGTATAATGCTCTTTAAATACAGCATTTTTATATGTTCTACTATCTGGTATAAGTCCCTTTTCAGTATTTTTTCCTTACGAGAGTTTTCCTGCCTGTTCTGGCATATTTATTCTCTATGACTTCAAAATCATTTTAAGTAACAATAAAAAAATTCTTTATAAATTGGACAGCATTCAACTTACAGTAACAAACATTACTGAACTTTCTTCTTCCTTAAGAATACAGCATGCTTCTCCACTTCGGTCACTTGCATGCTTCCTAGGTATTGTGTGTGTTGCGGTTCTGCACTCTACCTTCCCAAGTTCATTCCAAAGTGTGTTACAGCTTTGGCTGTTCTTGCAACTAGAATTTTCCCTCCATTATATTTTCTGGAGAATGTGCTTATTATAGTCTTTGCATACATGAAAGCTCTTAATGGCTTTGGAAAAACCCCCAAGTTAAACAGGTTTCTTTATGGCCTGGCTTCTCAGAGACTCTAAACTACTAAAATTCTTCAAGCAGGGAAATACATTGATACATCAGATTTCCAAACTTACTGACTGAAGGAACCATTCTGAGAAAAGTTCTGAACATCTCAGAGAACTAGTATTTCAAGGATTGAATCTAAGAATAACATGACGAGTACTCAATTTAAATCATTTCCTCTGTACATTAACTTACAAGACTTTATTAAACCTATAACTCTTTGTTTTCGCCACTGTCTTATATTTTGCCATATGCATGGTTCTAAAATATAGTTCTTTCTGGGTGCTAGCCAACACTCAATGATATCTAAGTGCCATGATACTGCAATAATTATTACTTCAAATTCTTCTTCTCTCCAAGTTGCTTTTCTTTTCTAGACTGCTGATATTCTATCCAGTTTATTTTCCCCAATATATTTATCATTTTATTATTTAAAAATTCCTATTGGCATTTTTAATAATCTCTAGAAATGTGGTGTGTATCCTATCACTACAAGTCCTTTCTATCTAAAATGGTCTGCTAGTCCACTACAATTCTTTATACACAAACAGGGGCATGTCAATCTTCAGTAAATAGAGATTATGAATAATCTTCTATTTTTAACATTGTTGTTATTTAAAGTCAGTACCAGTTTGGTATAAATCTGGCACAATTAATAGGCATTCAACTTTTCCTCGCTTTGCTAATGAAAGCAATATAATGATAAAGCTTTAACTACTGTGATGACACAGCTAGCTTTACTAGTGTCCTGAGCATCAGGACTGATAAAGTGAAACACCACTAGGTACCTGCATACCTGCCAGGCAGGTGAAAATAACCCCTCAAAGACTGAGTTACTCACATACCATGCTGCTCATGTATTAGATTAACAGCAAACTGGATGATCAATTGGTCCCTATAGAAAATTGCTTCATTTGGGGTCAATAAGCCACATACGGAGACAAAATAGGAGAAGGAAACAGGATCAGAAAGAATCAAGTTGTCAGAGGAAGTGTCCCACCAATAAAATGTAGATAAACAGGAACAAACAAGTGAGAAAAAAAAATTAATCTGTGTTATAACATACATATTATAAGCAGCCTAAGGACAAACCCTACTCCATTCACAATTGCACTTGAGCAAAGAAATAAGATATCCAGGTTCCTATATCAAATATTCTAATGTGTTGATTTAAAAGTAAGGCCTTTTTGATGCAGATTTATAAATGTAGCCTAATGAACCAAAGCAAATCATTACAAGGATCTTGACATCCTCCCAGTAGATAAAATTGATTTGCTTATATTTTCTGATAGTATCAATTATGGAACTTTGAGCATAAAGCTAAGTGTAATTACTAACTGTCTACAGGAGTCCACTCATTAGTTGAGCACTGACCACATGCCATGAATGTGTAGGTTCTGAGGATGCAGCTGGGAACAAAACAGACCAAGCCCTACCCTCAAGGAGCTTGCAGTCTGGTGAGATAGATGATTGACAAATAAACAAACAGGATATGTTAGAAGGAATGAGGGCTATGAAGAAAAATAAATCAGGATCAGAGGGTAGAGTCTGACCCTGTGTAAAGATTTTGGAGGAGACACCATTTGAGTGGAGTCCTAGAGAAAGTGCAGGAGTCATACAGATACCTGGGAAGGAACATTCCAGACAGCAGAGGATGCAAGTACAAAGGCCCTGAGGGACAGTCTCCCAACCTCACCTCTAGAGTCACAGTCACAACCACGGCAAAGAAATGAGTGAGTACCTTGTTTCTGGATCAAGGGAATCCACAAGTTTTTTATCAGCTAGTAATTTTCGCAAACTTTGATATAAATCCACATTTGTGTTCAACCTAGAAAAATTAGAAATTTAAAAAATTAGATGATTTTCTAATACCTTATTTTTAACTTTACATGAAAAGAATGGTGTCAGATTGTACCACACACATGCCCAGAAGCTGAACAGCATAACCTACCAGGAACAGTGTAACCATCCATCCTTCCTCCTTTCCTTCCCTTATCTCCTTCCCTTCTTCCTTTCTTTCCCTTATTTTGGAGACAGGGTCTCACTCTGTCACCCAGCACCGAGGCTGGAATGCAGTGGCACAATCACAGCTCACTGCAGCCTCAATCTTCTGGGCTCAAGTGATCCTTCCACCTCAGCCTCAATCTTCTGGGCTCAAGTGATCCTTCCACCTCAGCCTCCCAAGCACTTGGGACTACAGGCATACACCACCACGCCCAGCTAATTTTTAAATTTAAAAACACTGTAAGGGAGCGCTCAGGACACAGGCTCCAGAGCCATGCAACTGGGATGCAAGACTGGCCCTGTTACTGCTCTGGGACCTTGGACACATTATTTAGACCTTAGGCTGTCGTGAGGATTAAATGAGATTATGTGTGCAGCACACATTTCCTATGTGAATGAACCATGGCCACTGTTGAGCAGTTGTGCCATCCAGAGAGCAAAGGGCCCAACGCTGGGCAGTGGTCCCAACCCACCCCATAGTACCACTAGCAGGAAACCAGTCCTCTTCCCTAAATGCAAATGCCATGACCCCCTCAGAGCTAAACACTGAGCTGGGTCTAGATACAATCTGTACCCTGCTAGGTAGGTCTTCAAGGAGGGATAAGGTTATAAGAACCACTCACCAGTCCCTACTCAGAGATTCAAGGATACTCCTGTTCCTCAGTTGGTTCACAAAAAAACACTGAAGATTTATATGAATCAAAGGGTTTCTGTTACCATTCTCATGGGCCTTCCCAAATACTAGTGAAACGTAGATAGTCATTACCCATCAAAAACACTCACCAAGAAGGGCCAGACTCCCACACATGGATCCCAGAAGTCAGGGAGAGAGTGAGTGTGGAGGCCTACCTCCTCCTAACCTGCTCACCTACGGAGCCATTCCATGGCAAAGGAACAGTAGCTCAGACGCTGCCCGCACTGCCCCCACTGCAGAGGTTTAAGGAAATCTCCCGGTATGTTTTATGTTGGAAGACCCTGAGATAAAGCCCATATTTCAGTCTGTATTTGTCCTCCCACAAAATGAAGAGTGCTTGTCCATGAGACCAGCCCATGTCTAATTTGGCAGGACACAGCGTGCAGAGCGCCTCGAGCAGGCAGCCCACTGCTGACTCCTTTCTAGGGGCCTTTGCCTGAGAGGCAAAGCTTTCTCCCAGGGAGTCCCCACTTTCAGCCCTGTCAGCATGCCCAGTGCCTGCACTCTGCAGGGCCCAGTTCTATCCCACTACGTAAGTTGGTTTTCAGCGGCTATGGGAAAGTCACACACGATTGTGCCAAGGTGAACAAATGTTGGCGACCTGGGGAAAAGCAGCAGCTGCACATCCTGAAGTGTTGGGTCTTCCAAGGAAGCCTCGTCTAACCAGATAAGCCATCACTCTCCTCCTCCAACAATTTCTGGCATATGAAATCGTCTTATCGTGTTACCCCCTTTTCCCTGTTGTAAATCCATGCTGGCGAGCCCAGGACTCTCCCTAGTTCTATACAGTGCCTGGCATGGTGCCACGCAGCTAAGTGTGTTGGAATACAGCGCTGTCCACCATTCAGTTATTTTAACAAGCACTATGGAGCTCTCATAAGTGGCTTAAAAACATTTACTTTTACCCCAAAATCACTTTAAAATAATTCACTCCATCACAGCCTCAGCCAGAGCCTGCTCCAGCCCTCCCATAGACTTTTACAGCCTCCCTAGACTCCCCTAATTCCAACTCAACAGGGACCACAAGGACACTGTTTATAGAGCATTTTGGCTTCTCGCCCTGTGGCCCACAGCCATCGATGCAACAGCAATTTCATCAAGCGATAATCTAGTAAGTCCAATTTGCCACTAGAACACTAAAAAGCCCTTATTTAAGGTAAGTGATAATGGTGATGACAAGAATCCTGGGTGTCTGTCATCTCAGATTATCAAGTGACACCTTTACATTGATCTCATTTAACCGTCACAAGGACCCTGAGGCAGGGTTAACTTTATGACCCCATTTACAGACAAGGAAATGACTGAGAGAACAGACGACCAGCCCTGAGGCCCAGTGCCCGCCTGCGAGGTGAGCCAATGGCCTGTCCTGAGCCCTCCCTCCGGCCACCCCTGGTCACACACACCTCCCACCCTGCTGGGCGGGGGACAAGCGCTATGGACAAAACTGCCTACGGCTCAAGTCCATACAACCGGATCACCCAGGACTTGGCATGGAGGTGGGGAGGGGAACAGCACGTACTTCTCCACCATGGTGCCAATACTTCTACAAGCTTCTTCCGCAGCTTCTCTGAATGCTGGCTCAGGGTGAGCGATTTTCACAAAATCAGCCTAATAAAAGGGAAAGACGAAACCAAAAGGGAATTTGATGAGAAGCTTTCTTCCAGGATCTGGGGGCGAAAATGAAAACTGGGTTTTAAGAGGTGCCATTGGCTTGGCCTATGCATTTCCATTACTGACTTTTTCCTAAGCGAGTAAAGCAAAGCAGCTTCTTTCTGAACATTTAATTCTGTTATTCCTTGAAACCAAGTTTGTTTCAGTCCAAAAAAAGACTTTCGTTAACTTTATTTCAGAGAAGTTTTTCTCTTTCAAATATAAACACCAAGCAAATTCTTTTTTTTTTTTTTTTTTTTTTGAGATGGAGTCTTGCTCCGTCGCCCAGGCTGGAGTGCATTGGCGCAATCTCAGGTCACTGCAAGCTCCGCCTCTCGGGTTCACGCCATTCTCCTGCCTCAGCCTCCCATGTACCTGTGACTACAGCTGCCCGCCACCACGCCCTCTAATTCTTTATTTCAAAAGAGCAGACACTGGTTTCAAATATTCTACAACTTTCTGGCTAAAATTCTTTGCCATGGTTTTCACATGTTAACTTATCTCCAGAAAACAACTCTTAGAGGCTTAACTGACACACAGTATAGTTTCAAAACCCATTTAACTACATTCTAGTCTTTGATTTAACTACATTGTAGTCTTTGTGCAGAAAACAAAGGCACAGTCTCTTCATAGTCCTTTTAATAAAATATGAGTTCATAGTCTCCATGTAATACTGTATACAACTACTACTGCTGCTGCTACTTAAGTCATTAGAAATTAAAATGAGTGACAATTCTTTTTTAAAAAGATAAAATGATGTAAAACTAAATTTTTGTTTTCATGTCAATTGTAACAAAAAGCAGAGAAACTACAAAACACTACATATTTTCTTTATTTGCCAAGAAAATGTGTGAGTATAACATGAAATAAAATCACCACAAGATAAAATTTCTTAATTTTACTATCAAATAGTTTTTAATGCCAAAACATTTAAATCCATAGTTTGGTATATTTGCTGTAACAATTGGTAACGATAAAATAACATTAGTACCAAAGTACCTGAAAAATGAGTTACATAAATTTACAACATTTTTTTTTACAAATTACTATCTACAGGTTGTGAATTTATAATCAATATTAAAATTCAAAACACTAGCATACATATTAAAAACTGATTTGTAATAGTGATGAGGAAAACAGTTCTGTTACATAAAAACTGTATTAAAAAAAAACCAAAATAAAATGACTATTTGGTGAAAAACAGTTTATAAAACAATTGCCTTATAACAGTACTAATCTTACTGACAGGTAATATCTTAAAAATTCAAAACAGAGAAAGGTTCTTTTATACCCAGAGAACTACATATATAAATCACATCTTTTTTTTTTTAAGTTTTCAAAATGAGATATTATTATACATGATAAATACTAAAAATGTCAAAATAAGATATAGGGCGGAGAAGTTAAAATCTTTTAGTGCAGACCAAAAGCAAAAATGTAGAAAAAAGTCCTAGAATACTGATTAAGATGAAGACTGAGACAACAAATACACAGTGAATTCTGGGATTTGTGACAGCCATGCCAAGTCACCCGTCAGTATCAATGGACAATGATTTGATACTCCCACAGATACCCGAATCCACAGATGCTCAAGTCTCTGATATAAAATGGTGTAGTACTTGCATATAACCGACACACAGCACACCCCAGACATCAAATGATCTCTAGATTACTTGTAATACCTAATGAATGTAAACAATATGTAAATAGCTGTTACACCGTATTGTTTTATGGAACAGTGACAAGAAAAAAAAGTCTGTACATGTTCAGTATGAATGCAAATTTTTTTTCCAAATATTTTTGATCCAAGGTTGGTTGACTCCACAGATCCCCCAATCTGGAGGGCTGACGATACAGTGAAATTCACTAACACAGATTTTCCTTTTCTGATTTCTGTGACACAATTAGGTGAACAGGGTATGAAACCTCCTTTAGGCAGTGCGTTTCCACAGCTCCCCCATCATTCAAAGACGCATTTCCTATGCACATACTGGAGGCACAGAACAAAAACCCAGTACAACAGAACTACCCAGAACCTGCAACTTCACTCCAGGGAAAAACCCTTTACAGTAAGATACTTCATCAGTTTTCTTAAGAGCGGGAAGCTTGTGGTGAAAATATAATCATCTGAAAGGTGTTAATGCTCAAGTCAGGTGTATGGGTGGAAGGAAATTTTCCAAAAAAGGAAAAAAAATAAAGATGGGGATGAGTTATGCTGGGTGAAAGAAGTCAGTCAAAGGTATACAGGATTCCACTTATGTGACATTCTAGAAAAGGCAAAACTACAGGGACAGAGAACAGATTAGTGGTTGCCAGAGGTTAGTGGGGAGGGGTGGGTGTGACTATACAGGGAGATTTTTGGGGGTTGATGGAATAGCTTTGTATCCTGATTGTGGTGAGGGCTGCACAAACTTACACGAGTTAAAATTCATAGAACTGTACCATCCTCCAACAGAAGTCAACTTTACTGTATAATAATTTTAAAAACAAGTACATGTTTTTTTTAAAGATGGAGAGGCTAACAAACTTTACAACCTTTCCAGGTAAGGATTCATGAGACCTGAGCAGCCAGCCAGCCCTGAAATGGTTGGAACAGGAGAAAGAAGAAGAGCTCGACAGGTACCCTGCCTGGGCTGGCAGCCCAGCTGCACCACATGCTGGCCAGCTGACAGCGGGCGCATCCCTTCATCACCCAGTGCCTTTCTTCCCTCTTGTGAAAATGGAGATATGCTGAGAAGGTTACCTCAGCTCATCCAGGGAAACCTTCTTCAGCTAATTAGGCTGTAGAAAGGACCTACAGCCTAGTTAAATTTCCAAAAACAAGTTAATGCCAGAATATAAACTCCATGAAGTAAGAGATTGTGTCTGTTTCATTCCTGCATGTATCCCTCACGCCTAGACAGTGTCTGGCACACAGTAGGTGCTCAACATTGACTGAATGTGAGGGAAAAACCTATGTAGTTCTATACCATACAAACAGGATCATAAATGATCACTATTTAAATTGTGTGCTGCTTTCCTTAACAACGGTAACCAAGAGTCAGCTCCTTCAGGCTGATAGAAAATCCTGCTTCTTGCAAATGAGTATATCGAAGAGATATCTGCACTTCCATGTTTGTTGCAGCTCTGTTCACAACATCCAAGATGAGGAAGCAACCCACGTGTCCATGAACAGATGAATGGACAAAGAAAATGTGGTACTTACACACAATGGAATGCTATTCAGCCATAAAAAAGAATGAGATTATGTCATTTGCAACAACATGGATGGTCATTATGTTAAGTGAAATAAGTCAGGCACAGAAAGACAACCATCACATGTTCTCACTCACTTGTGGGACCTAAAAATAGATACAATTGAATCATGGAAATAAAGAGAAGGATGGTTACCAGAGGCTGGGTAGGGTAGCAGGGTGGTATGGGGGAGGTGGGGATGGTTAATGGGTACAAAAAAACAGGAAGAATAAGACCTACTATTTCATAGCACAACAGGGTGACTACAGTCAATAATAATTTAATTGTAGATTTTAAAATAACTAGAAGAGTATAATTGGATTGTTTGTAACACAAAGGATAAATGCTTGAGGGGATGGATACCCCATTTTCCCTGATGTAATTACTATGCATTGCATGCCTCTATCAAAACATCTCATGTACCTCATGAATATATACATGTACACACAAAAATTAAAAATTAAAAAAAAAAGAAAATTTTGCTATCTCAGCAATGGATTTCCTAGCTGGTGAAGAGTCTAGGTATATACTTCTATTTCAAATTTAAAATGTTAAAAAAAAAAAAGTCTTTACAATCATTTTAATGTCAAAACTTGGTTTTTAATTAAAAAAAAAAGGCATTCCTAAAAAGGTTTATTAAAACTGGTTTTCACACCTCTTATGAAAAAGAAGTGGCTCACACTTATAATCCCAGCACTTTGGGAGGCCGAGGCAGGAGGTTCACTTGGGGCTAGGAGTTCAAGACCAGCCCGGGCAACACAGGGAGACCCTGTCTCTATTAAAAAAAGAAAAAGGGGAATTTTGTCGTAAATGTACACATAAAGTGTTCTTAGAATTTTGGGAGAAGCTCTCATAAATGAAGAATCTCTGTCAAATGAATATATATGTAAATATATATTACCCAAATATAGCAAATATTTGCTATATTAGTATTCATTCATTATATATTACATGTATATTTTATTAAACATACATATTAAAGTACAAGTTCTAAATATCACCTTTTCCTATAATATTTTCCCATTCCTAATGACATATTTCATCATAAAAAATTATACCCAATGGATCTCAAATAGTTTCAGACATTTTTAACTTTATAATCTAATATTAATAGTACACAACAAAGGATAAATTTCACTTAAATTTTAACAGGTTGAAAGAGAGGCAGCTTCAAGTCTGAGGCAAAGCATCTTACCAAGTCGGCCACTCTGCACAAGGAATCCGAGAGCTCATCGAAGATCAGCACGGTCTGGGGCCCAGGTGGGGTGGAACACGCACGGCCCACAAGCAATTCTGCCTTTCTCAAGGCTTTTTCTTGTGCAGCATGAAATCCTTCCGGGGCACTCAGCTCAGGAACTCCAAAAAGACCCTTCGAACCAAAGAAGACGTCTCATTTATAACCAAAATTCAAAATTGTGCTTTTTTTATATTTACTAAAATTACTTTTATCATAAAGGAGATCTTGGCTTTCATTGGTGTATCATGTTATACCTGTGATCACGGATACCACTATCATACTCCCCATATCACTCCACATAAATTACACTAAAAATGTTTTCAGAACATTACTTTTCTTCAATTTTTAATTATTTTCTGGAAAAAAAAAACAACAACAATGGTATGGGTTCAAAATCCAGCTGTCACTTCTACAGAACCTAAGAGTGGCCGCAAAGATTAAATGAGATCATATATGTAAATATATATATATATACAAAAAGCAGTGTTTGGCACATAGCATTTACAAATGTTAGCCATAATTATTATTAGCTTATAACCCTGGTCATGTTATTTCTCCTCCTAGGCCTCATATTTTTTTCATCATGTACAATGAGAATGACAATACATACCTTATAGCATGGACACAGGTACTAAGTATACGTAAAGTACTAACAGCAGCATCTGACAGAGTGAGATCTCAGTACATAGTACCAATCATTCTACAACTATCAAATAGGGAGGATGACTTCACTATGAAGCAATAGATACTTTAGAAAAATTTAATGAACATATTAAAATCATAGGCTGAAACTGGGAGCAAATTTTATACATTCGAAAGACATTTCAATATCTTGATAAAAACAAAAATCACTGATCTAATGGGAATGACCATTCTCTTGTTACCTATTCAATCACGCTTGTTAGCACACTCAGGAAGGCAGGGAAAGAAAGCATTTAATATGCACCTACCGCATACCATGAAGTGTGCCTGCTACTTTATATATGTTCTCATTTAAATCACACAATCCTACACAACAGAGTATCATTCTTTTACAGATCAGGACACATGCTTTAAGAGGTTAGAAAAAACTTGTTTGAGGTCACAAATTAATATTGGGAAAGACAGAACTCGAACCGGCTCTGTACATCTGTAAAGCCCACACTTTTCCATACTTTTCTATTACAACTTATCTGTTTGAAAGTCTCTCCTGAAAAGGTGAGCTTCCAGACCCAAGAGCCCTGCCCTTCATTTCTTTAACTAGCTATCCAATAGACCGTCTAACACACGGGGGAACTCAACGGAAGAAACAAATGACCGGAGCAGATGCTAGGCTTTGTTAATTCACTTTGTAGGTGCTTAACACATAGATTTTCAGAAATACCAACAGGTAAACCTTCAGGCCTGACAAGCCCTACTGTTGCTACAAGAAGGGATGGATGAAGTTAAGCTAGTAATCGCTCTTCAAAATATATTACAAGTTAAAAAAATAAAAGGAAGTCAGTGGGGGACAAAGCAGAATCAGGACCAAACACAAACGTCATCTTTATACTGATTTAATCTGATTCAAGCACAGACTACTTCCACTTCCCAGTACAAGCTGCCCATATTGCTCTCGGGAATTCTAACTCTCGGATTACCAGTGACCATAATGCTAAAAAACTGAATAAACCTTTCTTTCCAAGGCAAAAACCAACTCTAAAATTTGAAAATCAGTGCCCAATATCATATACAAAAGAGAAAAATAAAGCTAAAATTAGTTATATCTCATCCACCCAAAATCAGGCTTCCCCTCACGTCTTTCTGCTCAGCGCCTACAAGTAGTTCTCACACCAACTATGTTCATATCAACACTACATACCCTTAAGGAAGGTGGTGTAGCAAATTTCACACAAAATAATTTTAAAATCGACAAAGCTGATAATGGAGATAAAACAAGAATCACACACTTTAGCTCAGTGCAACAATACCCTAGAGTTCTCTTTAAAAGGCAATACAGTATAACGAAATTTTAAAAGGCAAAAATAAAAGTAATTCCTAACCTAAAACGGACAAAATGTACAAACTCCAAGTAGAACAGGCATCAGGTAAGTCCTTTCCAACCTTGCCTTTCTCTCACCTTTCACTAGACAACGCAGTCTAGTGACTTCCTGGGGTAAGAAATCAAAGTGGCCAATTCCATGGCACTATGGGAAGTGAGACTCGTCTCAACAGAGTTTTGTGTTTTAAAACAAGGAAGCCCAAAGCTTTGAAATAAATTAATAGGTGATGGAATTTCAGGTATTAATGAAATTACCATTACTCGACTGCAGGCAGCCGTGTCCTTGCAAAAAGACCATGTGATACCGCCTGTGAACGCACAGGGATAGGCCTCTTAAGGCAGGACTGTAGCGCTGAAGCTAAAGGGCTTTAGCAGGGGTGCGCCTGAGTGTATGCAGAGAGCGGGTCCTGGCAGGCCGAATTCACCGCCACTGCCAGGACGAACTATTCAGATTCACGTGGAGCAAGGGGCTCCTGCAGAAGCAGTTCCTGAACCCGACACTTTGGGGAGGAGACCACTAAACCCGGCCCCTCAAAGCAGAAGTGACCTTGCCCTCATCGAGAGCGCACACAAGACGCCACTGTAAAAGGTGGGTTCGCTGCCCGCCTCCTCCCAGGCCCAAACAATCTCGCCCTGAGTGTCGCTGGCCGCGCGGAACAGGGGTCGGCTTAGCTCGGGGACTGAGGGGAGCTCCTCCTGCGCCGCTCACCCGGCGCTCGCCGAACAGGTCCAAGCGGCTGCCCTGGGGCTTGACATTGAAGGCGGCGCCCACGGGAGACCAGCTGGTGCTGACCCTTCGGGCCCGGATCCCGGCTTCGAGGATTCCCCGGCCCGCCCGCCGGGGCGGCAGAGCTGCTGCTCTGGCTCCCAAGCCGCCCAGCCTTCCGACGCACAGCATTCTATCACCGGAGCAGTCCCTTCCTCCAACGCAGACCCCCGCCCTGGTGCTTTCGCTAGGAGCGCGGGCTCCGCGTTTCCAAGACAGCAACCCACGCCGCCCCACGTGACGGCCCCGCTTCCGGGTCTGGGCGCGGCCTCAGGACGTGGGCACGTTGTCGTCCAGAGAGCAAGAGCGTCGCTCCCCCTCGCCTTCTCGGCCGCCCTCCGGCCTTACCGCCCCCTGTGTCCAGAGTAAGGAAAGGCTAGAGTTGCGCTTCCCTCCCAAGTTGACTAGTGGTGGGCGCGGGCAAAATCATGACATATATTCGAATTCCAGTGGACATTCTTTGAGAGACGGCAGGTACTTAAGTAAACAAGAAATGCCCACCATAGGCCTGAAGGAGAAGTTTCCCTTTTAACCTACTCTCTTGGTAAATTTATCCTGCACTGTCTGTTTGGTGTCTCTGTCTGGTAACTTTTTACTCTTGCATAGCTCAGTTAAAAATTTTAGATGGGAAATAGTGAAAGAAGTCTAATGGGATTTTCCCTCCAGGGTTTCAGAATTGCCTGGGACCCGTGAACCCTTTTTTCCTTCCCCTTTCTCTCTTTTGGAATGGATTGTCTACCCTATGCCTGTCTGCCCCCGCCAACCCCCCAGTCTTTTAGAAGTGGATTAACTTGTCTGGTTTCAAAGGATCTCCAGATGGAGAGACATTTTGCCACACGATGAATCACACAGTAAGTCTCCTCTGTAGCTTATTTAAATGATGTACGTGGTGAGAAGAGTTGATGTGGAAAGTGTTAAGACTTTTGGAAATGTTGAGATGGTACGAAAATGTATTTTGCACATGAGAAGGAAATCAATTTTGGGAACCAGAGGGCAGATTAGGTTGAACTGTGTCTCCCAAAATAGATGCTGAAGTCCTAACCCTCGGTACCTGTACATGTGACCTTATTTGAAAATATGGAGTTTGCAATTATGATTAAGATGGGTCATACTAGATTAGGGAAGCTGTTCGTGTAAGAAGAAGAAAATTTGGCTGATACAGGAGGAGGACAGCCACCTGAAGATGGAGGCGGGGACTGGAGTGATGCTGCCACCAGCTGCCAGAAGCTGGAAGCAGCAAGGCCGCATCCTCCTGTATCCCCTTTGGAGGGAGAATGGCCCTGCTGCTACAGTGATCTCAAACTTCCAGCCTACAGAACTGTGACAAAGTCCATTTCTGTTGTTTAAAGACTCCCAGTTTGTGTACTTTATTAGGGCAGTCCTAGAAAACAAATAGAGATTCATGTCTGGCAAATAATGATCAAACAATGATTTGTTGGATAGAATGGTGATTAAAACCTAGGTTAGAAAATGAGCAAAGTGGGAGGGAGAGCACCAGGACAAATAGCTAATGCATGCAGGGTTTAATACCTAGGTGATGGGTTTATAGATGCAGCAAACCACCGCAGCACATGTTTATGTAACAAACCTGCACGTTCTGCATATGTATCCCAGAACTTAAAAATACATTTTTTAAAAAAAAGACAAAATGAGCAGTGTCTACAGCTTTCTGGAGTGTGACAGCATCACCAGCTTAAAGCTGTTACTAGTACTAAATAGAATAAACGTTTCCCTTTACTTTCCCCTTAATGTCCTCAGTAACACAGATGAGGGATACATCTTCATGTGACTCCTTAGAGCACTAAAATGGATATCAAAACACTCTTCCCACAAGACACGCACAGACAAAGGATTCTTCAGATAATAGGAATGATAAGAAATGTGAAATAAATTAGAATAAACCATGCAACTATTTTAAATATTTACTCCTGGAAAGATAGTAAGTTACACAGAATCAGTTTTGGGAATAACTTTTCCGTTTTCACCTTTTTATGATTATTGTAATAATTGGAGGAATTAATAAAGTAAAACCATCTGAATAAGTTCATCCCAAGCTGATTCTGATGGATGGTGTGGCAGATTTATAAACTCTCCTCTGTCACGGGCTGCTGAACAGAAGGAACCCTGTGACACTTGTGTCATCGTCCTCATCAGCAAACAAGCCATTGAACCTCTCTCCTCCTGTCACGTGCAGCCACACCTCATCCCCGAGCTTCAGCTGCAGGACAATGCCGCCAGAGGCCTGGTCCTCAGAGCTCATGTAAGCGTCTTTGGTGTGCAGTATTTTTACTCCATTTTTGACCAAAGACACCTGAACATTCCTGGAGAAAACAGTGATGTGGTAGGTAGAGTAATAGACCCCAGCAATGTGGCACGTGAATTTCCCCGTTGCTATATCATAATGGTTGAATTCATTATACAGGATCTTATCAAATTTAATGGGCACATCTGAAGAAGGAAACTTGCTCAGCACCGTGAGCCCCACAGTGAAAGCACTTTTTGGCAAGACTAGAGTCTCACCGATTTTCCCTTTCTCTCCTCGATCTCCTTTCCAGCCTCTTATTCCCCGGACTCCTGGCTCACCCTGGAGCCCCATGGGTCTAGCTTCTCCCTTGGGACCAGGCTTTCCAATAGGGCCCATGGGGCCCGGTAAACCAGTTGGGCCCAAAGGCCCAATGTTGCCCCTTGGCCCCTCAGGACCAGTGGGACCCACGTCACCCTTATTCCCCTTCTGCCCCTGAGGCCCAGTCTCTCCTCGGAGGCCTTTCTCTCCCATGGGCCCTGCAAGCCCCTTGGGGCCATGTTTTCCTGGAGATCCTCTTGAGCCTGGATCACCTTTGATGCCTTTTGCTTCAACTTTTCCATCTGCTCCTAAATAGAGAAAGAGCAAATAAAGAGATAGTTTGTGAAAGATTCCCTTGTGAACAACTTTGGTTTTTCTATAATTGAGCTCACAAATGAAACAAAGTAGTGCACAGGTTCAGTATATGCCCAGAGTTTAAAATTCAATTACTCCATCTGGGTGCAGTGGCTCACACCTGTAATCCTAGCACCTTGGGAGACCGCGGCAGGAGAACTGCCTAAGGCCAAGAGTTCAAGACCAACCCGGCCAACATAGCAATACCCTGACTCTAAAAATAAATAAATAAATAAGAAAATAAAATTCAATTACTCCAGCCCAGCTCAGTGGCTCATGCCTGTAATCTTAGCACTTTGGGAGGCCAAGAAAGGCAGACTACTTGAGTCCAGGGATTCAAGATCAGGCTAGGCAACATGGCAAAACGTCATCTCTGCAAAAAGTACAAAAATTAGCCAGGTGCAGTGGCACACAACTGTAGTTCCAGATACTCAGGAAGCTGAGGTGGGAGGATCGCTTGAGCCCAGGAGGCTGAGGCTGCAGTGAGCCATGATCAAACCACTGCACTCCAGCCTGGGCAACAGAGTGAGACCCTGTCTCAAAAAAATAAATAAAAGTCAATTACTCCAGTTACACACGTGTGTGCACATGGACACACACACACACACATCCCAACACACCTTTTGACTACTGTCTACTAAATTAGTGTCAGGGCTCATGTTAGAAATTACAACCCTACCATCTAAGTCTACCATGCTGGCTATTAAATATGTCAATCCATGACAGAAAGCACTCTGCAGAGTAGAGACAGGCAGATTAACTGGCACTCAACCCTCGTCGTGACATCCTCTAAAAACCTCCTCCCTGGAGTGAACATAAAATAAAGCCTGCATCGAGGCATTGCCCTCTCCCGCCCAACCCCAGCCCCAACCCATCTATCCCACCAGCAATTCATCATCTACAGAAACCTTGCTGCTTCCTTGCACCCCCACCCATACCAAAGAGCCGTGGTTGCAAGTGTGGACTCTGAGGCTAAATGCCGGGTTTCCATTCTGTCCCCACCACATATGCACACAGGACGTCAGATGAGCTAGTGAGCCTCGTGCCTCTGTTCCCTCACCTATGGAACTAGGGTGATAAAACTTCCTAGTGTCTGGGGATGTTGCATTTGGTGAGTCAGTACATGAAAAGCACAAAGTGAAGATTACACAAGTTTGCCGCTACGACTACATCCCGACCCATCAGGGACCAGTTCTAGTGCCACCTCCTCCATGCAGTGCTGCCAGATGCACCAAGTCAAAAACTCAGTCTCACTCCTCAGTGCTCGTCCACTGCAAGGTTCAAGGTTCAGCAAACTACAGCCGCAGGCCAAATTCAGCCTCCCTCCCACAAGCAAAACAAACACGGTTGACTTTTTTTTTGTTTTTCTGGTTTTTGTTTGTGACAGGGTTACCCACTCTGTTAGCCAGGCTGGAGTGCAGTGATGAGATCATGGCTCATGGCAGCCTCAACCTCCCAGGCTCAAGCGATCCTCCCATCTCAGCCTTCTGAATAGCTGGGACTACAGGCATGTGCCACCATGCCTGGCTAATTTTTTTATTTGTATAGACAAAGTCTCAATATGTTGCCCAGGGTGGTCTGGAACTCCTAGGTTCAAGCAATTCTCCTACCTGGGCCTCCCAAAGTGTTGGGATTACAGGTGGGGGCCATGGTGCTCAGCCATGGTTTGCATGTTTAAATGGTCACAAATAATATTCCACAATACATGGAAACCATGGGAAATTCCCATTTCAGTCTTCACACATATGGTGTTACTGGAACACAGCCATGCTTATTTATGGAGCATCTATAGCTTCTTTTCACTACAAGGGGAAGTTAAGTAGTGGTGACAGATCTGTATGGCCTGCAGAGTCAAGAATATTTACTACCCAGCCCTCTGCAAAGCCTGCCAATCCCTGCAGAATCCTCCCATCTAGAGAGTAAGAACTGTGTTGCCTTTATTGGAAGATTATAATCAGCATGGAGGACTTGTCCATGGTAATATTGTTAAATAGTCGACAGCTCAGAATTAGAGCACCATAAATAGGAACTTCTAAACTCATTCTCCCTTCTCTCCACTCATCCCATCCTTCCCCGGGCTGCCAGGACGTCCTGGTTCTCCTAGGTGGAAAAGAAGAAAACAGGCATGAGTTGAAATTCCGTTTCTGATTTTCTGGCCATTGGTCTCCATCAGCCATGTGTGTTGGAGAGTCTGGGGGTGACCCCTGACCTGAGGGGTGCTCTGTCCTCCACACGAGTGCAGGTGGAGAGAGGCAGGCATGAGCACTTATCTGGGGTGGGATAAGTGATCTAAGAAATGAACTGAGTGACTTCCCAAGCGCCAATCTCTAGGATGTGCCTAGAGCGCACAGCAAGACAGGATGAGGAGGGAGTGTGTGCAATGGGGACTGACTGTCACAATTGATTGTGTTCCTCTCCCGTGACAAGGACTTGGGACGTGGTCTGAATGTTGGAGGTGCGAGGAGCTTTCCTCACTCTGTTTCTCTTCCATTACTCTTGAGGAGAGTGGAACGGAGGATTTACTAGCCTCCTATGAAAACACAGATGACTATGGTTATGTGACACTATCCCAAGATAGAAGAGAGAGTTCTGGAAGGATCCCTCTAGTGCCTTAGACTGGGGGAAATGCCACCAATCAAGCTGGCAGAGAACATCAGGTGAGTGGGGCTCTGCCGACTACACTCAAGTCCTTGTGCTCAGAACAGGCCCCCCTGAGCCCGAGGTCGGCGTGCTATCCGTCAGCAGGTTGAAGATGGCTCCAGCCATGGCAGTAGAGTGCTCACTGGGCCACAGCTCACCCCAGACTCTGGCTTCTCACAAAGCAGCAGACATCCCCGTACTTCAGACCCACTGAAGTGGCTGTGGGGCGACAGGAGCAGGCGGGGCCGGCTTGCAGGTCCTGAGACAGGACTGACACAGGCAGACTTGTTTCTGTCATGATGTCTGTTCTCCTGGGACACCAGCGCTCCTGAGTGGGGCCTTGGTCAGCGTGGGGCCTCTGAATGGAAGGGACTCATCCCTACATTTGCCCCTCCCTGCACTCCCCTCCCCTCCCCTCCACTGGCTGCTCCCCTGTGTCTTCCTCTCCTTCCCTCTTTTTGTTCCCCTGCTTGGCTCTCGTTTCTCCCATTCTCTAGGACAGTGGCCTCCGAGCTTTCATGATCATGCAACCACAACTCACAAAGCATGAACACAGACCCCAATCAGTAGACATTTATATGTTTCTACATTATGCACAGGTAGTATATGAAAAATATGTTTGGTATAAAACATATACAAAAATACACTTTAAGATGATAAGATAAAAATGAAGTAAATTTTTAGTGCGAGCAATGTGATTGAATATCCTTCTAAGAAAGAATATATATTACACATAATACCTATGAATTACATAGAAAAAACAGATATAACATTTGCTTCTAAGAAGTATGTAAAACTTGAAAGAATGGACATTGGTGAGCAAAGAGGAGAGAAATTCAACAGGAAGAGGTAGAGAAATTTGGTATTGAATATAGAAGTGTTTGTCTTAGTTCTCTGTATTTTTTATCACCTATTTATCTCCTTTTGTGTGTAATATTTTATAACAAAAATTTAAAAAATGAAAATCCTAAATATTCAGAAATAAAATGCACACAGACACACACACACACACACACACACACACACACACACCACTGTGGTCACAGTGTGAAGGCAGAAGACCTGATTGCATTAAGGGTAAGGTTTTGCTATTCATTTGGACTGGGCTGTTTGCTACTGGGGGACCGGAACAGTCTCAATGAGCTGGAGATGTGAGCCAGAAGAAGACACCTCACAGAGCAGATGGGCCAGTTGCTTCCTGGTGACCCTTGGCTTCATCCAGCCCATTCAAAAAACTATCAGGCCACCAAATGCCATAAACTGAGACATGTTAGAAACACAAACTTATCTGTAAAAAGGTCCATAGAAGTTTTGATATTTTCTTTCTAATGCCACTGAACTGTGCTCTTAACCCAGATGGATCATTCTGCATAAGTCTTAGATATGTGACCCTATGGTCAAGACCAGGGCTCAAGAATGGTACCCCATTCAGAAACCAAGTCTATTGGTTGTTGTTATGGAAACCACTCAGACTTCCCAGCTTTGGCAAATCTCCCTCCCAGAGGATGGATCCTGTCCCCAGATACCCAGACCCTGGGACAGGGTCCCAACCTAGGTCATAGATTTATAAGCAGCAGCAGTGTGTGTCGTCTGTCACTCCGCATCTCCTGCTTCATGGCATGATGCGGTATTAGCTCTCACCTGCACTGCAGCTGGGTGCTTGCTGCCAAATAATTCATGATCAGATCTCTCTATTGGCCTCGTGTTGCCAAAAATCCAACATACCTGTCACCTGAGGTGGGAGGATCCATGACATCGTATACTACTGAAAATGTTCTGCGGTGTCAGAGATGAGAGAACCCAGGAGGGCAGGGGTCATGGCGATCTCGCCCTGTGCTCTCCACCAGCACCTGGCACAGAGTCTGGCATGGATCAGACCCCGTGAGTGTTTCTGGGCAGATGGGTGGATGGATGACTGGGGTCAGGCCCCAGTGAGTGTTGCTGGGTGGATGGATGGATGGGGTGTGAGTGGGTAGGTGGAAAATCGCACAGATGATGAGTGAATGAGATGAAAGGAATGAAGAGAGAAATTGAAAGGCAGCCGAAGCCGCCAGATGAATACCTGCATCCCCTGTCACCCTTCGCTCCATCTTGTCCATCTCTTCCAGGCGGACCATTGTGACCGGGGTTCCCAGGGATGCCAGGGTGCCCTTGCCTGCACATGTCCTGTGAGCTTATGTTCCCTGTGCAGATTTCAATGGCAAGCAGAAGCCACCAGATCCTCATGGTTCAGATGACAGACTCTGAACTGAAAGAGGGAAACAGAAACCCAAAGGAGAAACCTTTGTTGCTGGGGCCCTGGACACAGCCTGTGTTCCATGCAGTGGGAAATGGATGAGCTGTCCCCTGCCCCAGACCCACACCTGGACAGACTTGGCAGAAGACTCAGGGCAGGGGAGCAAGCTGGTTATAACCAGGATGACATTGTCCTTGGAAAGTAACACTTGTGATTGGAACCACTCTTCAAGGTGCACGGGCAATTTAAAAAGTCAAGTTTAAGGTCAGGATACTCTTCCATTCATCATTTCACTTTGAAGAAATCACTTTTCTGAACCAGAGACCAATGCTTACTTATCTCACAGGACTGCTGTAAAGATCAAATTTTATCACAATATGCATAAAGGCACATTCCAAATAGTGAAGCAAACATAGCATTACCATCTGATCCAGCAATTCCACTGCTGTGCATCTACACAAAATAATTGAAAGCAAGGACTGGAACAGATGTCCATGTTCATAGTTGCATTATTTTCCATAGCAACCCCAGGGTCCATCAGTGAATAAACAGATACATGCA
Organism: Pongo abelii; assembly: GCF_028885655.2. Taxonomy (NCBI): domain Eukaryota; kingdom Metazoa; phylum Chordata; class Mammalia; order Primates; family Hominidae; genus Pongo; species Pongo abelii. Next base: position 25,914,191 of record NC_071999.2, read on the forward strand.
ATGTGGTAGGTCCATACAATGGAAAATTCTTCAGCCTTAGAAAGAAAAGAAATTCTGACACGTGTTACATGAATAGACCTCGAGAACATTACGCTAAGTGAAACTAGCTAGTCACAAAAAGACAGACCTGGATAACTTTAGTTATAAAAGGTTCCTAGAGCCGTCAAACTTGTATAAAGAAAAAGTAGGATGGTGGTTGCCAGGGGTGAAGAGAGAAGGAAATGGCAGTTGTTTGATGGGTACAGAGTTTGGGAAGAGTTTAAGAGTTCTGAAGATGGGTGGTGGTGATGGTTGCACAACAAAGAGAATGTACTTAATGCCACTGAACTGTGCCCTTAAAATGATTAAGCTGGTAAGTTTTATGTTATATGTTATATATTTTTTACCACATTAAACAATTAAATTAAATTTTTTAAAAAGTAAAGCATTCCAAGCAGTCTTACTGTAATGAGAGGTGTTCTTTGAGTCAGGGTCTTGTTTTTCTAGGAGGCCACTGTGAAGAAGGGCCACACACACAGAAAACATCACCTAGTTCAGGAGAAGTGCATTTTCAAGTCCTTTCCTCTGTAGACACTGCCCCCACCCCAGGTTATCCATGCAGTTTCCCCCGCAGCAGGAGGTAAGACAATGCTTGGGCAGTGCTCCAAACAGAGGGAGCAGCAAACGCAAGGCCTGGAAGGAAGATGAAACGTGAATGGCCGGGCCTCCTGACTCAGCAACGCTCCCACTCAGGGCTGCGGAGCACCATGTTACTCTCCCACATGGCGCCTGTCATGGCAGGGGCTTGACACTTGTTTATATAATTGTAGGATAAAGAATCTGACTCCCCGCCTGACTGTATTTCCTCATTATTGCCTTCCCAGTACTCAATATTAAACTTGGAACAGCAGATTGAACCAATACTTGTTGAATGAAATTAATGTATCATCATGGGAGATGTCTTGGGATATATATATAATTTTTGGAGACAAGGTTTTGCTCCATCACCAAGGCTGAAGTACAGTCATGCAATCACAGCTCACTGTAGTCTCGACCTCCCAGCTCAAGTGATCCTCCTGCCTCAACCTCCCAAGCAGCTGGGACTACAGGCATGCACCACCACATCCGGCTAATTTTTTTTTTTTTTTTTTTGAGACGTAGTTTCACTCTTGTGGCCCAGGCTGGAGTGCAATGGCCGATCTCTGCTCACTGCAACCTCCGCCTCCCAGGTTCAAATAATTCAGCTTCCTGAGTAGCTGGGATTACAGGCACCGCCACCACGCACGGTTAATTTTTATATTTTTAGTAAAGACAGGGTTTCACCATGTTGGCCAGGCTGGTCTCAAACTCCCGACCTCAGGTGATCCGCCCATCTCGGCCTCCGAAAGTGCTGGGATTACAGGCATAAGCCACTGCCACCGGCCCTAATTTCTCTTCTCTTCTTTTCTTTTCTTCTTTTCTTCCTTCCTTCTTTCCATTTTCTTTCTTTCTTTTTTTTTTTTTTTTTTTTGAGACTGGGTCTCACTGTGTTGCCCAGGCTGGTCTTGAAATCCTGAGCTCCCACCTCAGTCTCCCAAAGTGCTAGTATTACACGCTAAAGCCCCTGCACCTGACTTTTAGGATTTAAAAAAACAGAACAAAACAAAACAAAAACGTGGGCCTAGTGCAACTGGTCAGAACCCAGATCCTCTCACAGTGCTGATAGCCATGGAAATCTGCACATCTTTCTGGAAAAGTTAAAGAGCAAAAGACATATATGTCTTTCACCCTGTATTCCTATCCCTAAAATTCTTCCTAATGTTCCAAAACTGTGTGCCAATTGTGTGCCATTACCTGCAGCATTATCTATAACAGGTGAAAAAGTGCATACTACATACTATGTAACAATAGGGGAAAGGTTTACTATGTGTAATAGTATGTAACTGCTACAATAATTATGAAGGTCATGTAGAAATATGTAAATGATATATGTTGTGCTGAATTTTAATACTAGACTAAAATGCCATGCACATTATAAATGTACTTACAACTGTATGAATATTGACAAAAACTCGAAGTGAATATATGCAAATAAAGATGGTTGCTTTAGAATGGGGGGCGGTTATAGGAGCTTTTCATTTATAAAAAATGCTTTTTTATAGTGCCTACACAAATATTTCTAGAGATTTTGAAAACCAGCAAGATTCTCTGTCATCCAAAGACTGTATTGCCATCTGGTGGAAATGTCACAGGGTGCAGTCTAATGTAAATGGAGTATTTTTGGAAAAGGAAATGCAGATGTTTCTCTTTGAAGTCACAAATCCACTCCATTCCAGGAAATTGAGTTGAGTTTTCTTGGAGCCAAATTCCATGAAGAATATACACGAGCCTCCTTTGTTAAACTCAGAAGTGGCCAGAAACAGTCAAATCGAAATTCCTTCAACCAAACTTTGTTGAGAGTTCTATAATTTTCATTTTAGCTTTTCAAAACGTGGAGTACAACTATTCCAGGAATAAAATGATCAGAAGATCGTAAAGGTGTCAGGTTAGGATAAACTCCAATTTGCTCTCCAGGGAAGAAGAAGCCAGCCTGAAAGCAAATGGTTATTCTTCTGTAATTCTTTCACTAGTTTTGCATACTTGATGTAGGTAGATTCTATGTAGCTTGTTTATACAGCATGTAGACAACCTTCAGCAAATGATTTTGATTAACTAATATGCGTTCTCCCAAATATGCAACAAAGTAAGTTGTGGCACTATTTCTTTTTTATTTATTTGTTTGTTTATAGAGATACAGTCTCATGATGTTGCCCAGGCCAGACTTGAACTCCTAGGCTTAAGTGGTCCTCCTGCCTCAGCCTTCTGAATAGCTGGGATTAGAGACATGGCCACCACCCAGCTCGGCACTATTTTTTGATAAGAAAATTTAGAAAGTTTATACCTCCTATTTAGCCTCTTCTTCAATGTAGAATATTGAGGATTTGCACAAGGAATATAGAAGAAATTATATTAATGTTATTTTGAAAAATAAAAAAATTACATTTGTGCCTCTCACAAAGCTATGGGTTGGACTCTCAGTTTCATTGTTCAACTACAGTTACATTCTCAACTTTTAATTTCTGGTCTGGTCTTTTTCCAGGAGTGCCTTCTGGAAAGAGCTAGGAGCCTCTTCTGTCTCCCATCTTTCCCTGCAATTACCTCCTCTCTCTCTCTCTTCTTACCTGAATTACAATCTTCCCCAGTCCCCACTTACTCTGTACACCACACCTAGTCTAGTGATCACTTAGTAGGCACCAACCTGGGTTAGAGCTTTATAAAGATAGTGGCATTTTTCCACTTCCTTATTTTCAGTGCCTTATTTTCAGTCAAGTATTTGTTGAATGAATCAAGGCAGGCATGCAAGAAATACTATCCTGGTTCCAACTGTGTGTGGACCATCCCTTGGGAAGGTGACTGGGTATCAGCTCTGATCCTTGTCAGTGCTTTCATGGAGTTGCTAGTAATCTCCAACACCCCTTCTTACCTTCATCCAGAGTAACAGAAATTTTAGCTGGGCTCCTAGCCGCCCACGATAGACTGCACTCCCTAGCCTCCCTTGCAGCCTGGGTACGACCATGAAACTGGATTACGGGCCATGGGGATGAGCAAAAGTGAGGTGTGTAATTGTGTACAATGACCGGCCTTAAAGGGTAAGGGGGTGCCCTTTCCCGCTTCCTGTGGGGGGGTGTGCATGGCGTGGTTAACCATATGGGACTCCTTGAAGGAGGGCAACAGAGTTTGGGGACAGAAAACCCCTGGCTTCAGATGACTCCACAGGCCAGACCTGTCCTGCCAGCACATCTTTGACATGAGCACATGAAACAGAAAATAGACTTCTACCTTGCATAAGCCACTGTTATTTGGGGTCTCTGCGACACATAGCTGAGCCCACTTTCTGACTAATAAAACGTGTGCACTGCTCAAGGTGTAGCCACTCATCAGAAGTGAGGAGGCTTGCAGACATCTGCAGTCAGCCAGAGTGACAGCTGCTGGGGACTCACTGGGCATACAACCCTCCCAGTAATATATGTAAAAAGCAAAAACAGTCACTGCCTTAGACAGATCAAGACAAGATCTCTATACATTCATATTATACGAATGTATAGAGACTAGAGGTCATCATTCTGCAGAATGCTGTGACCTCATGAGCCAGACATACTGGCTTGGTCGGGGCAAAGGGACACAGACTGCAAATAACTTTGAAGTTAATGTTTTTTAGTCTCCCTCAAATAGGTTCTTATTTAGTTCATTTATTTCTGGCTTATTCTCCTATGCTTTACCTATATCTGTCCTTTGCTAAGGAATCTCTTGATAAATGTTCACCCAGTGCCCTTCCTGATTAATTTTCTCCAAGAACATCATGTCCTTAATTCAACAGCCAAGGATATCACTCCTCAAGATTCTTAACTCTCCAAAACTAAGATTTAATATAAACCTGCTAGAAATCAGCTCAGTGATATCTCCTGGGCTTCCAAACCTCAGAGCCTCAGCTTCCTCCTGCATGCACTGGAAAGGACGAATGCCCTCCCGGATCTGACCATCTAAGAGTCCAATAGCTCTAGGGTGCCTTCATCGAATATACTGTCTTCCATGCACTCTCTATATTATACACTTTATACATTTCTTCTTCAACATACCTTTTTTTTTTTTTTTGAGACGGAGTCTCGCTCTGTCGCCCAGGCTGGAGTGCAGTGGTGTGATCTCCGCTCACTGCAAGCTCCGCCTCCTGGGTTCACGCCATTCTCTTGCCTCAGCCTCCCCAGTAGCTGGGACTACAGGCGCCCACCACCACGCCCGGCTAATTTTTTGTTTTTTAGTAGAGACGGGGTTTCACCGTGTTAGCCAGGATGGTCTCGATCTCCTGACCTCGTGACCCAAAAATTATCTTATTTTTATCTTCACTTTTGTGAATAGATATAGAATCTGTGCCTATTTATTTCATGGATTTCAGGTTAACCATTACAGAAAGGCCATGATATTGTTCTTCAAAATGCAAATGTTTTAGGTTAATTTACAAACTGTTTGAAAAGTTCGGCATTTCCTTTATTTAAAAAGATTTAAAACATATTGTAAGAGCATATTGATATTTAGATTATGTATTGTGTATACATTCAAAATAGAGAATTAAGAAGCTTACCTGAGGCTAGCAGTGGAGGTGGAGGTGGGAGCCTATAGTCCCAGCAACTCAAGAGGCTGAGGTGGGAGGATGACCTGAGCCCAGGGGGTTGAGGCTGCAGTGAGCCACAATTGTGCCACTTTATTCCAGCCTGAGTGACAGAGTGAGATCGTGTCTCAAAAAAAAAAAAAAAAAAAATGAAAAGAATAAAGAAATAAAGAAAATTCTGTTAATCTTGCCATTAGATTTTTAAAAACAACTTTAGTGAGATATAAATCACATATACTGTTCACCCATTTAAAGTATACAACTAAGTGTATCTTAGTATACACACAGAGTTGTGTAAACTTCATCACAATCAATTCTAGTGCGTTTTCATCACCCTGAAAAGAAACCCTGCATCCTTACTTTTTGTCTCCATAGATTTGCCTGTTCTGGACATTTCATATAGAGTCATTCCTTGACGACTGGCTTCTTTCTCTTAGCATAATGTTTTCAGAGTTCATTTGTATTGTGGCACATATCAGTACTTCATTTTTTTTTATTCTTGAATAATATTCTACTGTATGGCTATACCAGTTATTCGTTCATCACTTGATGGATGTTTAGGTTGTTTTCACTTTTTGGCTATTATTTTCAATGCTGCTATGAACATTCATTTACAAGTTATTGTATGGACATATGTTTTTATCTCCCTACCATTGGACTTTGTCCTCAGGGTTAATTGGGCTGATTTCACCGTCTCTCTTCCCTACTCATGCTGTCTTTCCTGCTTTTTCAGTTTCTGTTCATTTAGCCTCATTCATTCAGACCTGCCGCACAATATTTCTCGCTCTGACTGTTCTGAGTCTGACCTTATGTTTCACACTTATTTTTTAGTCTGTGCAAAACAATTGCACCCTTAATTCTGCATTGCTTTTAGTTTTTTTGTGAGAGATAATTTTATCTTACTGTAAATTTGCTTAAGAGAATAATATGTGAAATGCATGTCACTTATTTTTGTATAAATCAAAAATAGTTTGCTTAACAGTTGTCACAATACAATTAAATATTTATACCACACCAATATTTTCTTTTTTTGAGACATTGATATAGTAAACCTTTTATTTTGTGTATTTTAAGCAATTAAACACAAAATTAAGACCACTTAAGTCTTACAGAGGAAAATTGTTCAATCAAATGCTCATGTTTTTTCACTGTGAAAACAAATCTAAATTTGCCTTCTTTCATTGTGCAGCCAGAACTGAGATTTATAGATTGATACCACTTTACAATCTGAAAAGCTCTGGCTTCAGCTTTTCTGAGATGCCATATAACATAACCTTCATGTGCTCATCAGTGTGCTTGTTAAAGCAGCCCAACATAGACAGTTGCTGTGAATGAACTGATCTGCAAAACTTTGATTTAGCAATAGAGTCTGATATTTTCAGGTCAGTGGCTTTAGCCTGCCTCTGATTGTCATGTAAGTTATGTACTACTCAATCCAGGAGGTGCTATTTGCATTGTAATACATGGTCATTGCCCACTAAGTAGTACAGAGAGAAAAGTAATCTGTAAATTATTATAAGTAGAAAAAAGCACTGTTGGCTAATAGAACTGGTGAAGGTTCTATGAAGTACTGAAGATGTACTGGGCCTCATCCCATTTGCTGTAATTTTTAGTGGCGTGAAGAATGATTCAGTGCAGGTATAGACCACTTTCATTGGCCATGTCACCAGAACATAAAATATAATAAAAATAATGATGCCAATAGCATATACACACACATATGTATAGATAGCTCAGTATATGACACATATTCTTCTGAGTACTTTACATATATCCCACAATTTAATCTTTCCAGCATCCCTGTGTAGTAGATACTATTTTCTTCATTTTATAGATTTTTATATGAATTTTTATATATAATTTTATATTTACATATGTATTTTCTAAAAGACACAGAAAGTTTATTTGCTCACGGCCATACAGCTATTAACTGCTGGAGCTGAGATTCAGACCGAGGCATTCTGGCTTTTGTGAAGATACTTCCTCTCAAACTATTCCATGAAACATCTGGTTGCCACCTGAAGCATCATGTTAATTTCTATAATTACTGGCATAGCCGGGGTCATTTACATCTGTAAATATTTAAAACTGTAGTTGAGGCCTCTTGATGTGAGGTGAAGGTGGAGGAGAAAACAGTTTGTGGGGGGATCAATCAGTGAGCTGGAGCATGGTGTGAGGGTGCAATGCTACTTGGCTCCTGATATAAATAATAATAATGTGAAAGAAGAAGGCCAACAGGAAGAAGGAGAAAAAGGAGGAGGAGAAAGAAGAAGAAAAGAAGAAGAAGAAGAAGAGGAAGAAGGAGAAGAAGAAGAGGAAGAAGAAGAAGAAGAAGAAGAGGAGGAAGAAGAGGAGGAGCAGGAGGAGGAGGAGGAAAGCGAGAAAGAAAGAAAGAGAAAGAAAGAACGTTTGAAAGATACTGATCAAAAGAAAGTGAAGATGAAGGTGAAGATGATGATGATGGTGAGCAAGGAGAGGAAGAAGAAGGACAAGATGACTCACAGAACACTGATGGATTCCAACTTAAAAAATTATGCCCAGTCTCTAGGAGAAAGTTGTAGTCTTTTTTTTTCCCCCCTCTTGTGCTCAGTTGGCCTATTTTTTGTTGAGGTCTTTCATACCTGCACCATGGTCCTCAACTTATTTTGGGAGGAAATAGCTTGAGCAGAATACTATGGAAAAATAATCTCCACTCCTTTCTGTTTCATATTTACTTTTGTTCCTCCCTGTACCTCAACAAACACTGTATGGAATCAACAGCATGAAGCTGTGGGGAGGAAAACAAAACAAAATGAAATAACCTTTTTTTTTCACTCTTCACTCTGCTAAAAGCTAGAGGGTGCCTAGGATCCCAAGAAGTAGTGCATAACAATACATTTTTCTCCCCACCTCTCTCTGTGTATTGGGGTGAGAGTATATCCTGTCTGTATGTGAATAAGAACAGTGAGCATTCACCAACATGTGTCTATCTAATTTCTCTTGTTTAAAAACAGAAAAAAAACCCTCTAAAAAATGGAGTTATAGAAGGTCAGCACAGGGTGGGTTTCAGATGTTTTGGTGGGCTAAACGGGCAGTTTTATAACATGGCTTCTCCTATGCCTTGTTTGTGATGTTTAATGAATATCCTTGCAGTTTAAGATGACACTTTTAAAATACATTGTCTCCTAATGATGGCTTGAACTCTGTTGCTAAATAGGAGAATCAGGATCTCATTTGGAATTGACATTGTCTATTGTAGTTTTGTTTTTGTTTATTTTTAAATTTTCTTTTTGTTTTACTGGAAAGATGCTAGTTTTAAATGTTAAAAGTATACAAATTACTTTATTACAATAAAACTAGATGTGTTCACACAAAGAAATAAAATTAAATAAGTTGATGTAATGGTGCTTGTAATTCAAAAATATAAAGGTTTATCTTATGTTAATTTCCTATCTTTTCCCATTTTACAAATTTTGTAAGTTGAGTATTTATCTAATCAAATATAATTTAAACACAGAAAAACAGAATAATGTTGTGTTCTGGTCCTAGAGCAGGATTGGTAAACTTTTCTGTAAAGGATCAGACAGTATTATGTGAGGCTTTGTGAGCAACAGGATCTCTGTTGCAACAACTCAACTCTGTAGTTACAGTACAAAAGTAACCATAAACAATATGCAGATTGAAGAGGTGTGGCTGTGTTTCGATAAAATTTAGTTACAAAAGCAGGTGATGGGTAGATTTGTACTAGATTATGAGTAAAGTTTATAATTATGATTATTTGTTTTAGCTGGAAGAAGCAAAAGATCAAATCACAGATATTACAGGAGGTGCTGAGAAGACTCAAGACTACATGTAAAAGCATAAGTTAAAGTAACTTGAGTATTTATAAAGCAAATAACGTAGTATGAGAATTGTATGCATTAGGATAATAAGCACATCTGTGTGAAGCCAAGGATAAAGTTCACCTTTAAGCTATTTTGAAATGCATAATTTTTGTACGTTTTTCCTAAATTTTGCACATTATCCACAAAATATAGGTAGAAAAATGATATAGTCTCCCAATCATCTACTTTTCAAATCTTTAAGAATTTACATAATCATAGATGTTTAGAAATTATGTGATATTTTAGAAATGTATCTGTGAGAATAATTATTTTAAAATCTACCTTTTAGGCTTGATATAAAAAATTTCCAAGTAAAAATTCCAGTCAAAAATCAAGTGGAAAAAAATGAACAGTTTGAGAAAAACCTGTTAAGTCCAAGTTTGGTAAGTCAATTTTTAAATTTCTGTCATACTGAATAGAAATTTTATTTTTCTAGTAAGACAGATTGAATATCCCTTATCCAAAATGCTTGAGACCAGAAATGTTTCAAATCTTGTATTCTTTTGATTTTAGAATATTTGTGTATACTTAACGAAAGATCTTAGGAATAAGACCCAAGTCTAAACACAAAATTTACTTACATGGCATATATACCTTATACACATAGCCTGAATTTTATACAGGATTTTATAAAATAATTTTGTGCATGAAACAAAGTTTTGACTGTGTTTTGCTATTGTTCTGTCACATGAGGTCAGGTGTGGAATTTTCCACTTGGGGCATTATCTCTGCATTCAAACAGTGTCAGATTTTGGAGCTTCAGGTTTTTAGAGTAGAGATTTTGAACCCATAGTACAGAAGCTCCTCAACTTATGATGAGGTTACATCCCAATAAACCCATTGTAAGTTGAAAGCATTGTAAGATGAAAATGTATTTAATACACCCAACCTACCAAACATCATAGCCTAGCCTACCTTAAACATTATCAGATCACTTACATTAGCCTACTGGTGGGAAAAATCGTCTAACACAAAGTCTTATAATAAAGTATTATATATCTCATGTACTGCATATTGCCAACCTGGGAAAAGATCAAGATTCAAAATTCAAAATTCAGAGTGTGTTGAAATTGCAATGGTTTCACACCATGGTGAAGTCAAAAAATTACAAGTTGAACCATCGTAAGTTGGAGGTCTATCAGTATATAAGAATATTTTAGACAATGTGAAAAGTCTCATTGATAAAAAAATATTTTATTCATATTGATACTACTTGCCACTAGTAGTGCAATCTTCTTGACTTCATAGAATAAGTTGACTGAATTCATAAAATTAATGATTTTGATAAAAGTCACATTTTAATAAAAGAGATTATGATAGTCTAAAACCAATATTTTATATCTACTTTTTTTTTTTTTTTGAGACAGGGTCTCGCTCTGTCGCCCAGGCTGGAATGCAGTGGCGCCATCTCGGCTCACTGCGAGCTCTGCCTCCCAGGTTCACGCCATTCTCCTGCCTCAGCCTCCCGAGTACCTGGGACTACAGGTGCCCGCCACTGCACCCAGCTAATTTTTTGTATTTTTAGTAGAGACGGGGTTTCACCATGTTAGCCAGGACAGTCTCGATCTCCTGACCTCGTGATCCGCCCGCCTCAGCCTCCCAAAGTGTTGGGATTACAGGCGTGAGCCACTGTGCCCCGCCTATATATATATTTAAAAAAAATTTATTCATGCATTGAGGGAAAGTTGGGTTATTTCCATCTTTTGGCCATTAGAAATAATGCTGCTAATGGATACTACTTCATTATACAAGTATTTTTTTCCCTACGGAATGTGTTTTTCTTATTGGAAGTTAAAAAAAGAAAAGAGATGCCAGTGAAAAAGTAGAAATGGGTGCTCCAGGAGGGCCTTAGGGAGTAACATAGTCCTCCTAGTATAATGTTCAGAAAGTAATTTTTTTCCATTCACCTGTGTTCATCAGCCTTTCAAAGCCTTAACAGTCCAATCGCAGAAAAGATGGATACATACTCTAGGATATCAATTTATTGATGTAGAGTGAAAACTATATAAATGACAACAAAGCGAAACAGAATTCTCCTGACATTCATGCTTTCCTTCGTAGGAATGAAGATCAGAAAATTGTGTCATGAATACTAAATTGGAGCAATGAGGTGGATGCTCCTACTAACGAGTTTCCTTAAGTCACAATAGGAAGATTTATGCAATTTTATTATTCAGATTAAACCTATCAGGGAAACTAGAACTTTTGTAAGAACACTCACAACCTATTAAGCCTATGCAAAAATAATGAAGGTTTTTCTGTACATTTTCATAGAAATAAATTAGGAATATTGCATAGAATTATTAGTGACTTTAAAATCTACCCTATGAATTAAAAATCTAATAAGAGACAGCTTTCAACAAACTCAATCAATAGCCTCTATTTTCTGCAGAAAGTTCTCATTTCATGAATTGCTAAGCCAGAGACTACCTTGATTAAGAAATTTTATAGATACAGTTTAGAGGTGAAGAATCCAGATTGGGAAGAAGAGACAACCCTCCAGTGCTAAGCAGGTAGCTCAGATCACTGTGCACTCCACAGATCAACGCATTGCCTGAGGCAACAGTGGCTTCTGCCAGTAAACAAGGATCAAGTATACAACTGACTGCATTGGCTGCAGCTGGCTCTTACTCGTAAGTGTCATCTATTGGCTTATAGTGGAACTGTACAGTTCAATATAAAACCTGCTGACAGAGTACACAGTGCTAAGAAGCAAAGCCGAAAGACTCTACCTAACATTCTCTACAGTCACACTCTCTAGGGTGGGAGATGGGAAAGAAAAAAAAGCAATAATTTTATAGGGAAAGAAAAAAAAATCCTACCCTTACAAAAATAATTTAAAAAGTTAGAAGTATCAGCATTTCCAGATGAGATGGGACTAGCATAAGAATTCTGGCATGAGGCCGGGTGCAGTGGCTCATGCCTGTAATCCCAGCACTTTGGGAGGCTGTGGCCTCAAGCAGATCACTTGAGGTTGGGAATTCGAGACCAGCCTGACCAAAACGGAGAAACTCTGTCTCTACTAAAAATACAAAAATTAGCTGGGTGTGGTGGTGCATGCCTGTAATCCCAGCTCCTTGGGAGGCTGAGGCAGTACAATTGCTTGAATCTGGGAGGCAGAGGTTGTGGTGAGCTGAGATCGTACCATTGCACTCCAGCCTGGGCAACAAGAGCAAAACTCTGCCTCAAAAAAAAAAAAAAAAAAAAAGAATTCTGGCATGAAAAATCTGAATGTAGTGTAATACTACCAAAGGATCACACCAGTTTTCCAGTGGTCTCAAACCAAAATGGAAACTCAGAAATGACAGATAAAGAATTCAAAGCATGGATTACAAGGAGATCCAAGACAAGGATTAAAATCAAGACAAAGAAACTTCTAAAGCAATCCAGGAAATCAAAGGAGACAATCAACTTAAAAATAAATCAGTCAGAGCTTCTGGAATTGAAAAACTCATGAAAGAATTTCAAAATACAACGGAAAGCTTTATCAATAGACTGGACCAAGCAGAAGAAAGAATTTCAGAGCTTGAAGACCAGTCTTTTGAACTAAACTAGTCAGATAAAAAATAGAGAAAAAATAATATTAAAAGTGAATGGGGTCCTTGAGAAATTTGGGATTATGTAACATAACCACACCTATGAATTATTAGTGTTCCTGAGGGAAAAGGAGAAAAGTAAAAAACTTGGAACACATATTTGAGGAAATAATCCAAGAAAACATTCCTAATTTTGATAGAGGTGGTCATCCAAATATAAGAAATCCAGAGAACACCTGTGAGATACTATGCAAAACAAATATCATCAAGGCATATAGTCATTGGACTGTCCATGGTCAATGCTAAAGAAAAACATTTTAAAGGCTGTTAGATAAAATGGTTAGATCACATGCAAAGGTAAACCTGTCAGGCTAATAGTGGACTTCTCAGCTGAAACCTTGCAAGCCACGAGGGATGGGGGCCTGTTTTCAGCATTCTTAAATAAAAGAAATTCCAACCAAGAATTAAATATCCTACCAAACTAAGCTTCATAACTGAAAGAGAAATAAAATCTTTTCCAGACAAGCAAGTGTTAAGGGAATTTGTTACCATTAGACAAGACTTACAAGAGATCCCTAAAGGACTCTAAACATGGAAAAAAGAATGATACCAGCTACCACAAAAACACATTTAAGTTACATAGCTCACAGACCTTATAAAGTAACCATGCAATAAAAACTACATAGCAACCAGCTATCAACTCTACTACAGGATCAAAACTTCACATATCAATATTAACCTTTAATATCGACAGTCCAAATGCCTCCATTTAAAAGGCACAGTGTAGCAAATTGGATAAAAAAAAATCAACACCCATCTGTTTGTTGTCTTCAAGAGATCTGTCTCATACATAATGACACCCATAGGCTTGAAGTAAAGGGTTGGTGAAAGAGCTATTATGCAAACAGAACACCAAAAACAGCAGGGGTGATGATTCTTAGATAAAACAGACTTTAAAACAACAGCAGTAAGAAAGGACAAAAAAAGGCATTACATAATGATAAAAGGTTTAATTCAACAAGGAGACTTAACTGTTCTAAATGTATATGCACCCAACACTGGAGCACCCACATTCATAAAATGAGAAGTTCTAGACCTACAAAAAGACTTGTACAGCCACATAATCAATAATGGAGGACTTCAACACCCCACTGACAGCATTAGATCATCAAGGCAGGAAACTAACAAATTCTAGACCAAAATTGTACACCTGATCAACTGAACCTAATAGACATCTACAGAGTACTCAGTTCATCAACCCCAGAATACATTTTTCTTTTCTGTGCACAGAACATTCTCCAAGATCAACCACATGTTTGGTCATAAAGCAAGTCTCAATAAATTAGAAAAATCCAAATCATCCCAATGACACTTTCTGACCACAATGGAATAAAAATAGAAATTAGAACCAAGATAATCTCTCAAAACTACATGATTATATGAAAATGAAAAAACCTGCTCCTGAATGACTTTTGGGTAAACAACAAAACTAAGGCAGAAATTTAAAAAATCCATGCAATAAATTATAACAAAGACACAATATATCAAAATCACTGGGATACAGCAAAAGCAGTATTAAAAGGAAAGTTTGTAGCACTGAATACCTACATCAAAAAGTTAGAAAGATTTCAAATTAACAATTGAACATCACACCTAGAGGAACTAGGAAAATAAGAACAAACTAGCCCCAAAGCTAGCAGAAGAAAAGAAAGAAGAGCAGAACTGAATGCAAATGGAGACCCAAAAATCCATACAAATAATTAATGAAACCACAAGTTGGGTCTTTGAAAGGATAGAAAATCAATAGACAACCAGCTAGCTGAACGAACAGAAAAAGAAGATCCAAACCAGCACAATCAGGAATGACAAAGATGACATTACAACCAATCCCACAGAAATGCAAAAGATTCTCAGCAACTATTATGAATACCTCTATGCAAACAAACTAAAAAATCTAGAGGAAATGGGTAAATTCCTGGGAACCCACAACCTCCTAAGATTGAATCAGGAGGAAATTGAAACCCTGAACAAACCAATATTGAGTTCCATAATTGAATCAGTAATTTAAAAAACTTAAAAACTCCAACCAAAAAAAGCCACAAACTTGACGGATTCACAGCTGAATTCTACCAGACGTACAAAGAAGAGCTGCTGCCAATTCTGCTGAACCTAATCCCAAAAAAATCAAGGAGGTGGGACTCCTCCCTAAGTCAATCTACAAAGACAGTGTCATCCTGTTACCAAAATCTTGCAAAGACATAGCTATAAAAGAAAACTACAGGTCAATATCCCTGATGAACATAGATGCAAAAATCCTCAAACAAATACTAATGAATGCAGTAGCAAATCAAGAAGTTAATTCTCCATGATCAAGTAGGCTTTATTCCTGAGATGCAAGGTTGGTTCAACAAATGTTAATCAATAAATGTGATTCACCACATAAACAGGATTAAAACAATAAACCACATGTTTATCTCCATAGATGTGGACAAAGCTTTTGATACAATCCAACATCCTTTCATGATAAAACCCCTCAACAATCTAGACATCAAAGGAACAAACCTCAAAATAATAAGAGCTATCTATGACAGATTTATAGCCATCATCATGCTGAATGGGCAAAAGCTGGAAGCATTCCCCTTGAGAGTAAGACAAGGATATCATCTCTCACCACTCCTATTAAACATAGTACTGTAAGTCCTAGCCAGAGCAATCAGGCAAGAGAAAGAAATTAAAGGCATCCAGATAGGAAAAGAGGGAGTCAAAC
This sequence comes from Pongo abelii, assembly GCF_028885655.2. Lineage (NCBI taxonomy): Eukaryota > Metazoa > Chordata > Mammalia > Primates > Hominidae > Pongo > Pongo abelii. Next base: position 25,929,518 of record NC_071999.2, read on the forward strand.
TCTCTTCACTGATGATATAATTCTATACCTAGAGAACCCTGAAGACTCTACTAAAAGGCTCTTGGAACTGTTCAATGATTTCAATTTCAGCAAAGTTTCAGGATACAAAATCAATGTACAAAAATTAGTAGCATTTATATATACCAGTAACATTCAAACTCAGAGCCAAATCAAGAATGCAATCCCATTTACGATGTCCATTAAAAAATACTTAGGAATACATCTAACTAAGGAAGTTAATATCTCTACTAAGAGAACTACAAAACACTGCTGAAAGAAATCAGAGATGACACAAATAAATGGGAAAACATTCATGCTCATGGATTGGAAGAATCACTATTGCCCAAAACAATCTATAAGTTCAATGCTATTTCTATCAAACTACCAATGCCATTTTTCACAGAATTAGAAAAAAACTGTTCTAATCCTCATATGGAACCGAGAAAGAGCCCATATAGCCAAAGAAGTCCTAAGCAAAAAGAACAAAGCTTAAGGCATCACATGACCTGACTTTGTACTATATCCTATCAGGCTACAGTAACCAGAACATGATATTGGCACAAAAATAGACACACAGACCACTGGAACAGAATAGAGACCCAAGAAATAAAGCTGCACACCTCTACCCATGTGATCTACAACAAATTAGACAAAAATAACGGGGAAAAGACTTCCTATTCAATAAAAGGTGCGGGCATAACTGGCTAGCCGTGTGCAGAAGAATGAAACTGGACCCCCTTACCTTATACCATATACAAACATTAACCGAAGATGGATTAAAGATTTAAATGTAAGATTTCAAACTATAAGAGTCCTAGGAGAAAACCTAGAAAATACCATTCTATACATTTGCCTTAAGAAAGAATTTGGAGTCCTCAAAAGCATTTGAAACAGAAACAAAAATTGACAAGTGGAACCTAATTAAACTAAAGAGCTTCTGCGCAGCAAAATAAACTATCAATACTGTAAACAGACAACCTACAAAATGGGATAAAATATTTGCAAACTATGCATCTGAAAAAGGTCTAATATTCAGAATCTATAAGAAGTCTAAACAATTCAACAAGCAAAAAACAAATGACCCCATTAAAAAGTGGGCAAAAGATGTAAACAGACAGTTCTCAAAAAAGACATAGGGTGGCCAACAAACATATGAAAAAAAATAACCTCATTAATCATCAGAGAAATGCAAATCGAAACCATGGTGAGATATCATCAGGATGGCTATTATTAAAAAGTCAAAAAATGACAGATGCTGGCAAGGCTGTAGAGAAAAGGGAATGCTTATATACTGCTGGTGGGAGTGTAATTTAGTTCAGCCACTATAGAAAGCTGTTTGAAGATTTCTCAAAAAACTTAGAATTAGCATTCAACCCAGCAATTCCATTACTGGGTATATATACAAAAGAAAATAAACCATTCTTCCAAAAAGACATATGCCCTCCTATGTTCATGGCAGCACATTTCACAATAGCAAAAACATGGAATAAACCTAGGTGCCCATCAATGGTGAACTGGATAAATAAAATGTGGTACATATACACTATGGCCATAAAAAAGAATGAAATCATGTTTTTTTTGCAGCAACATGGATGCAGCTGGATGCCATTATCCTAAGCAAATTAACATAAAATTAACAGAAAACTAAATACTGCGTGTTCTTACTTGTAAGTGGCAGCTAAACATTGGGTACTCATAGACATAAAGGTGGCAACAATAAACACTGGGGACTACTAAATGGCAGAGGGCAAGAAGGGGGCAATGTGTGAAAAACTAACTCTTGGGTGCTATGCTTAGTACCTGGGTGATGGAATCAATCACAATGCAAACCTCAGCATCATGCAATACAGCCATGTAACAAACCTGCACGTGGACTTCCTGAATCTAAAACACAAGTTGAAATTATTAAAAAAAGATTGTCTTCCAATATACGAACATGAAATCTCTCTCCATGTATTTAAATATTCTTTGATTCCTTTCATCAGTGTTTTGTAGTTTTTCACATATATATCCTGTATGTATTTTGTTACATGTATAATTGTAAATACCTCATTATTTTTTGATGCTATTGTAAATTGTATTTTTTAAAATTTCAAATTCTAATTGCTCTTTATTGACATATAGGAAAGAAATGGACTTTTGTATATTAATCTTGTATTTTGAGACCTTGCTAAACTCACTTATTAGTTCCAGAAGTTTGTATTGTTCTTGTTGTCGATTGGATTTCCTAGTTATTCAGTAATGTAATTTGTGAATAAAGACAGTTTTATTTTTTAAAAAGTCAAGTACTATTACTCTTGGCATATTCTGGCACTGGGTAAATTAACTTTCTTTGATTGTGATCTCTGGTATTATCACTAGAGGGCGCCTCGAGACAAACGATCCTGTACAGTTTTGTCATTACAGAAGGGCATCCTTGTGAAATGGGGAATGATTAACATAGGCATGAGGGGAATTGTAATTCACAAAGTAGTTAAAAATAACACCTTGCTCAGCTTGAGGGGGATGTGCGCAAGACAGAGGGCAGGCCCCGCCTCTGGTGCTGTGGTTACAATGCTAGGAGCTAACTGCCTTTGAAGTTGGCTTTAGTTCTTTTTTACCACCAGCTCAGCTCTCTCATTCTTCCCTAGAATTGTTGCTCTGAATTATTCCTCAACGTCAAATGCTTAATTTTTCCCAGGTAATGAGTGACTTGTACAAGGGTGCTGAAAGAAAATACTTGAAAACGTCTTTAAGGGCTAATTTTTAAAATATCTAAATTGGTTTCCTAAACACAATCATTTCTGGCTTTTAAAAAAGTCTTGGTTTATTAATTATATATATTTAAGAAGTAAAACATGATATATTGACGTATTTATACATAGTGAAATGGTTATTGTAGTCAAGTAAATTAACATATTCATCATCCCACATACTCTTTAAATACAAATATTTCTAAATGGCATCCCTAAGAATCTTATCAGCAGAGAGCCATTCCAGAAAGCAGCAAGTGTTACCTGTTAAGGCTCAGGAAAGAGAAAAATGTAGGCAAGGTGATAGGGCCGGGAGAAGAGATTGAGGGATTTATCCAGTCAAGACCTGCTGAGTATCAGTCACTTTTAAGAGTGTCAAAATGCATCTGAAACAGTGACCGTCTTAAAATCGGCAATTCTAATTCAGCATGGTGTTGCATTGAATAGAGATGTATGACATGCATGGAGTATGGGGAATCTGAGAGTAATCGGCATGGCTTCTGGAGGAGCCCGAGTCATGGCCATTGAAGTGTTTGAAGTGGGGCCTAAGATTTGCCTTGGAAGGTGCCCAGCCTACAATGTCTGACTGGGGTAAAGCATGGCTAAAGTACCCAGGCATGGAGGGACGCTTTCAGAGCACTGAAAGCCATTGGTATGGCTAGAATTTAGGGCACCTGATATGGAGAGATAGTAAGTAAAACTGGGCAAGTAGACCAGAGCCAGATTGGGGCACAATTGTGTCACACTAAGCTAGACGGGAAGGAACTGAGACATTTCAAGCAGGAAGATGAGGAAATAAGATTTCCTTTAGAAAACAGCTACTCTGGTTTGAGAGAGTGAGACTGAATTCAAGGATTTCATATAGGAGGATGGTGCAATAATCCAGGAAGAAAGAGTGAACGCCTCAGCTAGGACAGGACAGTAGGTCTGGAGGGAAACTACTGGAATCAAGAGATTGTGGAGACAAAATCAATAGTACTCAGTAGGCATTTGGGGGTGGGAGCAATGGTTTTGGCTTCTGTCTTGAGAAAATAAGATATGGAAAAAGTGTATTTGGAGAAAAAGAGAAACTGGCTTGAGATTTTCTGAGATGGAGATGCAAGTGGAACACCTAGGTGGATATGTGGTTAAAACAAAAAAAGGTCTAGACCAGTAAAAAAATAATTTGAACAGCAGAAGCCACATATATGACTTTTAATGTTCTAGGAGCCACATTATAAAAATTAAAAATAAATAGATAACACCAATTTTGTAACACAGTATAGCCAAAATATTGTGATTTCAGCAAGTAATCAAAAACAGCCATTTTTCTTTTTCCCTAATTTGTTGGAAGTACTTGTTTCTTAGAAATCCTCCTAGAAATAGATGTACTTCTTTTTTTTATTATTATTATAATACTTTAACACCATGGAATACTATGCAGCCATAAAAAAGGATGAATTCATGTCCTCTGTACGGACATGGATGAAGCTGGAAACCATCATTCTGAGCAAACTATCGCAAGTACAGAAAACCAAACACCGCATGTTCTCACTCATAGATGGGAACTGAACAATGAGAACACTTGGACACAGGGCGGGGAACCTCACACACCGGGGCCTGTCGTGGGGTGCAGGGAGGGGGGAAGGATGGCATTAAGAGAAATACCTATTGTAAATGATGAGTTAATGGGGGCAGCACACCAACATGGCACATGTATACATATGTAACAAACCTGCACGTTGTGCACTTCTTTAGAACAATTTTAAAACTACAATTGCATACAGTAGACAAGCTCTGACATATTTTTGGTGTTAAAACACTATTTAATAAAAAATTTTATTTACACTTATCTTTTGCAATCTTCACAGAACTCATGAGAGGAGAGCAGAGGCCAGTACCAGACATCTGGTAGAGAAGGTAGAGAAAGAGTGGAACAGAGCTTTATTCAGACTCATCCTACTGGGTTAGTCCTACAATCATCTTGTGTTGGAAGCTCAAGGATTTTTGTTTTTGTTTTTGTTTTAGAAAGGGTCTCGCTGTGTCACCCAGGCTGGAGTGCAGTGGCTCAAACTCAGCTCACTGCAGCCTTGACTTTCCAGGCTCCAGCGATTCTCCTACTTCAGCCTCCTGAGTAGTGGGAACCACAGGTGTGTGCCACCATGCTCGGCTAGTTTTTGTATGTTTGGTAGGGACAGGGTTTCACCATGATGCCCAGACTGGTCTTGAACTCCTGAGCTCAAGCAATCCACCCACCTCAGCTTCCCAAAAGTGCTGGGATTACAGGTGTGAGCTACCATGCCAGACCTAGAAATCTTAATAATAGGTTAGGTCTTAAGAGAAAAATTACTCCAAGGGAAAACTTAGTCATCCCTACCTCAAGACTACCGACTTCAAAAAACGGCGTGAAGAACTACTGATTCAAGGTTAGTTATATTACCTTTTTCCTTTGCATTTCATATTTATGATATAATTCTTGTTTTTAATTTGGTGAAATACTGAGTTGTTTCATTGACTTAGGCATGGTAAGTAAAGGTTATAATAATTTGTATTGATAAAGAAAGGAAATAGAAGTTTTATAGTTTTTTTCAGTCCCTGGAGCTCTCATTTTCAAGAGATACATATTTGTTAACTTTATTCAGTAAATGTAACATTTATTGTAACTGACACACTTTTAATTTCCTTAAAAGTTGCATTAAAGTTAACTTTTAGAAATGGAATATTATTCCTTAATAACTAAAGATAGACTTTGAGATGCTTTGGCTTACTTTCTAATTGATTTTACTTTGGTTCATAATATTTTTGTTTTCCAGTGACAGCTTCAGTTTTCCACCCTTAATCATAAGTGAATGATTGACATCCAAACATTTAACCACATACGGATGTCTATTATTTAAAGGAATCCAAAATAAATACCTTTATGAATTAACTAAACATATAGCACTAAATAGATTTTTTAAGTTAAAATTTTGTCATTTCCTTACCTAAAAGTACATCCTTAATTGTGATTGTCACCTACAGCATTTTAGTTTCAATTTTTGTAAAATATATCTATTGCTAGCCAATTACACAACAGTTTTTAAATAGTTAAATCAAATAATGATTTGAATTTTAAAAATAAGTTCCGTTATGTCTTTATATATTGCCATCACTTGAATGATTGATGACTAAGACAGCAAAGTTATCAAGAGTCTTTAAATAGCAATTACAACCAAACAGAATCAATTACATTATTTCTACCCAGAATTCCATAAAGCCACACAGGGTCCCCATCTCCCCCAGAGATGTAACAGGAACCTTCCAATCCAGTCATGTGATTTCAATCATTAAGAATCAGTTTCTGGGGATCTCAAGATGAATCTAACAACAACAGACTATATTAATTGTAGTTGGTAAGTAAAAGAAATATAGTTCAACTATGCTTGACCCAGTTTAAGATATTTGTCTAATGTTTGGTCATTTTTTGACTAGGGGGAAATTTATTTATTTATTTCTGGATACAGGGTCTTACTCTGTCACCCAGCCTGGAGTGCAGTGGCGTAATCACAGCTCACTACAACCTGGACTTCCTGGGCTCAGGTGATTCTCCCACCTCAGCCTGCGAAGTAGCTGGGACTACAGGTATGTGCCACCATGCCTAGCTCATTTTTTGTATTTTTGTATTTTGGGTTTCACTATCTTGCCCAGGCTGGTCCTGAACTCCTGGGCTCAAGTTATCCAGTGCCTCAGTCTCCCAAAGTGCTCAGATTACAGGTGTGGGCCACTACACCCAGCAGGACAATTCTAAAAACTGGGTGCAGTGGTGTGCATCTGTAGCCCAGCTACTTGGGAGGCTGGGGAGGCAAGATCACTTGAGCCCAAGAGTTCAAGGCTGTAGTGTGACATAACCTCACCTGCGAATAGCTACTGCACTCCAGCCTGAGCAACACAGAGAGACCCTGTCTAAAAAAATTTACAAAATCCATAAAACATTTCTTTGAACAAAAATAAATAGCAAGTAGTTTTCTTCATGTATCACTGTTATTAAAATGTCCATTTCAATCAATGCACATTGGCTTATAGTTTTGATGGTGATTTCATAATCTCCTTAATACAGGGAAAAGTAGTGCATGCCTGTGTTAAGTGAGACCTCAACCTGGTTTCCTTGTCTGGCTTCATGTGCTAACAAATCAAAGAAGAGAAAATCTAAGGTTTCCTAAAGAACGTCCCTAACTAAATAGCTTAAAAGAATACACATTAAATGATTGCTTTAATACCAAAATTATAAGATCCTAGCTAGCTGATATTTTATTTTGTTAGCTTAGTTTTATTTTTCTGAAAAAAGTGAGATGATCTCATTTGGGTCTAAGTGCTTCAGAGTCATAAAATTGTACTACTGGATACAAAAAGAAAATAAACGTAAAATACTTCTGTAAATTGTTAAGCATGTTGCAAATATAAAATGTTCTCATTAGTTCTTACCAGAAAAATCAGAAAATGTATCGTTTTACAAGATAATGATGAAAAATGTGTAAATGCAAGGCGGGGTGCGGTAGTGCATGCCTTCCCAGCACTTGGGGAGGCCGAGGCAGGTGGGTCACCTGAGGTCAGGAGTTCGAGACCAGCCGGGCCAACATGCTGAAACCCCGTCTCTACTAAAATACAAAAATTAGCTGGATGTGGTGGCACGTGCCTGTAATCCCAGCTATTCAGGAGGCTGAGGCAGGAAAATTACTTGAACCCGGGAGGCGGAGGTTGCAGTGAGCTGAGATCATGCCACTGCACTCCAGCCTTGGTGACAAAGCGAGACTTCATCGCAAAAAAAAGAAAAAAATATGCAAATGCAGGTGCCATGCAAACGAAGATTTTTGAGGAAATATTTTCTTTTAAGTTTTTTGAGAGAAAGGGGTGTTTATTTTTAGCATTTATAGGTAAGTTCAAAAATAGTTTATTTAAAACTTAATGTATTAGTTCAAATTACCAGTGTGGTAATGTAAACCACAATGGTTTCCTTGTGGGGCATTAGTTTTCCAAATCATGTTAGACTTAATAAAAGACATTAAAATGCACAATTCTATCAAGATACAAGGATATCTCTCTATAATCCCTGCAGAATGTCTTCGAAGATTTCTTATATAGTTGTTGCTAACAAAATTCTTAGAGTTACAGAAGGTAGGTGACTTTTGGGGTTGCTAGGAATTTAATTATTTTCACTAGGAAAACATCAAATAAGACTGTGAGAGGTGATAACATACTATCTAACATAATAGAAAAGGGTGGGTTTTTAGAGAGTCATTACAAAACAAGACGATGTTTAGACCTTTTTGCGATGATTCTAGAAAGCAAACTGTTAAAATTTAAAAATCAAATTCTACAAAAAATGTTAAAAATAGCATTAATACTGAATTTGTTTATCCATCTCATTTATTTGCAAGGTTTTAAAATTTTGGACCATTCCTACCGTGAAACTCTACCTTATGCAGCATTTTTTAACTTTAAGGAAAATGATTATAATATTTTTCTAGTATGTGATTTCAGTTGTACTGGTTGTTGAAGCAAGTTTTTATATGTTTGTAACTTAGCATTTCTTGCATCTCTCCCCATTACATGAAGTTTAGCCTTGCACTTAACATTATTGTATTAATAATAGCTTATTACATGTGTTTTGCTAATTTTTGCTTTCAATTTTTATTCTAGTTTAATTCTGAGATGCTTTGTTGTACATATCAGAAGTAATGTTAGAGTTTTATTGGTTCTTTACTCAGTATTATTATAAAATACAAAAATCAACATTAGCCTGAACAGATCCATCACTTGGATTCTTCTGCATATCAAAATATTTTCTAATAACTTAAATATTAAAAAATTATTCCAATTTTATAAAATAAAAAATTTATCTAAAGTTTATTTTAACTTTAATTTTTCTGACCACTTGCTGCCTGTGGACGGTTCAACTTTTTTAATGTTCAAAAGCTGTTCAGTATTTATGTGCTTAACACAGTGCATGGTACACAGTAGTCACTTGGTAAATGCTTTTTAAAAATGCTTGATACAGGGAGACTCATTTTTACATTGATTGGTTTTAAACTTTTGGTGATTACTGACAGTTTCAAAAGATTTCTAACTATTAATTTAAGTAATTTTTCTATTTCTCAAATGTTCATTTAGTTTAGCAACTCTTTTTCTAAATGTAATTTTACAGACACATCAAAGTTAAAACAATATTTCTAAGATTTTGTTTTTACATGATAGAACCTTGTGTCTCCTCAGAATGTTGAGTTGCATTATTTTCCCAAATAAAATAGTCCTTTTTGCATCACTAAGGCAATGCTTGTCTACTCTGAATTTTAACTCTAATCAAACAATCATAATACTTATGCTAATTACTGAGAGAGCAAAGACAGTTTGATAAACTTCTTTATTATTTCATTTTTAGGCTCTATATAATTCTTCCTGTTTTCCCTTTATCCATTTAGCCAAATGCCCAGTAGTCATTTTATACTTGGAAGGTTTCAGGTGCCCTCTCGAATTCTTCTAATTATTTTTCTCTTAGTTTTTTTTTTTTTTTTAACTAGGTCTTCAAATATATAAGGACTCTATACTTAGTCCTTCCGCTCCTCCATCAACGGATGATTCCCCAGTTATTTTCTTAGTGACAAAATACATGTGTTTCACCCTTAGAAACTAACAAGTGTACTTTCCTTCATACATGAACCTATTTACAATTTGTCATTGAATTGCAGTGGTTTAAATGGGCACATATTTGATTTTACTGCATTTGAGAACATACTTATTTTTTGTAACATTTGAGTGCTCCTTAAAATAGAGAATGATATCAAATTTTAATTTTGAAACATCAATACCTACTGAAGGCATATTAATTATGGAACTGTGTGTGTGTGCTGTGTATTTATTGAAATGGTCTGAAAAAGTGAATGCAGCAATATTTTCCAACCTCTAATCACAAGGCTAATTTAACATCAGCCTATCATTAAGTTCTTATTGAATGAGTGAACTTTGTATTTGTTTGGCTTTGCTATTTTTATTGATTTCACTATATAACTTTTGTCTAAAAACTTCCAACTCTTCACCTGTTTAAAGTGAGGGTTGTGTTGAAGAATGTACAGTAAGATTACAAAGTCAAGGAAGAAGAAAACATTTTAATAAGTGTTGTGTAGTCACCTTTCTTGTTGGGGCTATGGCGGGGGGAGGCAATAAATAATGCTCCTCTTTCCCTTTTGAGTTCAGAACATAGGAGTCAGACATACAGACATCAACATAGCTGCTTTATTACTCACATGTAATGACTAATAGGAGGATATGGCTCAGAGGAGCAGCCAGAGTGGGCTTCTGAATACTTCAGATTAGTTTAATTCCCAGATTAGGCACTTACCCACACAGTGGTAAGTGGAGAAAACAGATGCTTAACACCTATCTCAGAAGCAGGCAGCTTACTGCAGAGCAGCAGACCTGAATTCATATCACACTGTGGGCAGACATATATTTTCTTTTTTTTTTGAGACAGAGTCTCGCTCTGTCACCCAGGCTGGATGGAGTGCAGTGGCGCGATCTCGGCTCACTGCAAACAGCCTCCTGGGTGGGTTCACGCCATTCTCCTGCCTCAGCCTCCCGAGTAGCTGGGACTACAAGCTCCCGCCACCACGCTCGGCTAATTTTTTTTTTTTGTATTTTTAGTAGAGGCAGGGTTTCACCATGTTAGCCAGGATGGTCTCGATCTCCTGACCTCGTGATCCGCCCGCCTTGGCCTCCCAAAGTGTTGGGATTACAGGCGTGAGCCACTGCGCCTGGCCGGCAGACACATATTTTCAAAGTGACACAGAGCCAAGCAAGCACACACAATGTACTTCACACAAATTCACCCATTAGGTAAATCTTCCCTCCCCTCCACAGAAAGGTAGAGTGTAAGTTCTCACTTGGAAACTTGAGGCCAGGGAAATGAAGGTTCTCATATCATTTCTGTGTGGATTTAAATTATGATAGAAATTAAGCCAATGTCTTTGTATGTACCAACTATCGATAACAGGTTGGATAGAAGTATACTAGATGGTAAAGAGAAATGTGTCTCATGTTTTCAATTTTGCTGTGAATAACCCACAATGTGGATAATTCTTTTGTTGATTGATTTTAGTAAACCAACTCTTATTTGGATAAATATATAGTTCTGTTAAAGAAACACTTTCTCAAATTCAGCTTGCCTGGTTCAACTGAAGTTTTCCTCCTTCAAGTTCCCTTTTCTGTAAAATATTTTTGTTCTTTACAAAATAAATTGAGTATAGTGACTGCTACTAACAAAAGATGTATTAACAGTTGTTTATTTTTATTCATAACTTTAGAAATCGTAACTTAGCTAGAAAACTACCTTTTATGTCTCTTACCCAAACGTGATTTACATGACAGTTTTACATATGCATTTTCCCTGAGTTATATTTAAAAATCTATACACTTTTCCTGAATATGCAGGAAGTAGCTGGCATAAACTTCAGGTTCAATAAGAAGACTTAAAGCCCTTTCTTGGGTTGGAGCTAATGGGCTTAATGACCATAGGCAAGCTGTAATCTCTCTGAGACTGTGTTAACTTGTACGTAAAATTAGAAAGTTTGACTCAATGACTTTCATAACTGAAAATGTTTTTAGAAGAATACAACTTTTATTTGTAAAAAGCTACATGAAGGAATCATATTTCATATGTATACATATGACGTATTTCATGTATACATATGAAATACATATATATGTATATTACATACAAGTCATGTAAAAATGTACATTTTACATAGTGTTCATTAATGATAATATAACATTCTTTCAATAAAGGCTTCTCCCTTTATCTGGTATTAAGTTATTACTTTTTTTTTTGAGATGGAGTCTCGCTCTGTCGCCCAGGCTGGAGTGCAGTGGCGCGATCTCCACTCACTGCAAGCTCCGCCTCCCGGGTTCACGCCATTCTCCTGCCTCAGCCTCCCGAGTAGCTGGGACTACAGGCGCCCGCCCCCACGCCCTAATTTTTTGTATTTTTAGTAGAGATGGGGTTTCACCGTGTTAGCCAGGATGGTCTCGATCTCCTGACCTCGTGATCCACCTGCCTTGGCCTCCCAAAGTGCTGGGATTACAGGCATGAGCCACCACGCCTGGTCGAGTTATTACTTTCATAAAACCTTTCTTGTAATGGCATTGTCATGTCATTAATTTTATAAGGGCTGTCTATAATGTTATAATCACAGAAAGATTATGGAAAACTGTCTGTCAAAATATTGGGAAAGCTATTAGTCAAAAATTTGTAAAGACATTGTATATCACATTGTCATTATCACCAAAAAGTATTATGTTTAGTAAACAATTTCAGATTCTTTTCTGGGCATTAAGTGAGGGAATACCTTTTGCACCAAAGATTTAAATAAAACACTAGATGGGAGACACTTGCAATATAATTTGAAGTATTCCCACAATTTCATAATTAAGTAGATAACTATAGTTAGCTAGATGTTTCAAAAATTGGTTCTAATTTCTGAAAAGCATAAAAGAGCTATACACAAATATAGAGCTATATAGTGTTTCTTTGTTTCTAATTCTAACAGGTCATGAAACAAACCAAGTTTGTAAACTGGTTCTAATATATATTCTTTTTTCAAGTGAAATTTCCAAAATCTTTTTTTCCATATGAATAAAAATGTTAGCTGTAATACAGATAGAATAATATGATTACTTAATATTTTACCAGTAGAATTTTCACATATTATGACCGTACCACTTTCTTCAGGTACATATTTAAGATTCTGTCCTGAAAAGTTAATAACATGGAAAAGTTAATAAAATGGAATGTATCTAAAATTTTAATTTTCTAAAATTAAATGGAGAATGGAAAATTTATTTTAAGGAGAAATCTACTAAAATGAAAAAAAAAACCAGATTGAATTCTTATAAAGGGCAGAGTTTTGCTAAGAATTAGAAAATAATGCATTTGTTGCAAACTATGACTCGAATTGCTTAACCTTTGTAACTAGTAAAAGAAAACCTCACCCTTCTGAAAGATGTATATTCAGTAGACCAAGATTAATTGTACCTTTTATCAGACTAATGTCAACAGCATTACACATATATATTCTTTTATCTAAACTTAAGTAGGAATTTTATTTTATTTATGTAGTTAATTTTTCTATTTAGGCAATCCTTAAGTTAGGTCTCGTCTCTACAAGTAGGAGAGATCACATTTTGTAAGTGATATATCATTTCCATGGTAATTTCTCTTGTTTAACTTAAACATTATAAATATTTGGCTTATTTCAGATGCAGCAAGGGTTGACAGAAAATAAAACTAGAGAAGTAGAAGAAGGTATGTTGCCAAAATTTATTAACTAAATGTAGCTTGATTCCTGAAATAAACTACAAATAGCAAATGGCTTTCCTCTCCATTGTCTGGTTCATAAATGCTACCGTAAGTATTTTTTCTTATGCACATTTAATGAAAGATAGAAACACACACTCATAAGGAATAGCATACTTTTGCCTCATTAATTTATCATGTTCCATAGCTTTAAAAAGGTCTCAAAAAGTCTAGGTATCTCTTTTGTTCTGGCTCTACAGTCTTCATTTCTGCCATCCCTATGGAACTGTCAGCCAGCACGCTGAAACTGAATTCAGGAAACAAAGTCGTCATCAACTTCTTAAAGTCATAGTAGTAATTTAAGGCCAAAAGACCAGAGTCATCTGGTAATACTTAGCCAAGCAATTACAGTTCAAAAACAGTTATCTGACAGATGACATTCTAAATCTCCAATTATTTACTTTGTCATTGGTTTACTTTTGTACTCAGGAAATGCTCTAAGTTGCTTGGCACGCAGTGAAAATGCCTACATCAATTTGGTTCTTATCAAGTTATTCAGCCTTGTCTCTTGCCACATACCCTACTCTACCCTTGTGCTCTAGCATCCAGCCAAACTAGACTATAGATTTTCAGTGCTCTTGCTCATCTCTTTGCATTTGCTTCTGCCCTCTGTCATACTTTTTCCTTGTTTTTCAAATATCAACCTACATAGTGCCTCCACCAAAAAGCCTGCAATATTGCAATATTGACACAAAACTGGGATAGGTGTCCCTTCTGTGTGTTCCAATAGTGTCGTGTTGTATACCTGTCATGTTATCTATGAGTCTGTAAGGAAATTGCCTGTTTGTTTTTTCAAGTTGTAGCATATGATTTTTGAGGAGTGAACTGATCATCCTGTAATTCCACTGCTTATTGTCACATGGTTGCTAAATACAGGAATGAAGGGTGAGAAAACTAGAAGCTCTGGTACTTAACCACAGTGATAGTCAATTCAAAGCACCCCTATGGGCAGATTATATTTAATATTAAATAGTAATTTTGTATTGTGGTCATACATACATATTTTTCCTTCCTATTAACACAGATAAATTTCTCAACTTTTTTTTTTACTGACTTACACTTAGCCAACTGTGAAATACTTTAGGTAAAGAACATCATTCTTTCATTTTCCTTCCAGGTGCTGCTGAATTTGAATCTGAGTCCTCTATATGGAATCTATCCTCTTCTGCAGGATCTACTGATGAGTTACATCTAAATCAAGTTTGAAAAGCATCATGAGAATACGCAACAATTTTTTTTTTTTTTTTTTGAGATGGAGTTTCACTCCTTTTGACCAGGCTGGAGTGCAATGGCCCGATCTCAGCTCACTGAAACCTCTGCCTCCTGGGCTCAAGTGATTCTCCTGCCTCAACCTCCCAAGTAGCTGGGATTATAGGCGCACGCCACCATGCCCAGCTAATTTTGTATTTTTAGTAGAGACAGAGTTTCACCATGTTGGTCAGGCTAGTCTCAAACTCCTGACCTCAGGTGATCCTCCCGCCTCGGTCTCCCAAACTGCTGGGATTACAGGCGTGAGCCACCGCGCCCGGCCGAAAATATGCAACAATTATAAGAAAAATTACATAATGCATTCAGACCCATGGATTGCATTTAGTTCTTGTGTCTCTTAGACTTCCTCTGGAGCAGTTCCTCAGTTTTCCCTTGACCTTATGACCTTGAATCTTTCAAAGAGTAAAGTCCAGTAATGTAGGATGGCCGACAATTGGGTTTATCTGATGTTCATTGTGATTAGATTTAGAATATACTTTTAAAAAAATTCAACTTTTAGTTCCAAGGAGTACATGTGCAGCTTTGTTACATGAGTATATTGCATCATGCTGAGGTCTGGGGTACAAAGAGATTTTACATTTTTGGTAAAGTGTGTTACAGCAGTGATCCTGTAATCATCTCATTGCATCTTACCATGTGCCCTACAATTTTGATTTGTCCTGTTGATTAATATCTTGTGGGGAGGTAATTTGAGACTATGTAAATATCTCTCCTCCTCATAAAACCTTCAATTTATTCATTGACTTGTATCAATATGGATTCATGGGTTATTTTCTCCAATGGTTTATAATTTGTTAATTTTTAAAAAACTTATTTTTCTTTTTAAGAAATGGTTTATTTTGACAATTTCAGACTTTTTAATACAATGTCATGACTTCTCTGCTTCTTGGGAGCACTTCCAGCATCAATGGTGGCACTCTGTATGGGTCCAGTGGTGTTATTTGACTTTCATAGTATTGCATTAAAAACAATGAAAAATATGTAAGAACCGTAAATCATCACTTTTTCCCGTGAGACACAATTTCTTGGATGGATGAACTGCTCAAGTGGAGATGATTAGCATCACAAAGCATTTTAAGGAAATACTTGGAACAGTTCTGCTCACTGCAGTAGCAACAGGTGGCTATGAAATCATTCCAGTAGTACAGTGTACCCTATAGTTAATTTTACGCAGTTATGATTTAATGCTGCACTTTATGTTTGTTTACCTTTCTCTTGGCTGTGAATGGTGCCACATACCATGTGTAAATTTTAATAAATCGTATTTTTTATAATAGATTATATACATTTTATGGTAGTAATGATGAAATAGATGAGTATCTACATACATATTATGCATTCATGACATAACTTTTTCTTAACTTGTTTATTTCTAGGCTATGCAGTTCGTCTATAAGCTGTTTCAAATGGTCACAAATCTCCAAAAAAACATTTCAGTCTATTTATTGAAATAAAAAGCTGCTTATAAGTAGACTCATGCAATTCAAACCATGTTGTTCAAGGGTCAACTATATTTGTAATTCCCTTTTCTGACACAACCTGGCTCCCTTCATCCTTAGTATATAGTCCTCACTTAACATGATTAATAGGTCTTCTTGGAAACTAAGTGAAAGATGTGAAATGAAACCAATTTTACTGTAGGCTAACTGATATAAACAAGAGATCTGTTCCTATGACGTATTTCTAGCCAAAAAACATCACCAAACATGTCAATACAGACCAAAAACACTTGTAATATTAAACATTAAAATGAATGCTAGCTCTGCATACATTTAAGGAAGAGTAATAGATATCATTTATCCAATTTTTGGTGAATCAGTGAGTGATGGCAATTGTAGTGGTGGTGGGTTAAATCAAGAAATGAATGCTGGCAAGGTGCAATTTGTAAGAATCACCTCCTACCTCCATGCAGTTAGAACCAACCACAAATACGGCAGGTTCATGAAGCACTTTTGTACCATGTACAATTTTGTACCAAATCGTTGTGTACTGCAACATCTGTATGATTATCATGGACTTTACAAATTTTTAATTTACAGTAATTTGCATTCATTTATTTGTTCCTTGTCCAACATGCTTATTCCAGTTCAGGGTGGCAGATGACTGGAACCTATCTAGTGATTCAGGGCCCCAGGTGGGAACCAACTCGACATGCTATTGTACGGTGCTCTCACACACACCCACACTCACTCAGACTGGGACCATTTAGACATGTCAGTTAACCTAATGTGCCCAGCTTTGGGACGTGGGAGGAAACCAGAGTACCTGGAGAAAACCCAGGCAGACATGGGGAAAACGTGTAAACTCCATACACACAGTGGCTTTGGCCAGTATATATATTTTTGTCATCAATGTTATAGCGAAATGACATTATTCCAGGACTTGCTGTATTTATTCATTTCATCTCCTGTGTGTAACCAATCTCCTGTGTCCTTGCCCCTACGTAGGTATACTCTTCACTCCCCCTTGGGACTCTTGCACCTTTCATTGGTTGCGCCTCCACCAATTTTCCTTCCAAATGGATGCCATCTTCACCCCATCCTTCATCAAACACCCTGTGCCAGGCTGCCCTCTTAGGCAGATGACTTATCCTTACCCCCCTAAGATGCTGAAGACCCATTTTCCATCCATCTGTGGGTGGCTCCTGATATTGTTCAGTCTTTGATACCTCAATTTCTTTTGTCCACCTTGCAAGAATGCTCTCAACTGTCTTCCAGCACTGTGCAGGGTGACACTCTGACACTTAGGCCCTTCGCATTTCATTCATGCCACAATCCCTAACTCTGGGTCAACACAATTCCCTGTTTTGTCCCCATACTTGTGAGCTGAAATGTTCAGGAAGATAAAGGAGGAAAGAACTTCACATACATTTTATAGTCAAAACGCTGAGTTTACAAAGCAAGGGTTTTGACTGGAATTGCACTGAATGTATAATTTAGAAAGAGAAGGCGTAATATTGTTTCCCCAAACTATTAACATTTTAACAGTCTATCTTATTAACTCTCAAAGTTTAAGAAATTTCTCATAGAGGTTGTACATATATTTTTTAGATTCCTAAATATCTGATACCTTTTCTATCTACTCAGAAGGCTGAGATACGAGGATCACTTGAGCCAAGGAACTCGAGGCTTCAGTGAGCTATGATTTCACCATTTCCTTCCAGTGTTACAGAGCCAGATGCTGTCAAAAAAAAAAAAAAAAAAAGCCAGGCACGGCGGCTCATGCCTGTAATCCCAGCACTTTGGGAGGTGAAGACAGGTGGATCACCAGACATCAGGAGTTTGAAACCCGCCCAGTCAACATGGTGAAACCCTGCCTCCACTAAAAGCACAAAAAGAAGCAGGGCCACCATGATGGCGGTGTAATCCCAGCTATTCGGGAGGCTGAGGCAGGAGAACTGCTTGAACCTGAGGGGGTTGGGGTTGGAGGTGGAGGTTGCAATGAGCTGAGATAGCACCACTGCACTCCAGCCTGGGCAACAAAGTGAGACTCCATTTAAAAAAAAACCATAGAATCATTTCAGTAGATGATGAAAACAATAAAATTCAACGTACCTTTATGATAAAAACTCAACAAAATGTGCAAGGAACATATCTCAGCATAATAAAGGCCATATATGATAAACCCACAGCTAACATCATGATCAATGTGGAAAAGTTAAAAGCTCTTCCTCTAAGATCTGGAACAAGTGTGGTTACTTTTACCACTTTCATTCATCATAGTGCTGGAAGTCCTAGCTACAGCAATTAGACAGGAAAATGCAATAAAAGACATCCAAATTGGAAAAAAAGGAAGTCAAATTGTCTGTTTGCAGCTGATATGATCATATATAAAGAACTCTAAAAATTCCACGAAAAAGCCTCCTAGATAAATTTAGTAAAGTTGTAAGATACAATATCAACATACAAAAAAGAGTAGCACACCCATGCACCAATAGTGAAACACCTATGAAAGAAATCAAGAAAGCTATTTCATTACAAAAAAATGATACCTAAGGACAAACAACCAGAAAGGTGAAAGATCTCACAATGAAAACCATAAAACGTAGATGAAAGGTAGTAAAGCAGACACAAGTAAATGGAAAGATATCCCATGTTCATGCACTAGAAGAATATTGTTAAAATATCTATATCACCCAGTGTGATCTACAGGATCAATGCAACCCATGTTAAATTACAAAAGCCATTCTTCACAGAAATAGAAAAAAAAACTGGGGGAGGAGCCAAGATGGCCGAATAGGAACAGCTCCAGTCTACAGCTCCCAGCGCGAGCGACGCAGAAGACGGGTGATTTCTGCATTTCCATCTGAGGTACCGTGTTCATCTCACTAGGGAGTGCCAGACAGTGGGCGCAGGTCAGTGGGTGAGTGCACCGTGCGCCAGCCGAAGCAGGGGCGAGGCATTGCCTCACTCGGGAAGCGCAAGGTGTCAGGGAGTTCCCTTTCCAGGGGTGACAGACGGCACCTGGAAAATCGGGCCACTCCCACCCGAATACTGTGCTTTTCCGACGGGCTTAGGAAACGGTGCCCCAGGAGAGTATAACCCGCACCTGGCTCAGAGGGTCCTACGCCCACGGAGTCTCGCTGATTGCTAGCACAGCAGTCTGAGATCAAACAGCAAGTCGGCAGCGAGGCTGGGGGAGGGGCGCCCGCCATTGCCCAGGCTCGCTTAGGTAAACAAAGCAGCCTGGAAGCTTGAACTGGGTGGAGCCCACCACAGCTCAAGGAGGCCTGCCTGCCTCTGTAGGCTCCACCTCTGGGGGCAGGGCACAGACAAACAAAAAGACAGCAGTAACCTCTGCAGACTTAAATGTCCCTGTCTGACAGCTGTGAGGAAAGCAGTGGTTCTCCCAGCACGCAGCTGGAGATCTGAGAACGGGCAGACTGCCTCCTCAAGTGGGTCCCTGACCCCTGACCCCCGAGCAGCCTAACTGGGAGGCACCCCCCAGCAGGGGCAGACTGACACCTCACACGGCCGGCCAGGTACTCCAACAGACCTGCAGCTGAGGGTTCTGTCTGTTAGAAGGAAAACTAACAGAAAGGACATCCACACCAAAAACCCACCTGTACATCACCATCATCAAAGACCAAAAGTAGATAAAACCACAAAGGTGGGGAAAAAACAGAGCAGAAAAACTGGAAACTCTAAAAACCAGAGTACCTCTCCTCCTCCAAAGGAACGCAGTTCCTCACCAGCAACGGAACAAAGCTGGACGGAGAATGACTTTGACGAGCTGAGAGAAGAAGGCTTCAGACGATCAAATTACTCTGAGCTACGGGAGGATATTCAAACCAAAGGCAAAGAAGTTGAAAACTTTGAAAAAAATTTAGAAGAATGTATAACTAGAATAACCAATACAGAGAAGTGCTTAAAGGAGCTGATGGAGCTGAAAACCAAGGCTCGAGAACTACGTGAAGAATGCAGAAGCCTCAGGAGCCGATGCGATCAAACGGAAGAAAGGGTATCAGCCATGGAAGATGAAATGAATGAAATGAAGCGAGAAGGGAAGTTTAGAGAAAAAAGAATAAAAAGAAACGAGCAAAGCCTCCAAGAAATGTGGGACTATGTGAAAAGACCAAATCTACGTCTGATTGGTGTACCTGAAAGTGACGGGGAGAATGGAAACAAGTTGGAAAACACTCTGCAGGATATTATCCAGGAGAACTTCCCCAATCTAGCAAGGCAGGCCAACATTCAGATTCAGGAAATACAGAGAACACCACAAAGATACTCCTCGAGAAGAGCAACTCCAAGACACATAATTGTCAGATTCACCAAAGTTGAAATGAAGGAAAAAATGTTAAGGGCAGCCAGAGAGAAAGGTCGGGTTACCATCAAAGGGAAGCCCATCAGACTAACAGCGGATGTCTCGGCAGAAACCCTACAAGCCAGAAGAGAGTGGGGGCCAATATTCAACATTCTTAAAGAAAAGAATTTTCAACCCAGAATTTCATATCCTGCCAAACTAAGCTTCATAAGTGAAGGAGAAATAAAATCCTTTACAGACAAGCAAATGCTGAGAGATTTTGTCACCACCAGGCCTGCCCTAAAAGAGCTCCTGAAGGAAGCGCTAAACATGGAAAGGCACAACCGGTACCAGCCACTGCAAAATCATACCGAAATGTAAAGACCATTGAGACTAGGAAGAGACTGCATCAACTAACGAGCAAAATATCCAGCTAACATCATAATGACAGGATCAAATTCACACATAACAATATTAACTTTAAATGTAAATGGACTAAATGCTCCAATTAAAAGACACAGACTGGCAAATTGGATAAAGACTCAAGACCCATCAGTGTGCTGTATTCAGGAAACCCATCTCACGTGCAGAGACACACATAGGCTCAAAATAAAAGGATGGAGGAAGATCTACCAAGCAAATGGAAAACAAAAAAAGGCAGGGGTTGCAATCCTAGTCTCTGATAAAACAGACTTTAAACCAACAAAGATCAAAAGAGACAAAGAAGGCCATTACATAATGGTAAAGGGATTAATTCAACAAGAAGAGCTAACTATCCTAAATATATATGCACCCAATACAGGAGCACCCAGATTCATAAAGCAAGTCCTGAGTGACCTACAAAGAGACTTAGACTCCCACACATTAATAATGGGAGACTTTAACACCCCACTGTCAACATTAGACAGATCAACGAGACAGAAAGTCAACAAGGATACCCAGGAATTGACCTCAGCTCTGCACCAAGCGGACCTAATAGACATCTACAGAACTCTCCACCCCAAATCAACAGAATATACATTTTTTTCAGCACCACACCACACCTATTCCAAAATTGACCACATACTTGGAAGTAAAGCTCTCCTCAATAAATGTAAAAGAACAGAAATTGTAACAAACTGTCTCTCAGATCACAGTGCAATCAAGCTAGAACTCAGGATTAAGAATCTCACTCAAAACCGCTCAACTACGTGGAAACTGAACAACCTGCTCCTGAATGACTACTGGGTACATAACGAAATGAAGGCAGAAATAAAGATGTTCTTTGAAACCAACGAGAACCAAGACACAACATACCAGAATCTCTGGGATGCATTCAAAGCAGTGTGTAGAGGGAAATTTATAGCACTAAATGCCCACAAGAGAAAGCAGGAAAGATCCAAAATTGACACCCTAACATCACAATTAAAAGAACTAGAAAAGCAAGAGCAAACACATTCAAAAGCTAGCAGAAGGCAAGAAATAACTAAAATCAGAGCAGAACTGAAGGAAATAGAGACACAAAAAACCCTTCAAAAAATCAATGAATCCAGGAGCTGCTTTTTTGAAAGGATCAACAAAATTGATAGACCGCTAGCAAGATTAATAAAGAAAAAAAGAGAGAAGAATCAAATAGATGCAATAAAAAATGATAAAGGGGATATCACCACCGATCCCACAGAAATACAAACTACCATCAGAGAATATTACAAACACCTCTATGCAAATAAACTAGAAAATCTAGAAGAAATGGATAAATTCCTCAACACATACACCCTCCCAAGACTAAACCAGGAAGAAGTTGATTCTCTGAATAGACCAATAACAGGAGCTGAAATTGTGGCAATAATCAATAGCTTACCAACCAAAAAAAGTCCAGGACCAGATGGGTTCACAGCCGAATTCTACCAGAGGTACAAGGATGAGCTGGTACCATTCCTTCTGAAACTATTCCAATGAATAGAAAAAGAGGGAATCCTCCCTAACTCATTTTATGAGGCCAGCATCATCCTGATACCAAAGCCTGGCAGAGACACAACAAAAAAAGAGAATTTTAGACCAATATCCTTGATGAACATTGATGCAAAAATCCTCAATAAAATACTGGCAAACAGAATCCAGCAGCACATCAAAAAGCTTATCCACCATGATCAAGTGGGCTTCATCCCTGGGATGCAAGGCTGGTTCAATATACGCAAATCAATAAATGTAATCCAGCATATAAACAGAACCAAAGACAAAAACCACATGATTATCTCAATAGATGCAGAAAAGGCCTTTGACAAAATTCAACAACCCTTCATGCTAAAAACTCTCAATAAATTAGGAATTGATGGGACGTATCTCAAAATAATAAGAGCTATTTATGACAAACCCACAGCCAATATCATACTGAATGGGCAAAAACTGGAAGCATTCCCTTTGAAAACTGGCACAAGACAGGGATGCCCTCTCTCACAACTTCTATTCAACATAGTGTTGGAAATTCTGGCCAGGGCAATTAGGCAGGAGAAGGAAATCAAGGGTATTCAATTAGGAAAAGAGGAAGTCAAATTGTCCCTGTTTGCAGATGACATGATAGTATATCTAGAAAACCCCATTGTCTCAGCCCAAAATCTCCTTAAGCTGATAAGCAACTTCAGCAAAGTCTCAGGATACAAAATCAATGTGCAAAAATCACAAGCATTCTTATACATCAATAACAGACAGACAGAGAGCCAAATCATGAGTGAACTCCCATTCACAATCGCTTCAAAGAGAATAAAATACCTAGGAATCCAACTTACAAGGGATGTGAAAGACCTCTTCAAGGAGAACTACAAACCACTGCTCAAGGAAATAAAAGAGGATACAAACAAATGGAAGAACATTCCATGCTCATGGGTAGGAAGAATCAATATCATGAAAATGGCCATCCTTCCCAAGGTAATTTACAGATTCAATGCCATCCCCATCAAGCTACCAGTAACTTTCTTCACAGAATTGGAAAAAACTACTTTAAAGTTCATATGGAACCAAAAAAAGAGCCTGCATCGCCAAGTCAATCCTAAGCCAAAAGAACAAAGCTGGAGGCATCACACTACCTGACTTCAAACTATACTACAAGGCTACAGTAACCAAAACAGCATGGTACTGGTACCAAAACAGAGATATAGATCAATGGAACAGAACAGAGCCGTCAGAAATAATGCCACATATCTACAAGTATCTGATCTTTGACAAACCTGACAAAAACAAGAAATGGGGAAACGATTCCCTATTTAATAAATGGTGCCGGGAAAACTGGCTAGCCATATGTAGAAAGCTGAAACTGGATCCCTTCCTTACACCTTATACAAAAATTAATTCAAGATGGATTAAAGACTTAAATGTTAGACCTGAAACCATAAAAACCCTAGAAGAAAACCTAGGCATTACCATTCAGGACATAGGCATGGGCAAGGACTTCATGTCTAAAACACCAAAAGCAATGGCAACAAAAGCCAAAATTGACAAATGGGATCTAATTAAACTAAAGAGCTTCTGCACAGCAAAAGAAACTACCATCAGAGTGAACAGGCAACCTACAAAATAGGAGAAAATTTTCGCAACCTGCTCATCTGACAAAGGGCTAATATCCAGAATCTACAATGAACTCAAACAAATTTACAAGAAAAAAACAAACAACCCCATCAAAAAGTGGGCGAAGGACATGAACAGACACTTCTCAAAAGAAGACATTTATGCAGCCAAAAAACACATGAAAAAATGCTCACCATCACTGGCCATCACAGAAATGCAAATCAAAACCACAATGAGATACCATCTCACACCAGTTAGAATGGCAATCATTAAAAAGTCAGGAAACAACAGGTGCTGGAGAGGATGTGGAGAAATAGGAACACTTTTACACTGTTGGTGGGATTGTAAACTAGTTCAACCCTTGTGGAAGTCAGTGTGGCGATTCCTCAGGGATCTAGAACTAGAAATTCCATTCGACCCAGCCATCCCATTACTGGGTATATACCCAAAGGACTATAAATCATGCTGCTATAAAGACACATGCACACGTATGTTTATTGCCGCATTATTCACAATAGCAAAGACTTGGAACCAACCCAAATGTCCAACAATGATAGACTGGATTAAGAAAATGTGGCACATATACACCATGGAATACTATGCAGCCATAAAAAATGATGAGTTCATGTCCTTTGTAGGGACATGGATGAAATTGGAAATCATCATTCTCAGTAAACTATCGCAAGAACAAAAAACCAAACACCGCATATTCTCACTCATAGGTGGGAATTGAACAATGAGAACACATGGACACAGGAAGGGGAACATCACACTCTGGGGACTGTTGTGGGGTGGGGGGAGGGGGGAAGGATAGCATTGAGAGATATACCTAATGCTAGATGACGAGTTGGTGGGTGCAGCGCACTAGCATGGCACATGTATACATATGTAACTTACCTGCACATTGTGCACATGTACCATAAAACCTAAAGTATAATAATAATAATAATAATAATAATAATAAAAGATTAAAAAAATAAAATAAATAAATTAAAAAAAGAAAAAAAAACTAAAATTCACATGGAAATGCAACATACCTCAGATAGACAAAAAAACTTGAATAAAAAGAAAAAATCTGGAGGCATCACACTACCTGATTTCAAAATATACTACAAATGTATAGTAACCAAAACAGCACGGTGCTGGTTAAAAAAAAAAAAAAAAGTGAGGGAGCAACAGACAGACATAGACAAACGACAGACAAATAAAACAGAATAGAGAACTCAGAAATAAATTTACACATTTACAGTCAACTCATTTTTAACAAAGGCACCAGGAACACACATTCAGGAAGGACAATCTCTTCAATAAACTGTGCTAGGAAAACCCAACACCCACATGTAGAAGAATCTATCTAGACCATTATCTCACCATATACAAAAATTAACTCAAAATAAAGATAACTTCAATGTAGGCCCTGAAACTATGAGACTACTAGAAAATAAAAAATGAGATAAATGCCTCATGAAATTGATTAGGACAATGAATTTTTAAATAGACAACAAAAACACAAGCAACAAAAGCAAAAATAGACAAATGGAATTGCATTAAACTTAAAAGCTTCTGCAAAGCAGAGGAAGCAATCAGTAGAATGAAGAAACAATCTAGAGAATGGAAGAAAGTATTTACAAGCTATGCATCAGGCAAAGGGTTAATACACAAAATAGATAATGAACACAAACTACTCAAAAGCAAAAATA
The DNA here is from genome assembly GCF_028885655.2 of Pongo abelii. Taxonomy (NCBI): domain Eukaryota; kingdom Metazoa; phylum Chordata; class Mammalia; order Primates; family Hominidae; genus Pongo; species Pongo abelii. Next base: position 25,954,864 of record NC_071999.2, read on the forward strand.
CATATAACCTGATTTAAAAATCAGAAAAAGATCTACCCAAAAACTTTGTCCCCCACCATTATTTCCCCACCTTCTTTTCCTGACAGCCTTCAGCTCTCTCCTTGTCATCACCCTTTTTCTTCATCTACCCCAAAACTTTTTCCCCACCATCTTTTTGCAAAGCCTTCTTTAATCTCCCGCTCACCACCCTTTTCCCCATCCATCTACCCAAAAGTTTTTCCCCACCATCATTTCCCCCTCTCCCTGGCCACATTCTTTTTCTCTCTCCGGCTCTCATCACGCTCTTTTGCTCCTCCATCTACCCAAAAACATTTCCCCCATCTTTTCCCAAAGCCTTCTCCTGACTCCTGCTGCTCACCACCCTCCTTTCCCCCTCCATCTTCCCAAAAACTGTTTTCCCCATGTCTTCCCCACCTTGCCACCCTCTTTCCCTTCTCCATCTATTCAAAAACATTTCCCCACTGTCTTTTTGCAAAGCCTTCTCCCAACTCCTGCTCACCATCCTCTTTTCCTCCATCTACCCCCCCAAATGTTTCCCCACCGTCTTTTTACAAAGCCTCCCCACCAACTTCCCACTCGCTGACTTCTTTCCTCTAACCTGCTTGTCACCCTCTTTTCCCCTGTCCATCTACCCAAAAACTTTTTCCTCACCATCTTTTCTTTCTCCATGGTCTTTGTTTTCTGTCCACCATCTTTTTGCAAAACCTTGTCTCCCTCCCACTTGCCAACCTCTTGGGTAGAACAGGGACAAGTAAACTCAAAATCCCACTTGATTTTGCTATTCATAAGCTCCTTATCTCCCACCTTCCCACCAAGTCATTCTAGATTTGAGAGGAGTCAGTAGACTCTTATTTAAGTGGCCGTTTCTGCCAGGATGGGTAATAAGTCAGTTAACATCAGGTGAACCAGCCCCCAATATTTCAATGTAGGTTCTTTTCTATTTTCCCTAAGTGTCGGCTGGTCTGAGAAATAAGCAGAAAGTACTAAAGAGAGAAATTTTACAGCTGGGCCTCCGGGGGTGTCATCACATATTGGTAGGACCGTGATGGCGACCCCGAGCTGCAAAACCAGCAAGTTTTTATTAGGGATTTCAAAAGGGAAGGGGTGTATGAATAGGGAGTGGGTCACAGAGGTCACGTGCTTCAAAGGGCAGTAAAAGATCACAAGGCAAAAGAGCAGAGCAGGATCACAAGGCAAGGGTGAAATTAGAATTACTGATGAGGGTCCATGTCCCTCTGGGCATGCATTGTCTTGATAAACATCTTAAAAGGAAATTGAGTTGGAGAGCAGACAACCGGTCTGACTAAAGTTCACCAGGCTGGAATTTCCCCATCCTAGTAAGCCCGAGGACACTGAAGGAGACCAGGGCATATTTCATCCCTTATCTCAACCGCATAAGACACACTCCCAGAGTGGTCGTCTATAGGCCTACCCCTGGGAATGCATTCCTTCCCCAGGGTTATCAATTATTAATATTCCTTGCTGGGAAAAGAATTCAGCGATATTTCTCCTACTCACACGTCCATCTATAAGCTCTCTGTGAGAAGAAAAATATGGCTCTATTTTGCCCAACCCCACAGGCAGTCAGACCTTATGGTTATCTTTCCTTGTTGCCTGAAAATCACTGTTATTCTGTTCTTTTTCAGGGTGCCCTGATTTCATATTGTTCAAACACGCATGTTTTACAATTTGTACAGTTAACACAATCATCACAGGGTCCTGAGGTGACATATATCCTCAGCTTACGAAGATGATGGGATTAAGAGATTAAAGTAAAGACAGGCATAGGAAATTGTAAGAGTATTGATTGGGGAAGTGATAAATGTCCATGAAATCTTCACAATTTATGTTCAGAGACTGGAGTAAAGACAGGCGTATGAAATTATAAAAGTACTAATTTTGGGAACTAATAAATGTCTATGAAATCTTCACAATTTATGTTCTTCTGCCGTGGCTTCAGCCGGTCCCTCTGTTTGGGGTCCCTGACTTCCCACAAGTTAATTTGTTCCACCTTCTGCTGAAGTATTTCTTTGTCACCACATATTCACCACCAATCTGGTTTCCTCAGAGTCCTCTCCTAAAATTAATCTATAGGCAAGTTTCAACTCACTCTCATTTCCAAACCAAAAATTATTAGACCCAAAGCTAAAGAGCACCTTGTCTCAACAGATAAACTGGAAGAACACCAAACTAAGAAAAAAAACTCTTCTTGGCATTTTCCCTCATTACCTAATTTCCAATTGACCTGCATATCTCTTATTGCTCTCCTTTTCCCTTCCCATTTCTCCCTCTTAAGCCTTGCCACTGAAAGATGATACATCAGTTTGTTAGAAAATTGTCAGCAGCAGCAAGATGTCCATTTATTTTAAGTTGCTTTAGTCTTGTTTGAGTTTTAAGATAAAGCCTATTTCCAGGGCATATTTTCTTTCTTGTGTTGTTTTACACTAATTAGGAAAAAAAAGAATAACCCTGTGTAGAAAAAAATTGAAAAGGTTTTACTTTTAACAAATTCACAAATATTTTCCAAAGTGCATTTAAAAAAGCTGTGCCCTTTAATGGTTCTTTAAAAGTATCAATTTTGAAAATAAAATCTTACACAATTAAGTTATTTCAAAATAACTTAATTTGCACTTGCATTCAGGGAATGCTTGAGCTTCCAAATATTAACAATTGACCCTTACCTATGTCAATGTTAAAACAAATATGTTGAAAAGAAAGTTGATTGATCTATACCTTGTCCAGTGCTTCAATATTTGCATCATGGGAAAGCAGTTTTTCTGCCAGTGATGTGCTCTCACTATACACAGCATACTAGAGAGCAGTGTTGCCATAGACAACCTTAAGGTTTGGATTGGCACCACGTTCCAGCAGAATAATGGCACAGGCCTCTTCTTGGCAATGTACAGCCTGTGCGTGTTAGATGAAGAAATAGATTGTAAATTCTAAGAATTCAAAATACACATTCTACAGGTTTCACCAATTAGTTATATTTAAATGAGATCAATTTATTTTAATTCTATATGTGTAAATCAAATCCATGTCACGCTGAAAGAGTTGGCTACTATATACCTGTATCAAAGGCACACTCTTTTCTTTGTCACAGATGTCAATTTGGCATTTTCTGTTCACCAGGAGAGTGACCACTTCCACATGGCCACTGGCACAGGCCAAATGTACAGCACTTCTACAAGAATAAGACTTTTTAGGAAACTGTAGTGCAGTATCTCAAAACATACAATCATTCATGTAATTGTAAACATTGAATAGCATGTTTTTCCTCTGCCTTCAAAACAAATACTTAATTTTTTTAAAGGAAAGTACAATACTTATTAGCTCTTATTGCTCACTACCTTAATGAAAACAGCAGCCTATCTGAATAGAATGAGCTCTGTCTTTGGATTCAGTTCAACTAGGGCTTGAGTCCTACTTTAAACCCTGTCACTTACCAACTATTGCTTAGCCTTTCTGTGCCTCAACTTCCTCATTAATAAAGATGACAGTAGTAGCTTTCTCAAAGGACACCATCATGATGCTCAAATGAGGAACTATGTAAAGTATTTAGAATAGTTCCTACAACAACTCAATAATTTTAAGATTTTTGTTTTTTGAGACAAGATCTCACTCTTTTGCCCAGGCTGAAATGCAATGGTGTAATTCTACCTCACTGTCGCCTGGAACTCCTGGGCTCAAGTGATCCTCCATCCCCAGCCTCCTGAGTAGCTGGAACTACAGATGTGCACCAGCATGCCCAGCTATTTACTTAAAAATTTTTATAGAGTAAGAATTTCACTTTGTTGTCCAGGCTGGTCTCAAACTCCTGGCATCAAGCAATCCTCTCCCCTCAGCCTCCCAAAGTTCTGGGATTATAGATGTGAGCCACTGCACCCAGCCAGGTATTATAATTACTACTATTACTAGTACTTAACAAAAACATTTTAATTAAGTAAAATGATACAATTTACCTGCTTTGTAAGATGACTTAACGAGTAGTTCACATTTTAACACCTCTGATATTTGAGTGCCATTTATGATTCATGATTTATTACAACTATAATTGATAGCATTTAAAAAATTATCTTATTGATATATAAAATTATGGGGCATCACACAATCCATGAGGCCTTACATTAAGTAGAATACGGTATACTCAGCAGGTCTAAGGCAGTTCTAGGCAGATAACTAGCACTTAAATACATTTTAGTTCTTAAAGGTACTATGGGGAAAGAGCACTGAAATAACAATAACACATATTTTAAACAAATTAATTATTTGCATTTTCAAACAACTTGAAGCCAAAGGAAACTCATGATTCAAATGAATATGTATGGCTCATTATATTCAATACTTATATTTACAGAATATATGCAAATAAGACTTTCCAATGATTAATATTAGTATTTAAGACTGATAAACTTTTGAAAGGGCAGTTAAAGATTATCTTCTACTATTTTCTAACTTCGGAAATGCTTTTGTTTGAAAGGTGGGAGATAAAGTTTCAATGAGATTAAGTCCCGATATTCTCATTTTAAATCTCTCAGCTTGTGCAGGCAGAGGTAAACATGAAGTTTTTAAAGATGGAAGGATTCTGAAAGATAGAATACGTCTGCTACATAACAGGTACTCAGGTTATGTTTGATGAATAAATGGAATGAAAGAATGGATAAATACAGTTGGGGAGTTCAGTATTTTTAAATAAACTCCTATATAAAGCAATGTTTTTGCAATAGTAATTATTTGTACGTGTTATTTTTATGTTTAAAGAATACAATTGAAATGATTAATCTATCATTGTTTGCATAAATGGAATGAATCTACATATAAGAAAAACATTTGTACGTAATAAAATATATACATAATAAAATCAGGAAACATAAATAAAAACTTTCCATTTTCATTTCTGAAGAGGCTAAAAGTTCAAAGATAATAACACACACAATAATGATGATAAAAAATAGAAAGTGAGAAATTTTTTTTTCTGTGAAAGATTTATATTCTTCTCTTCTGAAAGATTATTCCATTAATAATAAACCGACACTAGAAGTTTTGTACATGCTCACTGCAGCAATCACAATAAGAAAAAGGAAAAAAAAACTTTATTTAAAATACAAATGCTCAGAAATTACAAATTTTTATCATATTTTTACATATTTTTTGCTAAAACAAGACCACAGTATGTTTGTGTGTATGTATAATCAAACTAATTTTTTTTCCTTGCTGGCTATATGACAAAATACATCTTCGCACATCAACGTACTTCTCTATCTATTGTCACCTTCAACGGTCACACATTACTCCATTTTATAGACGCAATTGAAATTTATTTATAGGATCCATTCTGTGGGTTCTTTCTAAAATAAGTCCTGCGAAAAATAAAGTGCATGTATCTCTACTTCCTAGGGGTATTTTAGTATAATGGAACTCATGGGTAAAGGGCATACATTTTTAACGCAGTACTTTATCTGTTTGAAAAGCAATCAGCAACTTAAACTTTAAGCAGCAGTATAAAACATCCTCACAAATGTTGTGGATAGAAAACAGTTTCATTCCTCTTTTAAATTCTTATACCAGAAATGCGAAGGATTTTTTCCTATGTACATAAGTAACTTGTAGATCTGGAAAAAAGTACTTTGCCCACTTTTAGAGTTTTTGATGATTTGATATGAAAGAATTCCATGTAAAATGAAGATGTACTTTTCATCTAATGTGTATAAATAACTGACACATATAATAGATTATATCTGTAACATGTTTATCAGTAACGTATATCATATGATATATAATAAAGAATATAGGCCAGGCACAGTGGCTCACGCCTGTAATCACAGCACTTTGGGAGGCCGAGGCAGGCAGACAACTTTAGGTCAAGGGTTCCAGACCAGCCTGGCCAACATGGTGAAACTCCGTCTCTACTAAAAATACAAAAATTAGCTGGGCGTGCTGGCACGTGCCTGTAATCCCAGCTACTTGGGAGGCTGAGGTAGGAGAATTGCTTGAACCCGGGAGGTGGAGGTTGCAGTGAGCCAAGATTGTGCCATTGCACTCCTGCCTGGGCAAAGAAGCGAGACTCCGACTCAATATATGATGAATTCCCTGTTAAATGAAAACATACTTTTCATCTGAATATATATATTATATAGTAAATATTTTTCAAGTATGTTCTTTTATTTTGTTAATTTTTTTCTGAAATACAGGCAGTTTTAATTTTTAGTTTGCTAAATAAATCTTCATAATGTCTGCTTGTGAGGTCATTCTTAGAAAGGCCTTTGTCAACATAAAATGTACCTGGAAAGTAAGTGTTTGTATTTTCTTTGGTACTTTTCTCATTTACATATATAAAAATTTCAATCTGTATTCCAATCTGTATGTTTGTGACATGAAATGTCATTAGTTTTCTTCAAACAGCAGACATTTTTTCATTAATAATTCATCCTGCTCATGAGTTCTTATGTATATCTTACATAACTTCAGTGCTTCTGGGTTTCCTATTCTGTTCCATGCCTTTATCTGTCTTTTCAGCTGTTAGTAAACAATTGTAGAAATAGCACATTTTGATATCTAGAGGAGCAAGTGTTTTTTCACTCCATTATGAAATTTTTTAAAATGTCATCACAATAGTAAAAGACAGCAGGTGTCACGCAAAAATGTTAAAAGCTTGATATTTTCATTCGGTTTACGTAAAATTGATAAACAGAAAGAGTTCACATTTTGAGAAAAATGTGTCTTCCCATTCAAGAACACAAAACCCACCTCCCGCTTCCAAGTTTCTCTCTAAGAACCTTCAGTAAAGAACCTATCTACACAGGCGGATACGGATGTAAAACGGACAGTTTAATGAGAACATTTTGCCTACTGAAAATAACTCACGATATTTTTGATAGGGGAATGAATTATCTCATTACGCACCTCCTATAATATATATAATACTATATTTTAAACGTGTACATTAAAAATAACAACATCGTATATGCTTAACTTTATGAGTTAAATCACTCAAATTCTCCACCAACTGCTCCAGCCAGGAAATTACGAGGGATGGAAAGTAGCTGAGGCCTGATTTGGCTCCGCGGCTCCGAGGGTGCCCGGCGCCCTCCAAGGCCCTGTCCCATGGGTTGCGGGGAAGCCGGGCCTGGGGACCCCCCTCTCACCCTGGGCTGACCCCAGCTACCTGTGCTGCTTGTCCCGGGCGTCCAGGTCTCCGCTCCTGCGCTCCAGGCCGCGCTCCACCTCCGGCCCTTGACAGCCGCCCTGTGTATCTTCCGCAGTTCCGCGTCCCCGATTCGGTACCCGGAACCGTGTAGACGTGGTCTATGGCGCCCGGGGCCGTCGGCCCCCGCGGCTCCCGAAGCCGAAGAACTTCTTCGTGGTGGTGACTTCTCAGAACCCCAACCACCGGCTCCTGAGCGGGGGCTGCTCCCTGTCACCTTTTCACTGCCCCCCACCGCCGACCCAGCCCCAAATCCCCGATCCAATCCCGAAATCCCCTATCCAGCCCCCATATCCCCGATCCAACCCCAAATCCGCAATCCAACCCCAAATCCCCGATCCAATCCCCAATCCGCGATCCCAAATCTGCAATCTAACCTAGAATCGCGATCCCAAATCTGCGATCTAACCTAGAATCCGCGATCCAGCCCAGTCCACCACAGCCTTCAGCAGCGACACTCGGTCTCTGACCTCTCCGACAGAGTGAGCCTCGAAAGCCCTTGGGCGCGCGCCTGCACCGCGATGGCCGTCCGGCTCCCGGAAGCCTCAGAGGACAGGACGTGCCCAGGTGGGAACTGGGCTCCACAGCACAGCTCAGCTGTGGCTGCAAACCGTGTGTCCAGCCCAGAGCCAGGCCATCCAACTCCCACTCCCCTCTCGCCAACCAGTGCTGGCTCCTCCATTCCTTCACCAGGGTCTTGGGGCCTTGGGTCATCTTTGGGACCTCTGCTCTCCCCAATTCGTCCCCCTGCAGCTCCAGGCCCCCAGCCTCGGCTCACATACCCCTAAGGACAGGGCATTCACTCTGCTAGAAGCACCTCTGGCTGCTGGGTGCACCTGCTGGGTTGATCAGGCAAGCCCCACCCAGACAGCACCCGCTTCAGCATCCCCTCTCTGTCCCCATTGTCAATGCATACCCCCGCTGAGCCCAGCCCAGCTCTCAGTGCCCAGGACCCCTGAGGCTCAGATGGGCAGATCAGCAGGGGCACATGGAGCTCCCTCCTTCACCCCCCAGGATGGGACCCACCTGGGGAGCATGTGGATGGGGGTCCCATCTCCAAGATCCAGAGGGGTGCAAGTGGGATGTGCCCCAGCTGCAGCACGGCCCTCTCCTAACCCCAGCCCGTCCTAACCCTCAGTGACCCTGCACCCTAGAGTCAGTGCAGTGCTCTATCCTCGGCTGAATCCAGTGGAGCCTGGACGCAGCTTCCGCCCTCTGTGTTGGGGTAACCCTCGGCTGTCCCATGTCAGGGTCCCCTCATCTGCCCCCTTGTGCAGTGGTTCCTAGAGATCACTCTCACAGGCATCAGGTGCATGGCCCAAGGTCGGTGCCAGTGCCCCTGGTGCAGTGCCCGCTGTCCAGTCCACACTGGCCGCCCTGGCTGGCTGCAGTGGAGGCTGCAGTAACAGAAGCCTCACTCCCTCTGGCCCCCACTCCCCTCTCCCACACAGGCTAGCCACTGGGCTGGGGCACGTGGGCTGCCTGCCTTGTGCTAAAAATGGAACCCCAGACTTTCTGGGTTTAATAATACAATCCTGCCCCACAGGGCCCTCCCCATTTTCTGGGCACACCCCAAACATCTTCCATGGGAGAAATTGGTCACGTGAGCCCAGGCATCCAGGAGCCCCAGGTCTGATGCCCGGGGAGGAAAGGGCTTGCCAAGGCTCTTCCCCCAGTTCCCAGGATCCCTGCCAGCACCCCACTGGCACAACTCCCCTCAGCACAGTGGGGGAGATGCTGCTGGGCGTCCATTTGGAACCAGCCCCAGGGGCCACAATGCACAGCAGCACTTTCCTGTAGCCATGGCTACGCCATGGCCGTGAGTGACCAGGGCTGTTTCTGTCCAAGAGACACACTGTCCTGCCCCGTGCACTCACCCTCCGCTTTCCCTGCCCACCCTACTCAGGCCTGGGCTGGGGATCCCGAGCCACAGTGGCTCAGCCACCAGCCCCACCAGCCGCCTGCCCAAAAGGATGCTCCCCAAGCCACCCAGACATGAGGAACCCAAGAGAGCTCTTCCCCGGGTCATTCAACCACCCACTCCTCAGCCTCCCTTCACCCTGCCCTGCACTTCGAGAGGCTCTGTGACCCACCCCCCACACAAGAACTCAAAGGAACGCCCCTCTCTTTTTGGGAGAAAGCTCTGCTGGCATCAGGGACCACTGAGGGAAGCAAGCACATGGAGAGTGGGACTCGGGTCCCCCATGACTGTGTCCCAGCAGCCCCACTGCCAGACACTTCTGAGCTGCCATGGGTGCCTGTTTCACAGGTAGGAAAACCGAGGCTCAGATCCAGGGAGCAGCATTATGTGTGGGCCCACCCATCTTTCTCCACAAGCCCCAGGAGCCCAGCGGCAACAGTGGGGAGACCCTGCCCTGCCTGCCTCCACCCTGCCACTGGCATGCAAGTTCCCCCTGGGATGTGGCTGCCCACCTGCAAAGCTATGTCCTTGCCACCCAGGTCTGAGTCGTGCAGAGCTGGCTCTGGTGGCTGTAGGTGCCACAATCACAGAGCCTCAGGTCTTCACATCCCCGATCTGTACTGCCACAGCCAATGGCAGTGAAGACAACTGTCCTCACATGGGGCTGCTGGCCTGGGGGGTGCCACTGCCAAGGGTGAGCTGTCACCTTCCAGGGTGCTCGGGTTGGGGGAGCCTGGTGTGGCCCCAACCACAGCCCTCTCCAGCCCCTGCTGCCTGCCCCCCATCACAGGAAGTTTCCATAGGCAGGACCCTTGGTCCGCCCCTCACCTTCTTCTTGGTCTTCAACGTGGGGGGCTGAGAGCCATCCTGAGATGGGAGCTGGGAGGAGAGCAGGACCCCAGGCCTCACTTGAATCAACCAACTGTGGTGAGCCAGTCCCTCCCCTCCCGCAGCCGGTCTTCAAGCAAGGCCACCACCACTCCCCTACCGTGTCCAGTGGTGCGCCCTATAATAGGGGGCCCGGCTTGTCAGAGGAAGGACCTCTGAGGAATGGCCATGTCCTTGTCTCCAGAGGGCCAGGTGCTTGGCCTTTCTCCTGGGCCCAGGGTCAGAGCAGAGAGGAGTCCAGGGCGCTGTATGGACTTGACCTGGGGCTCACAGAGGATGCAGCCCCCACCCACTGGTGCCTGGGGGGCCAAGGAGCTGCTCCTGCAGGGGCGTTTGAACCCAGTCCTTCTGCTGAAAGGCTGGGCTGCTGTTGAGGCCTCCAAAGGCTGTCACGGGGGAGTGGGAGAGATTCCACGGAGACTGGGCAGAAGCTGCACGCCACAGCTTCATCCAGCCCTGGCTTCTTCCACCAGAGGCGTGAGGGCTCGGTGTCACCAAGAGTGTTGGCAGCTGATTGGGCTCCATGCAGCATGATGGCTTTGGTCTGAGCCCTGACACCAGCCTTGGCCTCCAGCCCCCTTGCCAGGCCTGCTCTGCCAGAACTCCAGCCTCTCTACTCTTCCCCGGTGCGCCACATCCCAGGTGGGGTGGCAGGTTTGGTTTCCCCTGATGGAGGAGAGCCGAGTGCTTCTCCATCAACAGTGGTATCAACAGGGACATCTGTCTCTGCTTCTAAGGCCACCTGCCCAACTGCTCTTCCTCTCCAAGGCTTGTTTTCCAAACAATTTGTTTAATATGATTCCTGGGTGAGTTGAACACAACTAATGTTGCTTACCCAGGTAATCCTGCTGCCTCCCAGCAGGAAGGGTTGGGAACAAGCCCAGGAAGAAGAAATGCCTTGGATGTGCCGATTCACTGCCCTGGCATCGTCCTTTCTCTTGCAGAACCAGAAACGCCTTCAGAAATGGGGGCAATAGGAGCCCGGCCTCAGGACCTTCTCTGGACGAGGGGCATTGTTCTCTGAGTGCCCACGTGGGCAGAGAAAGTGCATGTGGATGCTGGTGGGCTGTGCAGCCCCCTCACTGCCCATGCCAGTGGGGTGCAAGGCCAACCTCATGTCACTGGGAAAGGCATGGATCTTGCAGGATCTCTACTAAGGCTGTGCTCTTCGGACATGGGGCCAGCTGGGAACTTGTTCTCTGAAAGATGAGTGCTTGGACCTCATCCCTCACCTTCTGGGCTCAGGCCAGCCCCTCACCCAGATCCTGTGCCAACAAGGCTGGGGAGCTGCCTCTGTTCCCTTCTGGGGCAGACCTGACTCCTTCAGCTGCTCCAAGTTGGCCCAGAGGCACGGGTCTGTCTTCCCCTGGATGTCACAGCTTTTATGAGAAACAAGCTGGCCACTCAGCATGGATGGAGCCAGGCTGAAGGGAACCTACAGCCAGGCTATGCTGGGAGTGGGGCTCACAGCACTGGGGGTGCCAGGACGACAGGCAACTCAACCAGGCAAGTGGTCCCAGCCTTTCCCTTGACCCCCAGGCTGCAGGTCCCTCCAGCACAACCCTGGAGCATGTCCTCCCAGTGAACCTCATTAGAGGGATGTGCGCTCTGAAAACACTTGGCAGAAGGACTTGCTCTGAGGGTTTTAGAGCCATTTCTGTGGATGCTGTGACCTTGAATCACTTTGGATCCTCCCAGCCTTCCTCCTAGTGCTGATCCCCTAAATGAGGCTCCGCTCTGCTCTGGATACCATCCTTACCCCAGCTGGCAGCCTGGGCCTGGCCCGGGATGGGCTGCAGAACGGCTCCCCTGTGTCCTAAGACCTACAGCAGCAAGAAGGGCTGCTTTCTGGCCACCTCCTCCCCCTCCTCATTTGGGCCTGGGTCTGGGTGTGCTGCAGGCCGGGATTCAGGGCTTTACCCAGGCTGTGGGCAAGAGGGGTGATGAGAGCTGAGCACTTATCTGAGCAATGGCATGAATTTCAGGGCACCTGGCTATGGCACCTTGGAAAGAGTGCGAAGGGCCCTGGGGCACCCGGGTAGGCACCCCACAACCAATACACAGCCACAGCGGTCAGTCCAATGGCCCCTGGGGAAACTGAGGGCCCAGGAGAAAGATTCAAGGTGGCTTATTGGGAAGCCAAGTCCTCTCTCCTGGGACCCTGTGGTGGGTACAAGCTAGGATAGGGGCCCTAGCTTTATACTAGGACTAGATTTATGCTTCTCTGAAACACTCAGTCCCAGGACCAGCCGACGGGAGGACTAAGCCCCTTCCAGTAACACTGAGCCCCTTCCAGGCCAGGCCCGGGTCCCAGGGCTCTGGGCTGCAGGGACAAGGCAGCCTGATGAAAGAGTCCCTGCCCTGGCAGGGGGGTGGCCAGGACCCAGCCTACCTCGGTCCTTCCCTCCCCTCTTTCTCATGCTTCAGTTGCAGCCAAGGCCTTCTGCTTGGCCACCCCAGGCTGGATGCCGTGGACTCCTGGTCCCCTCCCCTCCTGCCCAGCCTGCAGCCAAAGCCAGGCCCTCAGGTGAAACAGAAGACTGGTCCCAGGGTCCCTCCCCAGAATTCCACCCCATGAGCCTTTCCACCCTCTCCAGAGGTACCTGGGCTTGACACCGTGCCCACTTGACCTATAGCAGTGGCTTCCCAGGGCAGATCCTCTGCGACAGAGCCCTCAAACTCCTCTCCCATCTCTACTGCTGCCCCTCCCACAGCCTCCTTCCCCGCATTCTCGTGGTTTATGTCTCAGTCCATTGGCTGAGTTCCTTCAGCTCCTCCCACCTCACCTCTAGCCCCCTTCCTGCCTGACTTGGAGGCACCCATCATGTTCTGCAGCTCCCTGAGGAGCCTCTGGGGTCCCACGGTCCTGGAATCACTGAGTGCCATGGGAGTACAGGGCCCAGTGTGGGAGTCAGAGCCCAGTGCACATCAGGAGCACAGCCCTGCAGGTGTGGGGCTGGACCTGCTCACACCCCCAGCATCAGGCCAGGACACCCCCACACCCAAATACTCACATCATCTGGGCCCTCCTGGGGACCCAATGGCCAGAGAGGTGGCCTGTCTGCCTTGGGCAACCCCTCCCAGTCACCCTGAGTTTTGGACAGGAGTCCCCTGGCCTCAGCCCCACTCACCCCAGGAGGATAAAATGAGGTGACACCCTCCTGGGACACTGCAGTGGTCAAGCCCAGTACCATGAGAATTAGTGGCTGCTGGGAGTCATGGCAGCTGGATGGTGGCTGGACGAACTCCCCAGGGACGGTCCTCGGATCCCCTTCCAGAGACTCCCACCCTATTTATGACCTGTACTAAAGCTAATGATACCCCTTTTCCAGAGGCTGAGGCCAGTGGCTCCTGGACACAAAGTCCATGCCCCTCCACCCCCAGGCAGAGGCTGAGTCCCTGCACACAGGCTCCCCTGTGATTATTCAGAAGCGACAGAAGCTGACTTCGGCTCACCTGGAAGACCACAGGGGCCTCTTGAGGTCTTGGCCCCTGGAAGGGACTGGGCCCTGGGGGTGTAGTCAGGAAGGCATGTGGTGCTCTGCCCTTTACCTGAGAGGACTTTCCATCCGCTCCTCCGAAGGGCCCTGCCGCCTCCTGCCACCTTCTGTCCACCTAGCCTTTGCCATGGCTGTGCCCCCTGCCTAGTGCACCCCACCTCCCTTTCTCCAGTTAACTCCCCCATCAGCTCAAGTGATCCTTCCTCCAGGAAGACCCTGGCTGCCCCACCCTGGTTGTCCCACCCGACTGCTGCCCCCATCACCCTTCAGATGCTCATAAGAGGTGACGGGGTTTGTCGTGTCCCCACTTTATCCAGAGGTCTGGCGCACAGCAGGGTCCCCATAAACACTTGTTCACATGCACCTCCCTGGCCCTAGCTGGTAAAGCAGGCAGCACAGCTCAAAGGGAGAGGAGATCAGAGATCAGCCTCCAAGCAGGGCAGCACAGTTGGTCACCAGCCGTTGTGATCCTCCACCAGCCTCCTGGCAGGAAAGCAAAGTCACACGTCACACCCAGTGCAGGCGCTGTGTGTGCGCCTCGGGGACAAGGCTGTGTGGATGTCCTGGTGTCTCAGCTCTGCAGGGGGCTCCTGCAGCACGTCCCCAAGAACAAAGGATGCCCTGCAGATTCCAGCCTGGGGACCACTCAGCAGGGGCTTCCCACCAAGGTGTCCAGAGTGAGGTCCAGGGCTGGGCGGCCTGCTGTGACCGGCAAAGAGCAGCGCATGGACTCCCAGCCCAGGGTCCAGAGAGAAACAGGGAGGAAAACCCCTTGAGGGGTTTTAAGGGTGGTGCCTCAGCTGGGGACCTGGGGGTGGCTGGGCTAAGCCTCCTGGCCATAGTCTCAGGCTTCAGTGCGCACTCTGTTAAAACGTGGGACACATTAAAATGCAGCTTCCCAAGACACCCTAGCCTTCGAAATGGGAGATGAGAGTGGCGCTGAGGCTTCCACCCCACATGGGCTCACTGAATGTCACTCTATGCTGAGCACTGGTCCAGATGCCAGGGACAGAGTAGGAACTGGAGGCCCAGCCCTGCCCCATCTCCAGCATGGACCAGAAGCCACAAGCCTCACCTCCACCCTTGGGGAAGGTGAGGATGTGCAATTTCTATTATGTCTTCTCCTCAACATTCCCTGCAGGGTTAGAGCCCTGAGGGGAATCCCAGGCCTCCTGAGGAGCTGGACGCTGGGCCAGGGAGGGCCCCGAGCCCCAGCAGCAGGAGGGAGCAAAGTGTCTCCTAGCCTGTGCGCTTAACTGGCACCCTGCAGTTTCTTGCACTCCAAAACGGTGTTTTTAGCAAGAGCTAGCACTGAAAACCCAACAAGCAAAGAGGCCAGGGACTCATCCCCGAAGCAGGCTGCACACACTCGGTTGAAATTGCCAACTCTCCTGGACATATCTGCACAGGCCCCATCGAGGCTGAGCTGGCATCTGCAGACCTTAACTACAAAGTGGCTTCACCTGTGGCGTCCCCCACAACCACTGCCTTCCTCCCTGCATGATGACTGAAGCTGGGAGGTCATGGCCACAGGTTTGGCTTGGAAGGAAGACACTGGGCTAGGAGTGACCATCTCTCCAATGCAATGTGACAGCCTTACCCCGAACCCAATGGGACAGTTTCTTCCCCCAGGGACCTCAGCTGAAGCTAATCTGTCTCCACCTGGATCCCCGTGGGCGAGAAAAACAAGCTGTGTCCCTCCCCGACAACACAGGGTGGTTCATTCCCTGGCTGGAGGACACCCCAGGAGCCTGCCTGAGGGCACGTTAGCCAAGTGTCACTTATTTTATTCATTTTTAGAGACAGGGTCTCACTGTGTCATCCAGGCTGGAGTACAGTGATAAGATCATGGTTTACTGCAGCCTTGACCTCCTGGGCTAAGCAAACTCCCTGCTTCAGCTTCGTGAGTAGCTGATACTACAGACCACTGTGTCCGGAATTGGTGGGTTCTTGGTCTCGCTGACTTCAAGAATGAAGCTGCAGACGCTCGCGGTGAGTGTTACAGCTCTTAATGTCCTTGCATCTGGAGTTTGTTCCTTCAGATGTTCAGATGTGTCCTGAGTTGTTCATCCCTCCTGGTGGGTCCGTGGTCTCCCTGGCCTCAGGGGTGAAGCTGCAGACTGTCACGTTAGTGTTACAACTCATAAAGGTGGTGGGGACCCAAAGAGTGAGCACCAGCAATATTTATCGCACAGAGTGAAAAAACAAAGCTTCCTCAGCGTGGAAAGGGACCCCAGGGGGTTGCAGCTGCTGGCTCCGGTGGCCTGCTTTTATTCCCTTATCTGGCCCCACTCACATTCTACTGATTGGTCCATTTTACAGAGATCTGATTGGTCTGTTTTACAGAGAGCTGATTGGCCCGTTTTGACAGAGTGCTGGGTTTACAATTCTTTAGCTAGACACAAAAGTTCTCCAGGTTCCTACCCATTAGCTAGACACAGAGCCTGGCCCTGATTGGTGCCTTTACAAACCTTTAGCTAGACACAGAGTGCTGATTGGTGCTTTTACAATCCTTTAGCTAGACACAGAGCCCTGATTGGTGCATTTACAATCCTTTAGCTAGACAGAAAAGTTCTCCAAGTCCCCACCCGTCCCAGAAGACCAGCCAACTTCACCTCTCACTGGCATTTGCAGCCAGACTTTGCGGAACCTAGCCCGGGCACTCTGGCAGCCCAGAGGGAGCTCATCCCCTGATCAAGCCCAGCAGGCGCTGGCCAGCTGCACCCAGTGTGGGGCCCACCCAGCCTGCACCCACTCGGAACCCGCATCCGGCGGCAAGCGCCTTGTGTGCGCAGCCCCACCTCCCGCCTTTGTCTCTCCCTTCACACCTCTCCGCCAGCAGCGGGAGCCGCTCTGGCCTCGGCCAGCCCCAGAGTGGGGCCCCCACAGGGCAGCAGCGGGCTGAAGGGCTCTTTGAGCACGGCCAGAGCAGATGGCCGGCAGAGGAGGCCCGGAGAGGGAGAGAGGACTGCTAGCACGTTGTGGCCTCTCACCACCACACCCAACTCAGACCCAGCCAGCCCTCTCCACCCAAGTGCCCATTCCCAACACCTCCATCTGCAGGGCCCTGTCTGCCCCCCCAACCCGCCGTCGTCCGCTACTCCATTCCTGGGGGTCCCAGGTGGTCTCTGCAACACAGAGTGAGAACGCTTGGCCCAGGAATCATGGCGGGTGTGGGGGCCCTGCTGTGCTCAGGATTCCCCAGTAAACACTGTTCGCCTGCTGCGCTGGACCACGAGCAGGAAGAAGTTGCCTTCTAGAGCAGGTAGTCCAGGAAGAGGAGAATGGCCCCTTCTTTGGAGGCCACTGCTGTTCGCTGCCACCTCTGCTGCCCACCACCACCAGCAGTGCAGCCCCTGATAGCTCCCCGACCCGTCCCTGCCACAGGTGTTCCAGCGCCTGGTAGTGCCTCAAACCACCCCCTCCGAGGTACAGACAGTGCAACCCGATAGCACCCCCAACTTGCTCCCTACTGCAACCCAGAGAGCACCCCCAAACTGCCCCCCCCGCCCACTGCCAGTATTGTAGTCCCCGATAGCCCACCCAACCCATCTCCCTGCCACTGGTAATGCACAATACTGGACACAACCTGCCTCCCCATGCCCCCCTGACTCCAAGGGCAGTGTAGCCCCTTATACACAGCTAACCTGCCCCACTGCCTGCAATGCAACCCTGAATACAGTCCCAAACCAGCCCCCCTGTGCCGCAGGCAGTGCACACACGGGCAGTGCAGCCCTAACAGCACCGAACCCCACACTCCGTGGCTGCCCAGATAACGCACCTACCTGGCTGCCTACCACTCTGACTGAGCTGAAGTCTCTGTCACCACCAACCACAGCCTCTGTCGCCACGAACCTCAGCAGGGCCAGCCGCAGTGGTGCAGACTCCAGCCTCCAGCATGCTCTCTCTTTGGTTCTCTAAGCCGAGCACGGAGCACTTAGTCCAGCAGACGCAGAAGAGTCTGGACTTGTCCAGTATACCTTGTATACTGAGGTTATAGGAATGAGGTTCCTGGACTCTATGTTCGGATTGGATGAGAGAAAAATCGCTAGGCCTACTCTGATTGGACTTTATTTTCATGCTCTGAGTGGTTGTTCTAAGACTTGCTCTCATCCAATCAGAACATGATAATAAAGCTCAATCAGAGTAGGCCTAGAAGTTTTCTCTAATCCAATCAGAACATGTGGTTCAGAAACCTCGTTTGCATAACCTCAGTATGTATATAATGCTGAAGGCAGGCCATTTCCGGTTTTCCTTTGTCTTCCTGAGCAGCTGCTCAGTTCCCGGCATAGAGGATCACGAGAGGGGACGCCACCTGCCGCAGGCTGGATGCTGGAGCCCGCGCCACTGCGGGTCGCGTCGCTGTGGTTGGTGGTGGCGATGGAAACTGCAGCGTGGCTGGAGTGGTAGGAGCAGGGAAATAGTTTTGGGGTAGATGGAGGAGTAAGTGGGTGCCGAGTGCCAAAGGGAAAAGAAGATGGCAGGGCGAGCAGGAGAAGGCGTTGCAAAAAGACGGTGGGGAAAAGATGGTGGGAAAAAAGTGGGTAGACGGAGGCAGAAAAACAGGGTGGCGAACAGGAGGGAGAGGTTTTGCTAAAAGATGGTGGGGAAAAGATGGTGGGGAAAAAGTTTTCCAGCCGGGTGCGGTGTCTCAGGCCTGTAATTCCGGCACTCTGGGAGGCCAAGGCCGGCAGATCACCTGAGGTCAGGAGTTGGAGACCAGCCTGACCAACATGGAGCAACCTTGTCTCCACTAAAAATACAAAATTAGCCAGGCATGGTGGTGCATGCCTGTAATCCCAGCTACTCAGGAGGTTGAGGTAGGAGAATTGCTTCAACCCGGGAGGCGGATGTTGTGAGCCGAGATTGCGCCATTGCACTCCAGCCTGGGTAAGAAGAG
The DNA here is from genome assembly GCF_028885655.2 of Pongo abelii. Classification (NCBI taxonomy): domain Eukaryota; kingdom Metazoa; phylum Chordata; class Mammalia; order Primates; family Hominidae; genus Pongo; species Pongo abelii. The sequence goes on from NC_071999.2 coordinate 25,973,277, forward strand.
CAAAACTGCGTCTCAAAAAAAAAAAAGTTTTTGGGTAGATGGAGGGGGAAAAGTGGGTGGAAAGTGACAGGAGGAAAGGGAGGATGGTGAGGGAGTGGAAACAGGGTGGAACAGGAGGGAGAGAAGGTTTGCAAAAAGATGGTAAGGAAAAACACAGTGGGAAGAAAAAGACAGGTGGGGAGAAAGATTGTGGGTAGATGCAGGGGGGAAGAGCGTGGCAAGTGGGAGGAGAAAAGAGGGTGCTGAGAAAAGATGGTGCTGAGAGGGAGGGGGAAGAGAAGATGGTGGTCAGGAGGGAGAGAAGGTTTTGCAAAAGGATGGTGTGGAGAAAAGACTGGAGAGAAAAGTTTTTGGGTAGATGGAGGGGGATGAGAAGGTGGCAAGTAGGAGAAGGAAAAAGTGGGTGGCAAGCTGCAGGGAGAGAAGGTTTTGTGAAAAGACAGTGGGCAGAAAAGAAAGACCATGGAGAAAGAAAAGATGGTGAGGAAAAAGTTTTTGGGTAGATGGAGGGGGAAAAGAGGGTGGCAAGCAGGCTACAGGAAAGAAGAGGGTGAGCAGGAAATGGGGAAGGCTTTGTGAAAAGAGGGTGGGGAAAAATTTGGGGGGTAGATAGGGAAAGAAAGTGGTGAGCAGGAGTGGGGAGAAAGCTGCAAAAAAACAGTGAGAAAATGTTTGTGGATAGATGGAGAAGGGAAACAGGGTGGCAAGGAGGAGGGGGGAAAAGACAATGGGGAAAAGAGTTTTTGGGTTGTTGGAGGGGAAAAGAGTGTGGTGAGCAGCAGGAGTGGAGAGAAGGCTTTGGGAAAAGATGGGGGAAAGTGTTTTTGAGTAGATGGAGGAACGAAAGAGGGTGATGAGAGCAGGAGGGGGAAAAAGAGGATGGCCAGGGAGAAGGGGAAATGATGATGGGGAAAAAACGGTGGGGAAAAGTTTTTGGGTAGATGCATCGGGAAAACCATAATAATACCATCACCATTATTTGTGCAAGCCATTGGAGTGAAACTTTATCTGCATCGTTGTATTTAACGCTCATATAAACCCTGTGAAGTTGGTCTGATTATAATTTACAGACAGGGAGGCTAAGGCTTAGAAATAAAGTACTTTGCCCTGTATTCCCAACTGCTTCTCTCAGGTGGAACTAGGGAAAATCAGCATGCAGAGATGTGACCTGTGGTCTGACAGCCTTGTGTGGTTTGGAGTTTGTTGCTGTGGCATCTGATCGTACATGCAAAAAGGCGCACCCTGCATTGTATCACATCGGATTTAATGTTCTTTGCTGTCATTGTTGCTGATAAACATTTTTCATTGTTCTTTAAGTAAGGGCATTTAGTGAGGAGGAGGCTCTTGGCATTTAAGTAAGGGCATAAGTGAGGAGGGTCACTCACTTAGCTGGTTTTCTAGATACCTGGAAGCTCTGTTTTTATGTTAAGAAAAGTTTTAACTTTTTAAGAATTTAAGGAATTTTTGAGTAAGGAGATTATCCCCATGTGCACTTTAAAACAGTGACCCGAGTGCTCTAACAGCTAGAGGACTTAAATGAGGATTTCCAGCTGGTTGTGACAAGGTATTGGTGGTGGTGTTGGCATGAAAATGCAACATGTGCTTGCTGTATTAATAATTCATCCATATGCCCACTTCTCATTTTTATAGAAGGCTAAAGAAGTGCACATGTCCAATCAAGAATATTAAGGAAGAGTGAATTGGAGAAAGTACAAAATTGAACATACCAGTATGTAAGAAAAAAGCTGTTCTCTCTCATAGGCTAAATGTGTTCTTAGAATGGAAAATGGCTTGTAACTAACGCTAGAGAAACAGAACAAACAATGTAGAATCACTGATGAAAGTTAGTATTACTAATTTATTTTATTTTATTTTTTGAAGATGGAGTCTTGCTCTGTCACCAGGCTGGAGTGCAGTGACGTGATCTTGGCTCACTGCAACCTCCACCTCCCAGGTTCAAGCGGTACTCCTAACTCAACCTCCCGAGTAGCTGGGACTATGGTGCATGCCACCACGCCCAGCTAATTTTTGTATTTTTAGTAGAGACGGGGTTTCACCATGTTGGCCAAGATGGCCTAAATCTCTTGACCTCGTGATCTGCCTGCCTTCGCCTCCCAAAGTGCTGCAATTACAGGTGTGAGCCACCATGCCCAGCTGAAAATTAATTTTTAAAAGCCCTCAAGTCATGCCAAAACTGTTGTCCCTCTTTACCCATTTGTACAGCAGAAGAGAAACTGTCTTTAAAATCTGTCTGCCTGGATAAACTCGAGGGAGCCTTTACAGAAAGGTAAATGAGAAATCAAACATTTGTATGATCTAGGTGCATAGATGATTAATGTTTGCATTGAGCCTGATGTGGATGGATCTCCACAGTGTGTGCTCACCGCAGGGCTGGACATGGGCCATCCTGTTCTGTCAGGGCTTCTGATTCACCTTCTTCACTTTAGAGATAAGCCTCCTGACATTGTTGTTTAGACTCACTGCCTCTCCTTCAGCCTCTCCTGCTCACACACATCAGTCTCCGGAACCTCGCCTTCCATAACTTAGTTGTTTTCATGACAGTTTAATAATTATTTTTATTCCTGGATAAATGTTGTTCAGTGGGATTGCATATGCTCTTCTTGTTAATATAGATAGACAGATGAATCAACCTAATTACTATACAAAAAGAAATGCAAAGCTTATTAAATAAATGTCCTTATTACACTTATATATGTAAATGTACATATTTATAGTTTAGTATATTTTTTCTAATTTAAGAATAAGATACATACGTGTGTGTGTATATATATGTATGAATGCTATAAACCTCTCATATTTAAATATGGATCACAGATCTCACATAGTAGGAAAGTTCTTTCAACTTAATTTTATGTTAAGACTGTAGACCACTGTTATATTATAGGTCTGTATCATAGCTAAGTTATATTTTTAAAAGTAAGCCAGTCTATGGCTGGCTGTTCTTAGCTGGCAAAGGCCGAAGCTAATTCTGAAGCACAGGGCATTTTTGTTAGCAGATTGTCATGAGTGATGGAAATTGCGCTTGGGATGAATGCCAGTTAATCTGGATTACCTGGAATTCCTTGGAGGCTATGGTGGAAACGGATCAGCTGCTCTCTGAGAGTGGGAAACACTCTTACTCTCAGTAATTCTCTGTTGTGTGCTGGTGTGGGTCAAACATCTAAGACGCATCGTATTTACATTTGCTTTCACTCAGCTGCAGAGAACCCAAGCCCCATTCCCACCAGCAAAACTTCTCTAGGTGGACAGCATATCTGAAATGGCATATAGGAAGGAAGGGATGACAAAGGGTCTGGAAGCTCTCACGTCACAGCCTTTCCTCAGCTTCCTTGTTTTTAAAATCAGGGCTGGAGAGACATGGCAAATAAGGGCCCTTTTAGTATTAGCATTTCAGTCTTTTTCTGGAGGTATTAGGAGAGAATTAATGATTTATCACCATCTCCTTCATTACTTCTGTCAAACTCTGCTAGAAGTAAGGGAAAGCATCCTCTCTTTGTTTCAGCACATTCACACAGACTGGCTAATAAGACCCCACACTGAAGAAGCCTAGAACTTCCACAGACTCCCTGAAATCTAAGTCCTCATTTATAACATACAGCTTTTAATACTAGCTTCATAAGTCCCAGATCCCTGCAAAGGTAAATATTTTATTTTCTATAACTATATTCAGAGAAACCGTTCTCTGAATCTGTGCGTTGCTCCTGGCAGGAAGCAAATGTCAGCTCATTCCTGTGTAATTGATACGTGACATCTTAGTTTCAAGGTTTAGCCAAAGTACTTACTAATAGATTTTAGATGACAGATATGGAGCTTTTTCTCTCATCCTTCAGTGGGAAAATCAGAAGGATAGAACTCTGATGTTGGGTTTGATGCTCGTATGGTAGTTTTGGAGAGAGAGTTCAAAACAATGTTAAGAAAAAATAGAATATATATATATATGAATTATGTTTTACTTATCTGTTTAATTAATGCAGATTTGTTGATTTGAGAGGTAAAGTGACTTCTAAATCATTTTTATAAAACTCCGCTAAATTGAGGATTATGTATGAAAGTACCAGAATGATGAATGGGGCACAGTCACTCAGCAAATGTTAATACCATTTTTTATGGCATGTATTTGAAGGGCGATTATTTGTAATAATCTCAGGAACATTTGTCTCTTCATATGAGCTGCTGTCATGCAAATAAGGATAAGCAGACTGTCTTAACTAAATGTTGGCTAGTTTCACTCAGGGTTTTCTTAGAGTAGGGTTTGGTGAAATCTAAGAGCTCTGAAGATGAATCATCCTGTTAATGAGAAAATTGACTTGGCCCAGGTAGCCCATTGCATTCTTTTTGGTCTGTTTTCCTTTAAATTCAGGTTTTTGAAAAAGCATAAACACTAATGTCATCAGGTGGTTTGGTCTTGAAGCTGTCCTTGTAAACTCTAGAAGTCATGGGAAACATGAGGCATGTAGTAGGTGTTTGTTAGATTTGCTCAAGCCATGAGCTCTTTAGAAGTAAAATATGTTTTACTCCTTTAAGGGATAGGCCTGCCTATCTCGGTAGTTAAGAAAACTTGCTAGTGGTTGTTATATCTTCACAAGAAACTCTGCACAACAGAGGCTTATCTCCTGGTTTGGTAGCTGAGTCTCGTCTTGATAGTTTCCAAACAGCTTAAAATGCAGGACTGTGTTAACTGCTGATGGTGTGGAGAAAAGATGTTTAACCAGGCCAGGGCGACAACTATCACTGTTTATATTCTCAGTAAAGTTTTAGTTATGAAAAAGGATTTGTGAAGTTGGTCAAGCCGTAGCCAATCTGGTGTGCTTTGAAAGACTTTTTGTATGTATGGTTCTATCAGAGAAGAGGGGCATCTTAGGATGGGATGTAGGCCCGGGACTCCATAGGCCTGCTATTGAAGCCAGCCTGGCAAACTGGGCAATGGCAAACTTTGCTGCAGCCCTCCATCTTGTTTAACCTCCTTGGGAGTGTGACTGTAACCAGGTGGCAATGTTCTGTTTTAGCCTCTGCCATTTTACAGTGGTGGCCTGGGTGCAGTCCTGACTTAGGGAATGAGTCATTTCTGGTTTGATACCTGCTTGACCTTTGCCATTTGTTGATTCTCTTCCCCTCCACAAACCACCTTGAATTTTCCTTTCTCTGAACATCTGGGAGGTTACTTCTGGTAAAGCTTGAAAGTCAGAAATATTGGCCACGTGGCGTGACTAAAATCAGGTAATAAGGAATTTAAAAGGATTTTGTTAAAGACTGCTCAGCTTAATTAAAAGTGAATATCCAAGTTACAGGTATGTTTAAAAGGCCTTTATGTTTTTCTCTTCCTGGATCTTGTTTTGCTGGAGAAAGGTTTTTCCTCAATCAACTGAATTATTTTTCTCCATTTTGCCTTGCCACTTTTAATGCACATATGAGAGGCCCTAAGGTAATTTCTCATGGCTTGGGACTCCTTGGAAAAAACAGAAAAGTTGCCATGGATTCCACTGTGGGAGAGACCTCTGTTTTCCTCATGGAGCCCCAGGAATTAGAGGAGGATGAATCCCTCTCAAAAATCTGTTTTTGTCTTCCAGCTATACCTGTTTATTAGGTCCTAGAAACTGCATGCTTTCCTAGTCTTGCTCTTAAAGGGCTCCACCTAGGGGCCAGTAATCCAATTGGGAGATTGGCAAATGAAAAATCCTATAGCTACTGGATCTTCTGTTTGTGTAGTTATATATGTGTTGTGTGTGTGATGTCTATGAAAAGCTTCAGTTAGTTGACTCTAAGAAGGGTAATCACTAGCATCAAATATTTTTAAAGGGGAAAAAAGCTATGGTACCTTTTGGTTCATGTGACTTTAATCTTTGAGAAATAAAAACAGACTTAAAGATTATTGGTAAAATGCAAATGCAACAAAATGTAAATTCTTTTTTCCTGGAGTTAGATTGCTTTCAACTAGATAAAATGGTTTAAACAAGTTATGGAAGGTTTCTAAAAAATTAATCTTGCAAAAGAAAATCTGTTTGAACGTTGACTAAATTCAAAAGGGTTATAAAAGGTTTTTGCTTTTTTTAATTTTTTTTTTGAGACAGAGTCTTGCTCTGTTGCTGAGGCATGATCTCAGCTCACTGCAGCCGCCACCTCCTGGGTTCGAGCAATTCTCCTGCTTCAGCCTGCCTTGTAGCTGGAATTGCAGGCACACACCACCACGCCTGGCTAATTTTTGTATTTTTAGTAGAGATGGGGTTTCCCCATGTTAGTCAGGCTGGTCTCAAACTCCTAACCTCAGATGATCCACCCACCTCGGCCTCTTAAAGTGCTGGGATTACAGACATGAGCCACTGCACCCAACCTTGTCTCAATTCTTAAAAAATAAAAATTCTATTACATCATTACAGCTTTTGTAGAATAAGAGTAGTTTACAATCTTGGACTTACAGAATACCAAACTGAAATCTTTGTTCAGTCTCCCATAGACTTAAGCTTTGTATGTGTTACTAGTATCTGTGGCATTCAATGGCCTTGTACAAATATGAAATGTTGCTTAGGCATATCTTTCATCCTATGCAGAACCTTTCATTTTGACTTTTATGAAAATTGTAATTCATATAATTTATGTAAAGTTTTTAAATGTAGAAACTTTTTACTTCCACACTGAACTTTGGAGTCATTTCAGTAAAAGGCTTCAATACTCTGCCCTCTGTGCCCCCACACCTGCCTTTTCCCCCCCACTTTTTTCTTCTTTGAGTGAAATGGTATTGAGCTGTCTGGTCTATATGGAAGAATAGGTGTTTATATTCTTACTTTCTATTCTAACACAATAATGACATTTTCCTTCTAACTCTCTATTCTAACACAATAATGACATTTTCCTTCTATTTTCTCAGTTGTGAGTTAACCACTTTTTTAAAAAAAAGGTTTGAGATAGTGTTACTCTCTGTCACCCAGGCTGGGGTGCAGTGGCACAATCATAGTAGCTCACTGAAGCCTCAACCTCCTGGTGCAAGATAATTCTTTATTATTATGAATAGTTTACAATCATTTAAAAGGAACTTTATAATGAAATAAATAGTTCAGAAGAATGGTCCAAGAATCTAAGTTAAGATGAGCTGAACTGGGGTAAATAAACCTAGGAATTATGATGAGCTAATTGAATCGGGCTTGTGAAAATTAGAGTAATTTACATGACAGTTAAAACATGCTAAAACATTTAGATATTTGCTTCCATATAGCAGTCACTTTAATAAAATATCAGTTCACTGTTAACTTGTGGCTTCTCTAGTTAGTAAGAACTTTAACAGACTCTATTGGGACAAGTCTGCGTCTCTTCTAGGAGCTAATCTCACAAGTTGTTGTAATGCTGTAGCTGGATACTCAGGGTCAGCAGTCTGAGATGACGCTACTTTTTCTTTTATCTTTGACTTGCAAAGAGCTCCCCCCTCTTTTTGGACCCAGGCACGTTTTCTGGACCTTGGTGCCATTTGTATACCCACGTTCCTGTGATCCCAAATGATAGTAGATGGTGCTTTGAAGCTAGCACCTTCACTTAAAGGCTGCCTCGTGCTCTCAGGAAAGCTTGCTGCTCTACCCACTTTAAAAGGCAGAAAAGCAACAAATCTGTTTGGTGCTTATTTGTAATTTTAAGGATCAGTTATAGATAAATATATTTGTAATGAGAGTAAATATACTCATGGGATCAATTTGGGGATTTTTAAATATCCCAAAGTGGAATTTTTATATCTAGTCTTTTGTTATTTCGTGAATGTTTGCAAGCTGTCACCTCCGGGAGGTGGAGGTTGCAGTGAGTTGTGATCATACCACTGCATTCTAGACAGGGCATCAGAGCAAGACCCTGTTTAAAAAAAAGAAGAAGAGAAAAAGGTGATCATGGATTTCCTTTTCTTATTCCCTAATTGACAGGGAAATCGTTCAATATTTCACCATTGAACAACATGATGATTTTCTAGATTTTTTTGTAAATATGCTTCATTTATTCCCAGTTTACTGAGTTTTTGCTTATTTATGACCAGATCTCAAATTATATAAATTACTTTTTCAATATTGCCTAGAAGATCATATGGTTCTTCTCTTTTATTAATATGACGAATTACATTGATTGATTTTATTTTCATTTTATTTTATTATTTGAGGCAGAGTCTTGCTCTGTCGCCCAGGCTGGATTGCAATGGTGTGATCTCAGCTAACTGCAGCCTCCACCTCCCGGGTCCAAGCAATTCTCCTCCCTCAGCCTTCTGAGTAGCTGGGACTATAGGAGCACCCACCACCACACCCGGCTAATGTTTGTAGTTTTAGTAGAATGGGATTTCACCATAGTAGCCAGGCTGGCCTTGAATTCCTGACCTCAGGTGATCCACCTGCCTTGGCCTCCCAAAGTGCTTGGATTACAGGCATGAGCTACCACGCCTGGCCACGATGATTGATTTTTAAACATTAACTTCACATTTCTAGAATAAACCCCAATAATCTTTCATTTTGACAGCATTCCTAGAAAAGGGGATTTTCACATAAAGTTACCATCACCTTAAGAAGAAAACTCTTTAAAACTTTTTGGGGAGTGGTATGTCTAAATAGTTCTCCTGCTCCCATGCCTTTTTAAAGGTAATGAACTGGACAATCTCACTTCTTCTTGTGGACTCAGAGTTGCCATTGTCACTGACATTTGTTCCACAGATGCTCACCAGGGGCCGTCTGTTCCCTTTTCTGACTGACAAAATAATAGCTATTGAATAGAATGTGTTCTGTTATTCAAAAGATATGAATATGTGTTCAATAACTATCAGCACTATACAGCACTCTGGGTTTTTATTGTCGCAGCAGATGCTATTTTTGTTGAGTACTTATATTGCTTTTTTTCTCTTGCTTGCCGTTTGAGTACCAAGTATTACTTCTTGCTGCTTTTAGTGCATTTGTTTCTATTCCGTCTCTCTCTCAATTTGATTTTCTAATAAGAAAGAGCTAACCCTGTTAGATTTGTTTGTGTGTGTGTCTATATACATTTCAATTTATATCTATTTATATAAAGTAAGAGCAGCTTGTTTCTGAGTGAGGGCATAGTGGATGTTCCCGGAAGAAAAAAAAAGTGTGCTCTTTGTATTACTAATTGTGGCTGTGTAAAGTTTTTGTTTGCTTACGATATGCCTTCTATTCTGTATTAGAATGCGGAGACTCAATGTTTCTGTCCCCTAGAAGCGCATGGGTTGAATCCTAACCCCTAATATGATGATGAGAGTTAGGTCCTTTGGGTGGTGATTAGATCATGAGGGTGGAGCCTTCAGGAATGGGATTAGTACTCTTGTAGAAAGGCTTTAATCCCATTATATATATATATATATATAAATTTAACATTTAATTTTAAAATTATAGTTAATAGAGTTCCCTGGCCCCTTCTATGTTGAGACATGGTGAAAAAGCAGCCTCTATCAACCAGAAAGCAGACTCTTTTCAGCCAGTAAGTTTTCTGATACCTTGATCTTGGACTTCCCAACTGTGAGAAATAAATTTCTGTTGTTTACAAGCCACCAGTTTATGGTATTTTGTAAGAACAGCCTGAATGAATTGAGAGAGTTGAGATTGCTGGATAAGTAAATACTATGATATGTTAATGTCATCTGTCAGGCAGTTGGACTTAATTCAAGTTTGGATAATTGAGAGTAATAACATTCAAGCCTAATACAGTAATATACACATTTTATATAAAATATTAGGGCTTTGGGAGGCCAAGGCAGGAGGATAGCTTGAGGCCAGGAGTTCGGTAACGGTCTGGGCAACATAACAACACCTCCATCTCTGCAAAAATAGAGAAAGAGATTATCCAGGCATGGTGGTGCCTGTAGTCCCAGCTATTTGGGAGGCTTATGCAAGATGATCACTTGAGCCCAGGAATTGGAAGCTGCAGTGAGCTAGGGTCCCATCTCTGCACTTCAGCCTGGGAGACAGAGCAAGACCTTGTCTCAAAAAAGATTATATATATATGTGTGTGTGTGTGTGTATATATATATAATTTTATTATTAACTAAATATGTAATAACTAAATATAAATATATGTGTTTAACAAATATATATAAATGTTTGACATATAATTTTAAAATTACAGTTAATAAATTCTACTGATAACAAACCACACTGGTTAGATTTTTTTAAACATACAATTCTTCAAGAATAAACTTCATGCCTTTGTCACCAAACTGAACTGCCACCCAGCTGTACTTTGTTTATGTTTATTTTCCTTTATACTTCTATTTACCTATGGTTCCTGGTAAAGTATCCAACCTAATTATTCACTAGATTTTTAGTCAACACTTAGTATGTACCAATCCTTGTTTTCATCGCCAGGAGCGCAAAATTGACAGTGCTCCTTGAGGCATTTGGTCTAATTCGATGGCATTAGATGGCTCATGTCTAAGTGATTTTGAGTGCCCTCTCCTCTCCTTGGGCCTTTGGCAATGTCTGTAGGTGTTTTTGATTGTTATAAATAGGGGTTAAGGAACAAATGTGCTCCTGGCATCTGGTAGGTGGAGTCCAGGGATGCTGCTAAACATTCTGCTGTGCACAGAACAACCCACTAGCAAAGAATGATCTGACTCCAAATGTGCTGAGATGGAGAAACACTGCCTAAAAGGAATGATGAAAACAGAAACAGATGAGTCTGAAACAAGGGGATAAATACAGTAAAAAATTGATAGTCTATTAGTAGAGTACCATTAGTACTGTTAGTAGCCCTTCTATTAGTAGAAAGGTTGTTTTTGAAGATATATTCCTTCCTCTATAGTACCATAGCTACATTAAAACATTTTTATCATGGAAAATTTTAAGCATGCAAAAAATAAAAGAGTTAATAAACTCATTTTCCACCTTCAGCCATTACCAACTTCATCAATTTTGTTTCATATGTACTCGCCCCCTCCCACTTTGATAGATTATTCTAAAACAAACTTGCACATCATATACTTTAATCTGTAACTACTTCAAGTGTATACCCCAAAGAGATAAGACATTCTTTTTAAAAATACAACTCTTTATTTTTAATCACAGCAAAAACATTCCTTAATGCATGGATACATTCTTTACGTGACAAAACAAGAACAAAAACAAAAGACCCCACGGATTTTTTTGTTCAATGTTATTAAGACATCTGTCCCATCTCCCTCCCTGTATCTTTATCTTGAGGTGAGCAGGAGAGGTATTGAAATCTTTCTTCTTTTGTGTATCTTGTTGATTGGTGGGACATCTATCAGAGGACTCCATGCTGACTGATGCTACCTGGGCAGTGATTTAACCTGCAAACTTTGCCGATTTCTGTATGTTAGGGTTCGGACCAGTGGTTGTTTTAGTGTGCCTGGCACAGGGTTTTTGTCTGACTTGGCCCCAGCCTGTGCACTAACTGCCCGTCCCTCACCCCGTGACCAAGTTTTCCCTGGATACATGATTTTTTTTAACTGGCAGGCCCCCAAGTGATAATTTTCTCTGTCTTTGTACCAGTTTATTCTAACAGTAGACTTTTTCTTTGGGGACTGACGTCCCTCATAGAATGATGGCAACTACCCTAATGGCTTTTAAAGGGTCAACCCTTGCCTACCTTTTTAGAAAGCAAATTTTGTTCTTGAAAGATGTTCAGAAACAAACGGGGGAAAAACAAGCAGTAAACAAATGTATAAGAATATGCTAACAACTCAGAACAAAACTGAAACCAAAAGTTCATTTACCAGGATCAGAAACACAAACGAAGACTTTTTATCTATTCTGGCAAGTCACTTCTAGTAAAAAGACAGTTTGCGTGACTTGCCAGAATACATAAGTCTTTTATAGTCCCAGAAGGGATACAAGAGCCTTTACTACAGTGATTTAACCCACTCAGGTCCTAAATAAGCTCAACAGACAGCTGCTATCAAAGGAAGGAAGCTTGATCTGAGAGAAGATGTACCTGGGTAGAAAAAAAGGCAATCCATGGAAGTACAGCTCAGTTGTGTGTACCTCGTCTTGTCTCAAAGGTTGCCAATCTGTTTTAAAGGTAACTTTGTCTCATCTCACTTCTGACCACAGAGTATGTCAACCTAAAAAAAAGACACTTGAGAATCCTATTTCCAGATATGTTGAATTTATTCAGGAGTGGAAAAAGTGGTTTATCAGAGATTCATGGAGTGGCAACCTACAAGTGCCATCTGCTGAAAGATAAAGAGAAGCTTTTTTAGCAGAAAGAGAGAGGTTCATGTAACCTGCTTAGGAACAGAGTTCATTGGTTCCAAAGGCATAAAGTCAGCGTTGTCATCAGTTTATTGGCGGAGATGCTGTTATTGGGCAAGTAATCCTTAGAGTATTTTATTGGAATTGCTACAGCCCTAAAGAGTGTCTAGTAATGCACTTTTTTTTAGTTAAATGAGATATATTATTACAATTAATTTTGCCTACTTTCTATTTTTCTTTTTTTTCCTTTTTTTTTTGAGATGGAGTCTTGCTCTGTCGCCCAGGCTGGAGTGCAGTGACACAATCTCGGCTCACTGCAACCTCCATCTCCTGGGTTCAAGCAGTTCTCCTGCCTCAGCCTCCCAAGTAGCTGGGACTACTGGCGTGTGCCACCACGCCTGGCTAACTTTTTTGTATTTTTAATAGAGACGGGGTTTCACTGTGTTAGCCAGGATGGTCTCGAACTCCTGACTTTGTGATCCACCGGCCTCGGCCTCCCAAAGTGCTGGGATTACAGGCGTGAACCACCACGCCCGGCCTTTTTTTAATTATTATTATACTTAAGTTCTGGGATACATGTGCAGAATGTGCAGGTTTGTTACACAGGTATACATGTACCATGGTGGTTTGCTGCACTCATCAATCTGTCATCTACATTAGGTATTTCTCCTAATGGTATCCTTCCCCTAGACTCCCACCGTGCGACAGGCCCCAGTGTGTGATGTTCCCCTCCCTGTGTCCCCATGTCCTCATTGTTCAACTCCCACTTATGAGTGAGAACACGTGGTGTTTGATTTTCTGTTCCGGTGTGTATTTGTTGAGAATGATGGCGTCCAGCTTCATCCATGTACCTGCAAAGGACATGAACTCATCCTTTCTTATGGCTGCATAGTATTCTATGGTATATATGTGCCCCCATTTTCTTTACCCAGTCTATCATTGATGGGCATTTGGGTTGGTTCCAAGTCTTTGCTATTGTGAACAGTGCTGCAATAAACATACATAATGCATTTTTTTTTCAGACTGAGTCTTGCTCTGTTGCCCAGGCTGGAGTGCAGTGGTATAATCTCTGCTAACTGCAACCTCCGCCTTCTGGGTTCAAGTGATTCTCCTGCCTCAGCCTCCTGAGTAGCTGGGATTACAGGCATGCACCACCACGCTCAGCTAATTTCTGTATTTTTAGTAGAGACAAGGTTTCAACATGTTGGCCAAGCTGGTCTTGAACTCCTAACCTCAAATAATCTGCCCACCTTGGCCTCCCAGAGTACTGGGATTACAGGTGTGGGCCACTGCGCCCAGCCTAGTGATGCAGTTTCTACAGTCATTCGTCATTTGAAGCAAATTGGAAAGTGAAAAATCTCTATAAGTTGGTGCCTCATGAGCTGACTGAAAATTTAAAAAAAGAAAATCACCATTTTGAGGTGTCATTTTCTCTCGTTCTGTGCAACAACAATGAACCATTTCTTGATTGGATTGTGATGTGACGAAAAGTGGATTTTATACCACAACTGGCAATGACCAGCTTAGTGGTTGGACCAAGAAGACGCTCCAAGGCACTTCCCAAAGCCAAACTTGCACCAAAAAAAGGTTATGGTCACTTTTTGGTGGTCATCGGCTCGTCTGATCCACTGCAGCTTTCTGAATCCCAGTGAAACCACTGCATCTGAGGAGTGTGCTCAGCAAACTGATGAGATGCACTGAAAACTTCAACGCCTGCAGCCAGCATTAATCAACAGAAAAGCCCAATTCTTCTTCATGACAGCACCTGACCACGTGTCACACAACTAATGCTTTAAAAGTTGAACAAATTGGGCTACGAAGTTTCACCTCATCTGCCATATTCACCTGACCTCTCGCCAACTGACTGCCACTTCTTCAAGCATCTTGACAACTTTTTGCAGGGAAAATGCTTTCACAACCAGCAGGATGCAGAAAATGCTTTCAAGAGTTTATTGAATCCTGAAGAATGGATTTTCACACTATAGAAATAAACAGACTGGGCGTGGTGGCTCACGCCTGTAATCTCAGCACTTTGGGAGGCCAAGACAGGCAGATCGCCTAAGGTCAGGAGTTCGAGACCAGCCTGACCAACATGGAGAAACCCCGTATCTACGAAAAATACAAAATTAGCCAGGCGTGGTGGTGCATGCCTGTAATCCCAGCTACTTGGGAGGCTGAGGCAGGAGAATCACTTGAACCCAGGAGGCGGAGGTTGCGAGCTGAGATTGCGCCATTGCATTCTAGCCTGGGCAGCAAGAGCGAAAGTCCATCTCAGGAAAAAAAAAAAAAGGAAAAAGAAAAGAAAAATAAATAAACAAACTTATTTCTCATTGGCAAACGTGTTGGTTGTAATGGTTCCTATTTTGATTAATAAAGATGTTTGAGCCTAGTTATAATGATTTAAAATTCACAGTCCAAACCGCTGTTACTTTTGCACCAACCGAAAAATACTTGTATACGTGTGAAACATGCCAGACTTTCAAGGCAGGAGATGTGTGACAGATGTGAAGTGATTTCTTGGGAGGTTTTTAGGAAGCCTTTGGAAGCAGTTCTTATCTCAGACATGCAAGCATGAGCCTCCTCTTTTGTGCATTCCCAGCCCTGTTTTGTCAGGGTCTGAAAAGAGTGATTCCATCCTGGTATGTGCAATTCTCACAGCTTGTATAGATAAAATTTTGCTACTGTGCGAATATTTCTGCAGAGTAAATATCTAGAAATAGAAGAGGTAGTTGAAAAAGTAAACACATTTGAAATTCTAATAACTATTGTCAACAGCCCTCCTCAGTGCTGGTACTAATTACACTTCCAAGAGCTGTGTATGATGGGAGCTGTTTTCCCTCACCCTCACCAGAAGTACTTTTTTATATTTTTCAGTTTTCCTGCTTGATAAGTGAGCAGTGATTTCTTAGTATTGTTTTAATTTGATTTTTTTTTTATTATGAGCAAAGTCGAGCATCTTTTCTCATGATTAAAATGCTGTTGTATTTCCTTTTCTGTTAACTGTTCTTCTGGTCATTTTTCTATTGGATTGTTGGTTTTTTTCCTTATGGATTTCTAGAGGAACACTGTTTTACTCACAGTTCATCTTTTGACATTATTTATAGTGTTTTCATCATATAGGCTTAACTTTTGTTTTGAATCAGGGTCTTACTCTGTTGCCCTAGATGGAATGCAATGGGACAGTCATGGGTCATTGCAACCTCCATCTCCCAGGCTCAAGTAATCCTCCTGCCTCAGCCTCTCAAGCAGCTGGGAATACAGATGTGGGCCACTACGCCTAGCTAATTTTTGTATTTTTTGTTTGTAGATACGGGGCTTCACCATGTTTCTCAGGTTAGTCTCGAAATCCTGGGCACAAGTGTTTCACCCACCTCAGTCACCCAAAGTGCTGGGATTATAGATATGAGCCACTGTGCCCAGCCAACAATTTTTATAATGACCTCTGGATTTTGTGTCACACAGTTGGCCTCTGTGTCTGGGGGTTCTGCATCCAAACTATGGATTGAAAATATTCCAAAAAATCAAACAATAAAAATAATGCAAATTTTAAAGCAATACATTATAACAACTATTTACATAGTACTTACACCATATTGGGTATTAGAAGTAATCCTTATTAGTATAGAGATGATTTAATGTTCATAGGTTATATGCAAATACTGCACCATTTTATATAAGGGATTTGAGGCTGGGAGCAGTGGCTCACGCCTATAATCTCAGCACTTTGGGAGGCTGAGGCGGGTGGATCACAAGGTCAGGAGATTGAGACCATCCTGGCTAACATGGTGAAACCCCGTCTCTTCCAAAAAAAAAAAAAAAATTACAAAAAATTAGCTGGGTGTGGTGGCGGGCACCTGTAGTCCCACCTACTCGGGAGGCTGAGGCAGGAGAACGGCGTGAACCCGGGAGATGTGAGCCGAGATCACGCCACTACACTCCAGCCTGGGCGACAGAGCAAGACTCCGCCTCAAAAAAAAAAAAAAGATTTGAGCATCGTGGACTTAAGTATCTGAGGGAGATCCTGGAACAAATGTGCCATGTACACAGAGGAACAACTGTAATAAGAAAGGCTTTTCCCATTTGCTATGGTTTGAATGTATTTCTCCAAGTTCATGTGTTGGAAACTTAATCCCCGGTGCAAGTGTCGAGAAGTGGGACTTTCAAGAGGTGATGAGGCCGGGCGCGGTAGCTCAAGCCTGTAATCCCAGCACTTTGGGAGGCCGAGGCGGGCGGATCACAAGGTGAGGAGATCGAGACCATCCTGGCTAACTGAAACCCCGTCTCTATTAAAAATACAAAAAATTAGCCGGGCAAGGTGGCGGGCGCCTATAATCCCAGCTACTCGGGAGGCTGAGGCAGGAGAATGGCGTGAACCCGGGAGGCGGAGCTTGCAGTGAGCCGAGATCGCGCCGCTGCACTCCAGCCTGGGCGACAGAGCGAGACTCCGTCTCTAAAAAAAAAAAAAAAAAAAAAAAAAAGGTGATCAGGCTATGATGAGTCTGCCCTCATGAATGGATTAATGGTGCCGTTTTGGAATGAGTTCCTGACAAATAGATGACTTCACCTCCTTCCACTCCTACTCTCTCATGTGTGCTTTTGTGCCCGTCTATCCTTCCACCATGGGATGATACAGGAAGAAGGTCCTAGCCAGATGCAGCCCCCTGATCTTGGACTTTCAAGCCTTCAAAAGCATGAGCCAAATATATTTCTATTATAAATTACTCAGTCTTGGCTGGGCGTGGTGGCTCATGCCTGTAATCCCAGCATTTTCGGAGGCTGAGGTGGGTGGATCATCTGAGGTCAGGAATTTGAGATCAGGAATTCGAGATCAGCCTGACCAATATGGTGAAACTCCATCTCTACTAAAAATACAAAAGTTAGCCTGGCATGGTGGCATGTGCCTGTAGTCCCAGCTACTTGGGAGGCTGAAGCAAGAGAATGGCAGTGGTTGCAGAGGTTGCAGTGAGTCGGTGCCACTGCACTCCAGCCTGGGTGACAGAGCGAGACACCTGTCTCAAAAAAAAAAACAAAATTAAAAAGCAAAAAAAAAAAATAGTCTCAGGCATTCTGTTACAGCAGCACAAAACACACTTTAAAATTACAACATTATCTTGTATTTACTTCTAATGGTTTTATGATTCCATTTTTAATAAAATTTAAATCTTTGATTCATTTTGAATTTATCCTGTTGTGTATTATAAGATATGAATTTGACCAGGTACAGTGTCTTACACCTGTGATCCCAGCGCTTTGGGAGGCCAAGGCAAGCAGATTGCTTGAGCCCAGGAGTTTGAGACCAGCCGGGGCAACATAGTGAAATTCCGTTATATGGTTTGGCTGTGTCCCTACATAGATACCATCTTGGGTTGTACTTCCCATAATCCCCATGTGTTGTGGGAGGGGCCCAGTGGGAAGTGATTGGATCATGTGATTTCCCCCATGCTGTTCTCATGATAGTGAGTTCTCATGAGATCTGATGGCTTTTTTTTTTTTTTTTGAGACGGAGTCTCCCTCTGTCGCCCAGGCTGGAGTGCAGTGGCGAAATCTTGGCTCACTGCAAGCTCCCCCTCCCGTGTTCACGCCATTCTCCAGCCTCAGCCTCCCGAGTAGCTGGGACTACAGGAGCTCGACACGACGCCCGGCTAATTTTTTGTATTTTTAGCAGAGACGAGGTTTCACCGTGTTAGCCAGGATGCTCTCGATCTCCTGACCTCGTGATCTGCCCGCCTCAGCCTCCCAAAGTGCTGGGATTACAGGCGTGAGCCACCGAGCCCGGCCCGAGATCTGTCTGGCATTTCTGCTGCCTGAACTCCCTCCTGCTGCCATGTGAAGGACATGCTTGCTTCCCCTTCCGCCATGATTGTAAGTTTCCTGAGGCCTCCCCACCCATGCTGAACTGTGAGTCAATTAAACCTCTTTCCTTTATACATTACCCAGTCTTAGGCAGCTCTTTATACCAGTGTGAGAATGGACTCATATACTCTGTCTCTACAAAAAAATACAAAAATTAGCTGAGTGCGGTGGCATGTGCCTGTGGTTCCAGCTACTCAGGAGTCTGAGGTGGGAGGATCACCTGAGCCTGGAATGTCAAAGCTGTGGTGAGCCAAGATCACACCATTGCACTCCAACCTGGGCAACAGAGTGAGACCCTGTCTCTTAAAAAAAAAAAAAAAAAAAAAAAGATATGAATTCAACTGTATTTTTATTTCCAGAATACTACCTATTATCCTCAATCCATTTATTAAATAATTTTTTCTCCCACTGATTTCAGATGAAATTTTTACTGTAAATTCTTGTATGTATTTGGGTATATTTCTGGACTTTTTGTTTGATAACATGTTTCTCCTGTTTATAATTATAGCGACTTTATGTTTTAATATTTGCTCTTTTTCGAAATTTTTCTAGTCTTGTTTACTTTTCAACATGAATATTAAAACTAGTTTAATAAATGAAACAAAACAATAAAATACCTGTTGGCATTTAATTTATGAATGAACTAAGGAAGAATTGCCATCTTTATTATGTTGAGGTTTCTTGTTCAAGTACACAAATGTCTTTCCACTTTCCATTTGTTTAAGCATTTTGGTTTTGATTTTGATGTATTATTTATATAGCTAAGGTGATTTCTCACTTATTAATTCCAATGGATTTTTTGTTGTTGCTATTGTGGGAAGTGGACTCTGTATCAGTAGGAGTGCCAATATGGAACAAATGACTTTATTTAAATTGGTTAACTAGAGAGATAAAAAGTGATATTTACAAAAATGTAAACAAAATAAAAAAAAAAGCAAGGAAAAAGAGTAGTACCTTTGAGCTAGTAATAGTAGTCCTGGTCCCTCATTTTCACACCTACGCATGAATGGTTGGAAGGAGTAGTTGCTGTACTCCAGAGACAACACTCTTATTGGAGAGGCCAACTGATAAGAGCTATACATTGCCCTAGCCCACTTTGATCCCTCCAGAGAGAATAGGGATAAAAGGAGATCTCCATTCCTTAGATCTCCTTCTGGGGCTTCCCAGTGGCCAAACCCAACCAGAGGCAAGAGGGCAAGAGAGTCCATTGCTAGGATCAATACTGTCAAGTCTTGCTAGAGAGAGAGCAGAAGGGAGTCCAGTGAGAGTTAATCTGGAGGCAAACAGAGGACACCCAACGCTGTGTCCTTTCTCCCACTGAATCTTATACTGGCAGTTGTTTTTCATATTTGAAATATACTGATTTTTACTCTTTTTTTTTGAGACAAGTCCTCACTCTGTAGCCCAGTCTGGAG
Organism: Pongo abelii; assembly: GCF_028885655.2. NCBI lineage: Eukaryota > Metazoa > Chordata > Mammalia > Primates > Hominidae > Pongo > Pongo abelii. Next base: position 25,992,742 of record NC_071999.2, read on the forward strand.
TACAGTGGGGCAATCATGGCTCGTTGCAGCCTCAACCTCCCTGGGCTCAAGCAGTCCTTGAGGCCATCTCAGCCCCTAGAGTAGCTGGGACCACAGACATGCACCACCACGCCCAGCTAATTTTTGTTTTACTTGTAGAAGTGAGGTTTAACCATGTTGGTCAGGCTGGTCTCAAACTCCTGAGCTCAAGCGATCTGCCAGCCTGGGCCTCCCAGAGTGCTGGGATTACAGGGCTGGGTCACCGCACCCGGCCTATGAATTCTATTGAATGCAAATTGTACCTAAAAAAATGCAAAATATAGGCCAGGTGTTGTGGCTCATGTCTGTAATCCCAGCACTTTGGGAGTCCAAGACGGGAATAACCTGAGATTGGAAGTTCAAGACCAGCCTGAGCAACATGGTGAAACTCCGTCTCTACCGAAAATACAAAAATAGCTGGGCATGGTTGTGTGTGCCTGTAATCCCAGGTACTTGGGAGGCTGAGGCAGGAGAATTGCTTGAGCCTGGGAGGCGGAGATTGCAGTGAGCCAAGATGGTGCCACTTCTCTCCAGCCTGGGCAACAGAAAAGATCCTGTCTCTACAAAAAAAAGGAAAAGATAAATGTGTTTTTAATGTGATAAACTTCCAACCTGTTTTTCAAAATGGGTGTTAGTTACAATGTAACTAACCACTAGGAATAGATGAGTATTCCAGTTGTTCTACCTCACAGCACTTTAGGAGGCCCAGGAGGGCAGACTGCTTGAGCTCAAGAGTTTCCCAGCCTAGGCAACATAGAGAGACCTCATCTCTAATCTTTAAAAAATTTAAAAAAGTTACTGGCTATTTACATATATTCTCTTGTGAAGGGCCTGTTTAAATCCTTTGTCCATTTTTGATTGAATTGTCTTCTTATTGGTAAATTGTAATAGTTCTTTATCTGTGCCAGACACAAGGCCTTTGTTGGATACATGTTTTCCAATCTTTTTTCCCATTTTATTTTCCGAAGGGGGTTTTTTAAAGAGCGAAAGATTTTCATTTTAATGAAATTTAATTTTTTTTTTTGTTTCATGCCTTTATGTCTTAATAAGAAACTTTTTCCTAACCTAATATCACAAGTATATCTTTCTATTTTTTTCTGACTTAAGTTTTAAGATTTTAGCTCTTAAATTTAGGTCTATGACTCATTCTGAGTTCATTTTGGTATACAGTAAAAGGGTCCAGACCCCTTCCCCCCCAACATGGAAACTATTCTAGTGCTGTTTGTTGAAAACACTAGCCTTTCATTCACTGAATGAAAATTTGGTGCTTTAATAAACATGAGTTGACTATGCGTATGTGAGTCTACTTCTGGACTGGACTCTGTCCCACTGATTGTTGTGCCTTTCCTTATCCCCATACCATACACTCTTGATAACTGAAGCCTTATAGTCAGTCTTCGTATCAGGTAGTTTAAGTCCTCCAACTTTCTCTTTCTAAAATTGTTGAGCTGTTGTGAGTCCTTTTTATTTTCATATTAAGTTTAGAATTACTTGTCAATTTCTTTCTTTCTTTTTTTTCAGATGGAGTTTTGCTCTTTGTTGCCCAGGCTGGAGTGCAGTGATGCAATCTCGGCTCACCACAACCTCTACCTCCTGGGTTCAAGCAATTCTCCTGTCTCAGCCTCCCAAGTAACTGGGATTACAGGCACCTGCCACCACACCTGGCTAATTTTCGTATTTTTGGTAGAGATGGGGTTTCACCATGTTGGCCAGGATGGTCTCAAACTCCTGACCTCAGGTGATCTGCCAGCCTCGGCCTCCCAAAGTGCTGGGATTACAGGCATGAGCCACCACTCCCGGCCCCAATTACTTGTCAATTTCTAAAAGAATGTGCTTGCTATGATATTTATTAAAATTGCATCAACTCTATCATAGATTCAGGAAAAATTAATATCTTAACATTATTGAGTCTTCCAGTTCATAAACATGACCTATCTCTCCATGTACTTAGGTCTTTTAAAATTTATCAGTGTATAGATTTTCCACATCTTTGGTTAAATTTATTCCTGAATATGTTTGTTATTTTGAAGGTATTTGGTTTTCTTCTATTTTATTTCCATAAGTTTTTGGGGAACAGGTCGTGTTTGGTTACATGAATAAGTTCTTCCGTGGTGATATCTGAGATTCTGGTGCATCCATCATCTGAGCAGTATACACCGTACCCAATCTGTAGTCTTTTATCCTTCATCCCCCTCCCACCCTTTCCCCACAAGACCCCAAAGTCCACTGTATCATTCTTATGCCTTTGTATCCTCATAGCTTATCTCCCACTTTTGAGTGAGAACATACCGTATTTCTTTTTTAAATGTCATTTTCAATTGCTTGCTACTGATATACAGAAATAAAATGTGATTATTGCATATTGATCTTTTATCCTGTGATCTTGCTGTAATCACTTGTTCTAGGAGATTTTGTATATTCCTTTAGGATTGTTTATATACATAATTATGTTGACTATGTAAATAAGACAGTTTTACTTCTTCCTTTACAAACTGTTTTTTTTTTTTTTCTTGTCTTTTTGAACTATCTTTGTAAGAGTGGATATTTTTGTCTTGTTTCTGTGCTAAGGTAGAAAGCACTTAGTTTTTCACAATTAAGTATGATGTTAGCTCTAAGTTTTTTACAGATGCCCTTTTTTAGGTTGAGGAAATTTCGTCCTATTCTTAGTTTGCCGAGAGTTTTATCATGAATGGGTGTTGAACTTTGTCAAATAGTTTTTTCCTGCATCTGTTGAAATGATCACATGGTTCTTCTCCTGTATTCTATTAAAATGGCGAATTATATTAATTGCTTTTCATATCAAAGAAATATTGCATTTGTTAGAGAAACGCCAGTTGATCATGGTACTTTTTAAAAAAAAATTGCTAGATTCAATTTCTTAATATTTTGTTTAGAATTTTTGGGTTTATTTTCATGAAGGATATTAGTCTATAGTTTTCTTATTATGTCTCTGTCAAGTATTAAACCAAGGTATTGCAGGCCTCATAAAATGAGTAGAGCAGTATTCCCTCTTCTTTTACCTGACATAGTTTATTGGGAGAGATGGCTATCTGTTAAAACATAATTTTTTCACTTAACATGTTAAAACTTAAATGCTTCAAAAAACTTAAATATTTCATAAAATTCACCATGAAGTCATCAGAGACTGGAGTTTTCTCTGTAGAAAAGTTTTTATTTAAAAAATAATTTTTACTAATAGTCTGGGCACAGTGGCTCATGCCTGTAAGCTCAGCACTTTGGGAGGTTAAGGTGGGAGGATCGCTTAAGCCCAGGAATTCAAGACCAGTCTGAGCACGGTAAGGAGACCCTGTATCTACAAAAAGAATTTTTTTTAATTAACTAGGCTTGGTGGTGTGTGCCTATAGTCCTAGTTACTGAGGAGGCTGAGGTGGGAGGATCACTTGAGCCCAAGAGGTCAAGGCTGCTGTGAGCCATGGTCAGGCCACTGAAGTTCAGCCTGGGCAAAAGAGTGAGACACTGTTTCATAGGAATCGAATAGTAATCTGTTGTAGGGCAATCTAGGTCTTCTTGGTTTTTGAGTCTGTTTTTGTGATTTCTGTCTTTCAAAGAATCTTTTTAATCTAAATTATTGAACTTTTTGGCATAGTGTTGCTCACGATTATTTTTCTCATTTTTCTTTTGATAACTGTAAGAACTGTACCAATAATTCTCTCCCATTTCTGATATTGACAATATTTTCTTTTTCATTTTATTATTTATTTATTTATTTATTTTTTTTTTTTTTGAGACAGGTTCTAGCTCTGTCACCCAGGCTGGAGTGCAGTGGTGCAATATCTGCTGACTGCATCCCTTCACCTCCTGGGTTCAAGCAATCCTCCTGCCTCCGACTCTGGAGTAGCTGGGATTACAGGCACGCATCACCACATCCGGCTAATTTTTGTATTTTTAGTAGAGATGGGGTTTACCATGTTGGTCAGGCTGGTCTCAAACTCCTGACTTCAAGTGATCCACCTGTCTCGGCCTCCCAAAGTGCTGGGATTACAAGCGTGAGCCACTGTGCACCTGGCCTGTGGCCATTCATTTTTAACTGACCAGTTTGGCTAAAAGTTTATCAATTTTCAGAGAGCAAGCTTTTGATTCCATTGACTTTTTAGTGTGTCCATTTTCTGTTTCATTGATTTCCACTGTCACCTTTATTATTTCTTTCCTTCCACTTAACTTTGGGTTTATATCATTATGAGATGATCTTGTTTATCTCTCTAGCACCACTTCTTTCTTAAAATTTCTGTTTGTGATAATGCAGCTACTCCAGCTTTCTCATGCTTTCTTATGTTTCCATGGTATGTGTTTTTTCATTCTTTTACTTTCGACTCATTTGTACTTTTGCATTTAAACAGTATCTTTTGTAGACAGCACATAGGTTCTTGTTTTTATTAATATATTCCACCTGCTAATCTCTGTCTTTTGGTTCGACTGTTTCATCTATTTGTATTTACTTTTTTTTCAGGGATGGAGTTTCTCTGTTGCCCAGGCTGGAGTGCTGTTCACAGGTCTCCTAACATTCTCTATTTGTCTTTTTTTGTTTGTTTTTTGAGACAGGGTCTCATTTTGTGGAGTGCAGTGGTACAGTCACAGCTCACTGCAGCCTCAATCTCCTGGGCTCAAGCGATCTTCCCTCCTCAACCACTGGAGTAGGTGGAGTACAAGCATGCAGCACCACACCCAACTAATTTAAAAAAATTTTTTTTTTTTTTGTAGAGATGGAGGTCTTGCTATGCCTCCCAGCTGCTCTTGAACTCCTGGCCTCACCTTGGCCTCTCAAAATGCTGGGATTATAGGCATGAGGCAACATGCCAGCCCTCTGTTTTTCAATTGAATACTTTGTATTGGTCTATCTTCAAGTTCACCGATGAATTCTGTCACCTACATTTTGCTACTGAGCCCACATAGTGATTTTATATATTGTTACTTTCTAAATTCCTTTGTTTTTAATAGTTTAACAATTGATTATCTTGGGCTATAATTATATCATCTTCCAATCATGATAGTTTTACTACCTGCTATCGTTTGAATGTATCGGCTAAAGTTCATGTGTTGGAAATTTGATTCCCACTTCAGTCAGGATCTCTTTGAAATTAAGAAGTGTGCGTGTGTGTGTGTGTCCTTGCTGCCTGAGGGTGGAGGAAGAAATTGTGAACAGGAATCCTGTATTTGCTTGTCTGTGTCACCACTCTTTCTCCCACCCTATTCGCCTCCTAGTGATCCCTCCCAAACGCTTATACCCCAATTCTTTTCCTCTGATCCTCAAGTCTGGGAGATTTAAAGGAGATAGGAAACGACCCCGCCTTCTTATGAATATGCAACAGTAAGGGGTTGGGAGAAGGGAGAGAAAAGGCCTGCAAGAAATTCACCCCAGGTCCGCCTGCTCCGGGCTCAGCCCGGGCCCCCCACCGTCCTACCCACGAAGAACAGCAAACAATAGCACAGCCCCGGCCCTAGAAGCTGAGCTAGCCGCAGAGGGTGATGCGGAACTGCTCATCGCCAGGGAAACGCGGCATTCGGACAGCCGTCCAGAGCCTGTCTGAGTTCTGCTGGGCGGGGAGCCAGAGACTGATTCGCTGCGGTCCTGGGCCCAGCGGCTGGGAGGTCCCGCCCTGGCCGAGGAAATGAAGAGGGCGCAGGGCATGGGGGCGGCGCGCACCCGGGACAGTTTCCAGTTAGCGTCTCCGTGACCTTCCTCCAACTTCCAGCTCGGAGCGGTATGCTGGGATCCCTCCAAGGACCCTGTGAGGACGTGGGAGGGATGCTGAGACAGGCAAGTGGGATTTCTCTGCAGATTGTCACCTCGCCCGTACTTTTGGAGAAGGTAGAGCCAAGCAGCATTTGGCCGAAATCCTGTGCCCGTGGAACATTTTTCCGCTGAAGTAAAGGTGAAAGTTGATGATCAGCGGCTCCGGGTAGGAGAAGGGATAGAGCTATAGGTGCGGTGAGGTTAGAAAAGTTGCCATGGCCGAGCTTGCAGTGAGCCGAGATCGCGCCACTCCAGCCTCCGCGACAGAGCGAGACTCCGTCTCAGGAAAAAAAAAAAAAAAAAGAGAAAAGAAAAGTTGCCGCGGCCCCAGCAGGCTCAAGGGGCGAGCGCATAGGGGTGCCGGGGCAGTAGTTGCACAAAGCCAGCCCGGCTGTCGCGTTGCCATGGCAGCGGGGGCGGGGCCGAGCCGCAGCGTGGCTGTGTTGCCGGGCGACGGAGGAGCCGCCGGGGAGGCCGGAATCTCCCGGTGCTCAGCGTCAGTGCGTGAGCCCCCGACTCTGATGCTTCGTTGGTGTGTGTGTCTGTCGATGTCAATCCACAGTCCGCTGGCAGCCGCTGTCACTTGGTTAGGGAATAAACTATCACCTATTTAATACCTTAATGCTCTGCTTTTGAAAATATTTGGATTGTGGTGTTATGGAAGACATGAACAAGAATAGTACTCCTACTTAACGAAGTTTTGTTTTATTTTGTTCGTTTTGAGACAGTCTTACTTTGTCGCCCAGGTTGGAGGGCAGTGGCGGATCTTAGCTCACTGAAACCTCTGCCTCCCGGGTTCAAGCGATTCTCCTACCTCACCCTCCCGAGTAGCTGGATTACAGGCGGCCGTCGCTACACAAGGCTAATTTTTGTATTTTTAATAGAGAAAGGGTTTCACCATAATGGCCAGGCTGGTCTCAAACTCCTGACCTCAGGTGATCCGCCCGCCTCGGCCTCCCTAAGTGCTGGGATTAGAAGCTTGAGCCAGCGCTTGGCCAACAAAGTTTTTTAAAAAAATACATTCTATTTCCTCGTTTTTAAGGTAGCATCTACTGACGGGAGTTCCTTAATTATCATTTAAAAAGTAAAGTACAGAACCAGATTTGGATCCACGAAACGAATTGTTCCTCAGCTTTTCAAACATACTAACCAAAAACATTCGCAAAAGAAAAATATATAAAGCAGATAGCAGTACTAAATATTAGGCCCACTACTAAAAATGCAGACAGTTCTACTGTTGGAAAGATGGCGACTTTCACAAAGGACTAGAGAGCATTAGTCTCATTTTATTTCTATGGATTTTTTCTTACATGGAGATGTGCCAGGTGATTTTGTCTTACTATGTCAAAGATTACTTGTTTTAGCCATATATCATAGGAAAAAAAAATGTCAAGGGGTTTGAATGATCTTTTTTAGAGCAGTTTTTTTGTAGCTACAGTAGTACTTCCATTTTACAAACTATGTTGTTTACTCAGATACTCATTCACCAAACATTTATTGAGGCTCTACTCTGTGCTGTGCACAGTGCTAGACTTGAGAGCAGAGAGATAAGTGGTGAGAAGAACATACAAAACTGAATTAGAAAAATTCACAGTTTAGGGAGCCGGAAATGTTAGGAAGCACTTGTAAACCACTGTGGTTCATTCTCATTGTGAGACGCCACCAGGACAGCCCCTGCTACTGGCCAGGGCCTCAAGTACACAGACCGCAGCTGAGCTTGGAACTTCATTTGCGTTGTGGGTTTTGCTCTTTCAAGGCGGGCATTATTGGACCCATTTAAAACAGGAGGAGTCCAGCACTCAGAGAAGTGCAGTGATAAGCCTCATGTCTCACGGCCAGTCAGGCTCAAGATCCAAAAGCCACTGCTATGACATACATTTTGGAACATTCGCCCTTTGATCATTAAATCCTCACTACCTGAATGACCATATTTTTTGATCATTCATAATGGTAAGTGAATTTCTTAGAAACAATAACTATACTGCAATTTTCTTTTTGGTTGAGATATTTCTGAAGTCACGTATTTCTAAAATCAGATACCAATTGCATTCTGAAGATGTGTTCTTCCAACTGGAATGTTGTCATTGTCAATAATATTTTTTCCAGGGGTTCCTGGGAAGTAAATGAGAAAATTTAAATTCAGTTATTCATGATTTTAAAACATGTAAAGATGTGTGTGTTTTAAAGTACTGTGTTTAATAAATCGCTATAGCATTAGAGTTGTTTAAAGCAAAATACACTAGTTATCATTTAAGTTTTTATTAACTTTTTAAATATTTTGTCAGATTTCTTACTTTCCACTTGCAGCCACATTATAGAGGTCATAGGAAAAATTTCTGTCTGGAAAGTTGTCCTAGAAAGTTCAGGTATGGACCTGGCTGGTCCTGCATGAAGACTTAGCTATGCATTTTCCACTGCAGCCTGGGAAACCTCTTTGAACTAATTTTATAAGCTATTTTACTGTTAAAATTTTATTTTTTCAAATAGATTGCAGAATCCCTGAAGGCAAGGACTAGGTCTTCTGTGTCTTTAGAATTCTCTTCGTAATACCAAATACAACACTCTTCATAAATATTAACTGGCAGAAAAAACAAAAATAAACTTTACTGGACTGATGAAAACTAGAGTAGAAATAGTACTTTTATAGATACTATCCTGAGTCACAGAAGTTTTGCTTATTTGCTGATTTTTTTTTCATTAAACTATACTGTGAAATGCTAGGGAGTACCTATTTCACAGGTAGAAAAACTGAGTTGTAGTGATTAGCATATGAAATATTTTTCAATGCATTATCTTCATTGAGCCTTACAACAACCACTCAGGAATTCACATCACCATTTTTTAAATATGTGAGAAAACAGAAGCTCAGAGAAATTGAACGAGTCAGACAGGGTCACCCAGAAAGGAAGAGGTGCATCTTCTGACCATGTCACATGATTTTTATTCTGCCATTGCAAACCAGGTGCACGTGTGAGCTTTGGGAGGCTGGGTCTCTCACCAGCCCTGGAGTGCTAGGTGCAAGATCCCTTCTCTCCCTCACCTCCCCAAGGCTGCTCTTCTGTCTGGGAAGAAGGCAAGAGAAACTCTTTTAAAAGACAAAGGGGCAGGGCCAGTGAAAGGAGAAGCTGGAGAGGGGCTCCCTGGAGCAAAATGAAGTGAGATTGAGAAGGAAGAGTCAAGTGAAGTTGATCAAAAACCAGCCACTGTTCAAAAATGGGAGTGAGGGGATGGGAGAGAGTGTCTTTGTTCGGGCTGCCATCACAAAACACCACAGCCTGGGGGCTTAAGTGACAGACCTTGATTGTCCCAGTGCTGGGGGCTGGGAGTCCGAGATCAAGGAGTCTGCAGGGATGGTTTTTTCAGATGCCGCGCTCCTTGGCTCATAAACAACTGCCTTCTTACTGCGTCTTCACGTGGTCATCCTTCTAGATTGTCTGTGTCCTAATCTCTGCTTATAAGGACACCAGTCATACTGGATAAGATCCCACCCATATGACCTCATTATACCTTAATTACCGCTATGAAGGCCTTATCTCCAAATACAGTCCCATTCTGAGGTACTGGAGTCAGGACTTCATCCTGTGAATTTTGAGCCCAGAGCAGAGAATTAAAAAAAAGTAGACACTGATCTGTGACTTTGAAGACAAAACCTGTTGACCTGTTTCAATTGCTTTGTTATTCTCATTAGTATTTTCTCTTAGCACAAATAAATGGTTGAGCAAATAGTGGCCATTTATTTTTACATTAGTATATTCTGTTGGTTGTTTTTATTAAAAAGCATCCAGAACTGAATTCTATATCTAGCTTGCTTCGTAATTTATTTTCACTCTCATCTCTGCAGGGCCAGTTTCAAACCTTGTCAGTCTCTGACAAGGGAAGATGAAGCCTAGTGCCAGCTAGGGGTGACCTGTCTATCTGCATTTTTTGAGCTGTGGAGTGATTGGAGTCATATTCGCTGCCTGTGCAGCATGACAGGCCTGATGAAAATGAAATGGCAACACCGTGCAGATGGCGAAGCGTAGGCCTCACAAACATCCTGGCCGTGAAGGTAAGTTGGGCAACTTTCTGCCTGCATGGCATTATCCATGCTTATTTCTAGCAAGATACCTATGGCAGAGTATTTCAGACTGTTTGTGAAGGGTAGCCAGTAGAATTTGAAGGTTTTCACTGAGGGATTGAGCAACTAATAAGGGTGTAATTGGAATGTGTGGCAAAAACTCCAATTGTTGAAATATGTGGTCATAAAATAACAGGGTCTAGGGCGAAGCCTGCAGGTCTTGTGGTCAGTGCCTTGCCCTTGGCTGGACTACATAGTGTCTGCTTTGTAAAGGTAGAAATCAATACTGTGTTTCAAGTCAGCTAAAGAAGAAGGTTCCGGAGTCTTCCGCCACTGAAGTTTTGGTATTCACCGGTCATCAGAGTCTCAAAGTACTTGTGTTTGTCTCCTTAACTTCCTTCATTACTTTATATTCTGCCTTCAAAGGGAGGGAGAGTAGTCTTCTATTTTATCCATTTAATGTCTTGTCATTTGCTGAAAGAATTTTATGAGGTTGCTTCTTGGCTCTTCTCTGTAAGTTGAATAGAAACCGTGTGCACTGTTCTAGGAATCTGTTTCTATCATGGCCACGTGCGGCACCTGTCCTTCCCACCGTTGAGTGGTGGAGCTGTGGTCTGTGTCATCCTCGCATTTCCAACCCCAGTCATTCCCCTTTACTTTTAAGTGTGAGGCCCCGGATGAAATTCTGCAGTATCCCTGCTGAAGAGCAGGGCTCCAATTCACCTGGTGGAGCTTTTCCAAGGAACACAGAAAGTGTTCGGAATGCACTGCTTGGACAAGATCCAGCAGCTTTCCTTGATCGGTGCTTTCAGAAACAGGTTCTTGTGTAGAACAGCTACTATTATCCCAGCCAAAAAAGACTGCCTATTTCTGAGAGCTGTGCATACTTAATTAGAATAGGGATTGGTGCCAGCACTTGGAGTTTGAAAAGTCAACTTTGAACGTGTTGTTTCTCCTTAGTTGAGCCAGACATCTGTGTAACTGGCCGGCTGTGCACATCACATGGCACAGATTCAGGAGGTGAGCTTGTCTCTTCAGTTGCTGCTTTTATAGCAGCTTTTAATCAAAATGCTCACCTCAGACACACTCTCCTCAAATTAAGGAACAGAATAACCAAACACAGATGTGTAGAGTGAGAGAAAACGGTTGTTCTGGCTGTTGATGACTTCCTCAGGTGTGGGCATAGTGAAATGCCCTTTCTTCCCCTCTGCTACCGAAGATGGCAATGACGTTGAGTGGCTTGGAAGTTCAAACCACTCGACAAGTATTGACCAGTCACTCCATGTATACTCAGTGCTGACAGAGGCACGAAATGTGTCACGACCTTTCTTCCTGAGTAGTTTATGATCCGGCTGAGGGTGAGCGGCCTTGCGCACAGGGAATCGTGGGAAAAGTTGTGTCATGGCATGGCCACCCCAGGAATGCCTGTTGTGAGGGCTCAGTGGCCAGAGGCCCAGATCCTCCCCTGCTGTGGCTTCTTTCCTTATGCCTGTCTCCTGCACATTCTCATCACCCCAACCCCAATCCAGGCTCTGTCACGCTTTTCAGCCCAGGGTCTTCCTCCAGTCCAATGAGGATGGCTCAAGAAATCCTAGCTCTGGATGTGTCTATACCAGGGTGAGTCTGGCTGTGGGGTTTCAAGCCTTACCTTCCCGGAGGAATTTCATCAGGGTCTGAAGGAAATAAAAGAGGGACTGGGCTGCAGGAGGGGAAGAGAGGGCTGTTCTTTCTTCATTATTGATAGTCATAAATCATTGGAAAGTCCTAAAAGACTGCCTGAGTGTTCATTTCCAGGACAGAAGGATACACAGGCAACATAAGAATATAAGACCATGTTGAGGGCAACAGCAGGGCAGAGGAGAAAAATGCTGGTCACAACTCTAGATGGTGACTCAAGAGAGGACAACAGCCAGCGGTCCATACGCTGAGACGGATGGAGGAAGAGACACACAGGGACGAGGAAGCCAGCCTGGGTACTAAGTATCCCCTGGATTAGCCGCAAGTGTGCTTCTCCTCACCCGCGGACCTCAGCTCTCCCCTTCATGATATCAGCTGTGATCTGGACCTGGAGGAGTCCCCGAGGAGAAGGGAGTGCAGCTGTCTCTCATTCCACCCTTCCTGGCATTTCAAGTTGGAATAATAAATGCAGTTCTGGGGTGTTAGGTTTGCAGGTGTTTTTAGCATACCATGGTCTCGCATGTACACATTAGGTATTTCGGCCTGCCCAGGGACCCAGTCATTGTATAACCTCTTTCTAAGGAAATTATATGCCAAATTCCAAACAAGCAAAATGTTATTTTTGTTGTGCAAAGCCTTCGTACCATGCAAATTGGGGCATCTAAGAATTTTATTTAGATAACAAGACAGAGATCAGAATGGGCCAGAGGAGCATCAGGAGACCTGGGTGCAAGTCTTGCATAAATACTTATTGAGCCAAATTCCCAAAGATTTACATGCGTTATCTGCAGGAAGAGGGTTTTGATTAGTTTTTAAGGTCCCTTCTGCTCCTTCTGAAAACCAGCCTAAAATGGAACATGTCTTCTCTAAGAATCCCAAATGCCTCTCAATGATCAACCCATTGGCCTTTTATCCAGGAGTCCCCTAGTGTCTCTAGGAAGCTGCAAGGATGATGGTATCTCCCTTTTTATACACAAGGTTGGGAAAGTCTGCCTGGGAAAATGTTTAGAGGTGTGGATTTCTCAACTTTAATTTATCTTTTTGGTTTGCTCCTTTGTGAAATAGCATTGTCTTCAGCTGCTCTTGGCTATGATGTCTTAGCTGTAAGATCTTAGCCTTGAGAAAGAGCATCAGGGCCATACAGCAGTCATTTGGCCACAGGAATTTCAGTCACTTCGGGCTGTTTTTGCTGTTGGATTCCATCTCAGACCCAGATGTCTGCAGTTTCCTCGGATTGGAAACATCATAGGATCTCGTTGTGCAAGGAGTTCAGCATATTTAGAGTGAAGCACAATCACCTATCATTTTACATTATGGGAAATTTGACAAGTTTCAAATCTTGTTATTTTAGAGGTGAATGGATATATCTCTCTTTGTGTGTGTGTGTGTGTGTGTGTGTGTGTGTGTGTGTGTGTTACTACTCCACATGGGGCAGGCCTACCCCATAGGCAGTGTGCCCAGAGTAGCCTGGATTGATATTTTAAATGAACTAGAGGATTGAAACCTACACTGAACCTGTTACTAAATGAGACATTCATTTATAATGAAAGCAGATCTCTTAGTTTATGGGATAGATAATCTTGGGGTCTTATTTAGCAGGTTTTCTTTCAGTGGTTGTGTCTCTATTTAGATAGCTAATGTGGTATTTCAGAAAATATTTTCATGGCTAGCTATTAGAATATGTCTATGACCAGAAAATGAGGAGCCACACTGCTTGTAAAATACTTACATTTTCAGTGGATAAAAGATAGCTTGAATCATGTAAAAATCAATAGTTCCCCTGATGGAGGAGTTATATTCTTTGGAGAAAAGTTTAAGCACTTCTAAGGTTAAATATTATATTCATTACTTTTAGCTCTGGCAATCTGCCAAAATTATTTTTGCAACCTGTTTATATTTAGCCAACATAGGCAGTCAGCCACTGAATTAAGCATTGTTTTTCTCCAAAAGACCTGATTTTGCCAGTAAGAATTTGGTTATGCAATTATATGTTGACTAATTAGAAGGTAAAAACCCTGGATTTGGAAAGTTTGATGTTTTATTTACCATTTTTAAGTGTGCAGTTCAGCGGCATTCAGCACGTTCACATTACTGTGCAGCCTTCACCTCCATCCATCTGCAGAACTCTTTTTATCTTACACAATTGGAATTCCCCACTCCCCTCTCCAGCCCCTGGCAACCACCATTCTACTTTCTGTCTCTATGAATTTGACTACTCTAGGTACCTCTTATAAGCGGATTCTACAGTATTTGTCCTTTAGTGTCTGGCTTATTTCACATAACATAATGTTCTTAAGGCCAAGGTATGTTGTGGCATATGTCAGAATTTTGTTTCTTTTCTTCTTTTTTTTTTTGAGACAGAGCCTCACTCTGTCACCCAGGCTGGAGTGCAGTGGCACCGTTTCAGTTCACTGCAACCTCTGTCTCCTGGGTTCAAGCAATTCTCCTGCCTCAGCCTCCTGAGTAGCTGGGATTACAGGCATCTACCACAGGCCTGGCTAAATTTTGTATTTTTTAGTAGAGACTGGGTTTCACTGTGTTGGCCAGGCTGGTCTTGAACTCCTGACCCCTCAGGTGATCTGCCTGCCTTGGCCTCCTTAAGTGCTGGGATTACAGGCATGAGCGATTGCGCCCAGCCAATTTTGTTCCTTTTTAAGGCTGAGTCATATTCCATAATGTGTATATATCACATTTTGTTTATTCATTCACCTGCTGATGGAAATTTGGGTTGTTTTCACCATTTTAAATCTTTTCAGTGGTATTCTGGCTGCATGGTATTCTGTGCTGTGGTGATAACATATTATATAAACCAGTTCTCTATGGACAGGCTTTCAGTTTTTTCCATGCTTCTGTGAATAACTGTGAACTTAAACCATTTCACACATAAACAAGCATGTTGGTCAATCAGAATTACTGATTTGCTGAGAAGAATGTATTGGGCACATGAAATTTTGGATGTTGATGAATTCCTTCTATGCAGATTGTACCAATTTATGTCTCCTTTATAAAGAACCTGTCTCCCAAGCCCTCACCAATGCAGCATGTGAACAAACTCCTTCATCTTTGCTCATCTCATGATGGAAAATGGTGCCTCAGTATAGTTTTAGTTTGTATTTCTCCTATTTTGAGTGAACTCTAAATGTTTCAGGGCCATTGTATTTCTTTTAACTGCAACTATCTGTTCATTTCCTTTGTTCATTTCTCAGTTGGGCTGTTGGATTTTTCTCCTCCCTCTTCTTTATATTGGCTGTTGTTGAAAAATATCCTTTTGTTTGGCATCCCTAGTGTGCAGCCTGTGGGAGTCTTTGGAGCTCTCCCATGAAACAGGAGCTTTGTCTGAGAATTAGTAAAACTTGCTTTTCAACACCATTGATCAAATACTGGCTCGGTGACAGTAGGTTTTATTAAGGGGAGAGTCCAGTGCGGTAGTCCATTTACTGAAATAGTTCATATGCTGAAGAAAGAATATCTTTGTGAGAAAGTTATAAAAATTTCTAGTCTCACTATGTGTTTTAATGTTAAGATCTACTCGGCCGGGCGCGGTGGCTCATGCCTGTAATCCCAGCACTTTAGGGAGGCCGAGGCAGGTGGATCATGAGGTCAGGATTTTGAGACCAGCCTGACCAACATGGTGAAACCCTGTCTCTACTAAAAATACAAAAAGTAGCCAGGAGTAGTAGCATGCTCCTGTAGTCCCAGCTACTCAGGAGGCTGAGGCAGGAGAATCACTTGAACCCAGGAGGCAGAGGTTGCAGTGAGCCAAGATCGCACCACTGCACTCCAGCCTGGGTGACAGAGCGAGACTTCATCTCAACAACAACAACAACAAGAAAAATTTACTCAAGTTTTCTTTTAAAAGTTGAATACATAAACATAAGTAACTTGGTATGAACTGAAAAAAACAACCCAAATAGCGTATTATTAAATATCATTTGCTAAGCTCATGCAGCTAACTGCGTACTGGAAAACTCAAACTCAACATGCCCCACTCTGAACTCATTCCTCTGACCCACAGAGTAACGTCCCAGTTCCTGAGTTTGCTGTCTTGCTTCTCCACATACCTATCTACTCTCTTCTGTATTATTTTCTACATTATTGCCATGGGCTGAAAGTTTGTGTCCCACTAAAATTCTATGCTGAAATCTAACCCCCAACGTGATGGTATCAGAAGTGCGGCCTTGGGAAGTGATTAGATCATGAGGACAGAAACCTGATGAACAGGGTTGGTGCCCTTAGAAAAGAGGCCCCAGAGAACTGTCTTGCCACTTCCACTATATGAGGATGCAGCAAGATGGCACCATCTATGAGCCAAAAAGTGGGCACCCACCAGACATTGAATCTGCGGATGCATTGATCTTTGACTTCCCAGCCTCCAGAACTGTCAAAGATAAATGTCTGCTGTTTATAAGCCACCCAGTTTATGGCATTTTGTTACAGCAGCCCAAACAGAGTAAGACAACTGCCAACTTGTTCCACCTAAACAGTCTCTCCAGTGTGCCCACCACCCTGCACCTGGTCACCACCATCTTGTTCAGATGCCACCCAATCCCTGCTGGGTTCCCTCAGCCACTTCCAGCGGAGTTGTTGCCTTCAGACTTTTCCACATTCAGCAGTTGTATGATCTGTCACCAAGAGGAGTTTATGAAATGCAACTCTCTGGTTTTATAAAACCATATCCCTGGCCAAAACCCTTTGATGGCCCCCACTCCCCCTAGAATAAAACTCAAACTCCTCAGCATGGCCTCTGGACTGGCCACTCCCTCTGTTTCCTTACTCATTGCCCCCTCCTTCCTACACTTCACTGTTCCCAATAGTGATTTCTCAATTCCTTAAACTCAGAGTGCACCCTTGTTTCAGGACCTTTGAATCTGTTCCTTTTTCTGGAATGTTCTCCCTTGTTCCACTCCCCAGTCTCCACCAACCTGAGCAGCTCTATTCCTTCTTCCTCCAGCAAGTCTTGCCCAACACTCCCCAGCCTGGTTTAGTGGATTCTTCTAGGCTCCGGCATGTCCCTTAGCTTGCATAATTGCCCTGTGCTATAACTATCTATTTCCTTGTACAAAAGGGTGCACCCCACAAAACTGTAAATGCCCAGGGAGCAGGATCACATCTGCCTTGTTTCCCGTGATCACCCAGAACCTAACATATTGATCGTTCGTAAACATCTGTTCATGGATGACTGTTGACAGATGGCTGGAGAACTAAAGGAGAATGCCTTCTGGGAATGGGATGTGACTGGGTGCCAGTAGGTTGTGATAGTATCACATATTCAGAGTCTTGGGATGAGACCCTGAGTGTCTTCCCCACAAATCCTGAAACCTGTGTGGCAAGAAGAGAAAGCTGAGTTGGCTGCAGTTTTATTTGCCTGGTGTACCCCTGGCCTTGTGAGAAAGACAGTGAAAGAAGATGAAGCCTGCTCAAGGTTAAGATCAGGCAGAGGAGAAAGAGACACCTGCTAATTGTCCTGGCAGAGTCCCAGGCAGGGCAGCAGCTCCCTGAGTGGAGAAGGGGCACACAAGCTTAAGGCAGAGATCCTGGTCAGGGCTGGTGAGGAAGGGATGGATTTGGAATGCAGCATCACTCAAATTGCCTTCAAGGGCAGCCCATCTAAGAACCTGTGCTCTCTTTTCTTTGTAATACATTCTTGTCTCTCTCTGAGATGTAAGTGTGGTTTGGGGCTGATTCAGGGCAGTAAATCCTGTGTTTGCAGAATGTAGTCACCAATTTGGGACTTAGGGTCTAATCAGTATGCAGTCTAGTAAAAATAGCAAAGGCCATATTTTACTGTACTCTGTCTAAAGTAAGCAAACTTTCAGCTGAAGACACTCTCAGATGACTTCTTTTCTTGCTCCTCTTTTCTCTTTGAAAATTTACAGGGAATGTTGTGGTCATAAGAAACTTCTCCTTCACCGGGCTTCATGCTGCAAAGTTAATGAGCCCCAGCCCGCAGTGTCCAGCTGTCTTTGCTATTACTGCATTCTTTTCTCCAATGCATTGATAAGACTCATGTTCACAGCAAGTCCAGCACCATGCATATTGTGCACATTTGTGAAAAATTGTTCAAGAAGTAAATATACTTCTCAGCCCCTCACACCAAGAGGACAACAGAGTAATCATCCCACAATGACCTTCATTTGTAGACAGTCAGATTAGGGAGACTCTGAGTTGGGGGCAGGTGGGCTGGGGTTGGGAGGTGGGTGAGTGGGTTGTTTTCTGTATTGTTTCTGAGAAGAAAAATCTTCCATGCCAAGCAGTGGTGAATGAGACTGTTCACTCAGGCTTTGGTATAGTGCAATGCGGAAAGTCACCCCAAACAGGAAGAGGACACAGTGACGAAGACCATGGGGTTATTGTAATGATTGGCACTGCCATTGTTGAGTGGTTACTACAAGCCAAGCACTCTGCTAAATATTTCACATGGATTATTTTAACTCTCACAAAACCTAGGAAGTGAGTAGAATAGTTAGGCCCATTTACAGTGAGATTACTGAGGTCCAGAACCATTCTCCCTGACACTCCTCAAGTCTGGATTCTTGGTAGAAAGTGGAGAACTGGAGTCCAACCATGTGCTGTCAACCCAGGGACCTGCTGCCTCCATCAGTGTCCAGGAGGTCTGAGTCTAGCTCTGTTCCTAACAGCTATGTGACCTTGTGTACTTGGGTCTCTGTGCTTCAGAGCAACATGAGGTATATAAGGTTTTTTTGAGAGTTATATAAAATAAGGCATGTATTAGTTAGGGTGATACTAGGTCCTGCAGTAAAGCCCAACATTTTGGTAGCTTGACACAATAAAAATTTACCGCCTGGATACAGACCATTGCAGGTGTGTCTGACAGGTGGCAGGTGCTGGTGGTGATGGATGGCTCTGCTCCACGAAGTCTTCAGGGATCTAGGCTAATGATGGCTTTGTGTCTTTGATGTGTGATTTCCAGGACCATTACACGCACAGACCAGAGGAGAATGTTGGCAGGGGTAGTCCCATGTATGGTGAGGTCTGAAGGGTCAGTTTCCGGGACTTTCTTTAAGAAATGAACACAAAGTGGCCCATGTGCTACAGCCCCTCCCTGGGCTTGAAAGGGGCCCTGCAGGAGAGGGATCCTGCAGCCTAGGATTCATTAGCTTCCTGGCAAACTCACATCCATAGCTGGATGTAACCTGGGGACATGGCCACGTTTGGCTCCACAATGCTGGGAAACACTGTCTAGACTGTCCGAAATAGATGACTGCTGGCAGCTGCTGCCATGTGTGTAAAGCGCTTCTAACAGTGCCTGGCACGGCAAGAGCTAGGAAGCGTCAGCTACTGTTCTTCTGTTTACAGTGCAGCATGGGAATTTCCATCAAGCCAGCTGTGCCCTGAGAGCTGCGTGTCATATTTTCACCAACATGCTCTGGGCATCATATTATGTGCCTGGGCTAGGTCCAGGCTGCTGTGCTTTCAGAAAAGCCTGGAAGCATCAGCAGAGGTGGGTTTAAAAGTCCACAGTCTAAGTCGCTGCATAAGGAGCAATGAACTTGCTGCGGCGAAAGGTCATGGACAGAGTGTCCCAAGGCTTGGCCCACTGTGGCAGCTGGGGTTCCTAAGCCTGGCACTTTGCAACTGCAGAATCACAGCTGCTGCCTCAGAGCATCGCTGATCAGCCCAGTTACATTTGTAGTCCAAAGCAGTGGCTTTCAACTGTTTCTTTTCCACAGACCACGACATTTTAATTAATGGTTTTAGTTGATCTGCCACTAACTAGTGTGTGACTGAAGTAAGTGGTATTAAAGTGCTGTTCTTCCTAGCAGTGTGTTACCCACATCGTCAAACATATTTCCCTTGTCTGCACATTTATGGCAATAAGGCTTCTCTGCAAATAAGAGAAAGCATGCACCTTTCAGAAGAGTGATGTTGTTTCACAGATGTCAAATGCTTGATGCCAGTTCCTGCCAAGGACATTCTCAGCCCAGGACCTGGTACCGTGTGCTTGTGGCCTGTCCATGCCCCAGCCCTTCCCACAGACCCCTGCATGACATTGTGGGACCATGGATTCAAACCCACAGGCTAGGATAAGGGAGAATTTATCCCTTATCCTAGGATAAGCCTTGTCCTAGGAAAGCCCATCCTTTGGCTAGAGGGAGAGGAAGCATCCAGGCTTGCTTTTTAAGGGGATCTCTAGGTACTTCCCCGTAAAACTCTCCATCCAGCTGTAAACCACCCCTGCTCACAGCAGGCAGTATTTATGCAGCCTGAGGGTGAGGTCATTGCATATTCCAACAACAGATTTGTCTGGGAAATTAAATTTGCTTATGTTCAAGGTATGTGTGAGGGTGCAGCCAGCTGGGGTGAGCGATGATTCCCTGAAGTCTGGGAAGTGGTGGGTGATGGTGGTGGTGTTTTTTTTTGACAAGTAACAAGGAGTTACAATGAAATGTCCTTCTCAATTATGAAGTGATTGCCACGCATTGGCGTCACAGCCTGTTCTTGCCAGTGACGGGTATTCTTGTCATTCTTACAGTTTTGGGGTAAAGGAAATGTACTCCTGGCCTTCTAAATTCCAACTTAGAAAAATATTCTAAAGGAAACACTACTGTGAAAGGATTAGGGACTTAGACTGCTCCTTAAAAGCACCTTTGACCAAACCTATGGCAAAACTATAATTAAAAAGATCCTGTATAGGCTCATGTTGATTGGTAAGAATTTGAAACATATCTAATGTAGTATGAATGGAGCTTCAGTTCTCAGATGGAGCTTCAGCTATTGTATAGAGGGAGGAATGAGACAATCTTGCTATGGCTTCAGAGAGCACAATTAGGGTGGAAGCTGGAGGATGAAGTATCATCCTTAACAAGGGCAGAACTTTCTGCTAGAATAGAAGCAGAGGTGTTTGGGAGGAGGTTCGTGTGTGGGACTGGCTGGCATGACTGCAGATGCTTTTCAGGCCCTGGATGCTGAGATCCTCTAAGTGTTGGGTAGGTCCCGCTAATTATCCGCAACTGGGAGCCTGTCTTTAATGACCACACGTGGGAAATGTTGATGTTTTCTGTTCATCATTGAGTAATGAAGGTGAGAAAAGACTAAAATGAGCATAGAGTGCTGTTTTTTAACCTCTGCAATATTGGGGTCTGTGTAGAGGAATAAAGAGCACTCATTTTTGGAAACAGAAGAGTAGAATTCTAATAGTCACTAGGCAATAGATTCTTCCTCCCTTACAGTCATAAAGAAAATGGCTTGTAACCAAGCCCTACATTTTAGGCCAAAAGGCAGATTAAAAGTTAAAAGCACATCAGCACACTGTTATGAAGCATTTGCTGTAAACAGGTGAATTGGTGTAGCTCAGCATTCTGAACTAGGGGTGATTTTGCCTCCCAGGGGACATCTGGCAGTGTCTGGAGATGGTTTTGAGTGTCGTGACTGTGTGTGTGATGCTGTTCCTGACGTCTAGTGGGTAGAGGCCAGGGATGCAGCTAAACTACTCATCATACACAAGACAGCCCCCAAACACGATGTCCAAAAATGTCAGTAGTGCCAAGGTTTGGGAACCCTGACATCCTTGAGAGCCTAAAGATACATACCAATCTCATTTGCTTTTGTAACACTACAAAAAAATTGCATGTTAAAATTATTTATCATACATAGCTGATCTTCTGATTTTATCCCTAGAAAGACAAAGGTGTGATCTTTGAACACATGTAAATCAAAGATAATTTGTTTTTCCTGTTTGGCTTAATCAAATCCAAGTGATGAATCCCATTTAACTGGATTTGACATTAACATCAATATCACTGGGCCTTGGCTTTTGAACTTGTTATTACTTCTGACTTATTTTTAAATAACTGATTATGATGATAACTTAAAATGAATCCAGCCCAGATAGGAAGGAAATAACAGAGGTCAGGTCTGGCAGGGGCCCTAATTGGCAGCAGTTTTCAGCTCAAAACAGATGGAATCTCCATATCGACTGAGGTTTTCCCTTTGAGATAAAAATGTGAGGTCATGGAATTTCATCTGTATCTGATATGCATTTTCATATCTGTAATCAAATCTAATTTTGTAATCTGGAAAGTTTTGATTCTTCTTACCAAAATCTCCTGAAAAAATTACAAAGGCAGAGAAATAGAGGGGGTTGTGTTAATTAATGTATCGATTTGCAAATGAGAGCAAAAGATCTAACTCTTTGAAAAGTGTAGAGAATGGTGAGAAGGGCATAAAAATTCAGATAAGCCATGTTTCCTGAGAACTGGGGAAGGGTGAGGCTGCCTTGAACTGCGTGGAGGAAGTGGTCATCTTTTATTCTGAGTACTAATTGGACCCTGATAGCATATGTTTTGTCTCTGCCTGAGCTTCCTGTTTAAGGAAAGACTTGAAGAGCTACAGAGACAACTGAGCAGATAGATATGGGACCTGTGAGACACAGAGAACTCAGGTTGCTCATTCCAGAAGAGAACAGACCCTAACAGTGTGTTGGAATCTCTGAAGAAATGAAGGGTTTTTGGTAGGTTACGAATTAGTTTCCTCTTGCTGCTGTAACAGGTTACCATGAACCTAATGGGATTATTATCTCGTATTTCAGGGGTCAGGAGTCCAAAGTGGGCTTCACTGGGCTGACTCAAGGATTGCTTTCCTTCTGAGGCCATGAGAGAGAGTCCGCCGCCTTGCCTTTCCACCTTCTAGAGTTTTAACAGTAGAGTTTGTAAATGAGAACAAAAGATCTAACTCTTTGAAAAGTGTGGAGAATGGTGAGAAGGGGCATAAAAATTCAGATAAGCCAGATAAGAAAGGCTTTCAGCAAATTAAATTCAACAGAGTTCAATTGGGCAAAAAACGATTTGCAAATCAGACAGTCTCCAGAACCAGAAGAGGTTCAGAGTGACTGCACTGGGGCTGTCACATGGTCAGATAATATTTATGGACAGAGGAAAAAAGTGACCTAAGAAAACGAAGTGATGTACAGAAACAGCTAGATTGGTCACAGCTGGGTTCTTGCCTTATCCGAACAAGTTTTAATGGTTGGCCACCTGTGCTTGGCTGATTGGCTGAGATTTGGCTACTTATTAAAAGAGTAGCTTACAGGATGTTTACACATCAGTGAGGTTACAGTTCACTATGCACAAGAAGCTGTGCACAAGAAGCCTTGAGGCCAAACTTAAAATATGTGAGGAGACAGCTTTAGGCCACACATAATTTAAAAAGAGGCTGCCAGCCTTCCCTTGGCTTGTGGCCCCTCCTCCATCTCCAGAGCCAGCAGTCGCCTCCCTCTGACCTCTGCTTTTATGGTCAGTCTCCTTCTCAGGCTCCCCAGCCACTCTCTTTCCCTTGTAAGGATCCTTGTGCTCACAGTGGCCCCCTCAGAACATCTTGTAGGCAGTGGCTGCTTTTCCCAACTTACAAGCAGGAGAATGTGGCTGAGAGAGCCCATTGCTGTTCCCAGTGCCCCATTCCAGCTAATAATGGAATAACGAGTATTCATCCTGGGCTTCTAACCACTCTTGTAAGGATCAGTCATGATTGATAGAAATATCTGGGCTCTTGAAAATGATGGCTTTTCTGTTTAAACAACCATCAGTTTCAACTAAAAATACTGTGAGCAGAAATGGTCTCTATTTTTATCTTTTCTTTATTTGTTAAGGTATAATGGGCATAGAATGCACATATTGAAAGTGTGCACTGTGGTACATATGTGTATACTCACCACAGTCAAAACCGTGTCCATATTCATCACCACCAAAAGTAGAACACGCATGCCCCCTGTGAGCCGACCCTCCCTGTACCCACACTCCCAGGCAAACACTGATGCTTCCTATCACTATAAGTTAGTTGCATTTTCTAGAATTTTATACAAAAGAAATCATATACTATGAAATCTTTTTACTTCTTTCAGCATAATTTGAGATTTATCCATGTCTTTCCATGTATCACTAGTTCATGGCTTTTCATTGCTTAGTAGCTATATTAGTCCATTTTGCATTGCTATAGAGAAATACCTGAGACTGGGTAATTTATAAAGAAGAGGTTTATTTGGCTCATGCTTCTGCAGGTTGTACAGGAAGCATCAGACCAGCAGCTGCTTCTGTTGAGGCCTCAGGAAGCTTCTAATTATAGTGGAAGGTGAAGGGGGAGCAAGCGTGTCACATGGCAAGAGAGGGAACAAGGGAGTGAGGAGGAGGTGCCAGCCTCTATAAATAACCAGCTCTCTTCTGAACTAATAGAGGAGAGCTCACTCATTACCATGAGAGGGTACCAAGCCACTCATGAGGGATCCACCGTCATGAGCCAAACACTTCCCACTAGGTCCCACCTCCAACACTAGGGATCATATTTGAACATCAGTCTTGGAGGGGACAAACTATATTGGTAGTATTGCATTGTTCATGCAGCCACTTGGGAATGAACATTGGATTGTTTCTGGTCTTGGGCTATGATGAGTAAAGCTGCTACAGGAATTCAGTTTCAGGTCTTTGTGTGGACAAATGTACTCTTTTCTTCTAGGGTAGTATCTATGTACAAATGACTAGGTCATGTGGTACATACATTTAACTTGTTTAGAAACTACCAAACTGTTTTCCAAAGTCTTTGCACCATTTCACTTTCTCAACAGCAGTGAATGTTCCCACCCTAGAATGTTCCAGTTACTTTATATTCTGAACAGCACTTGGAATCATCAGTTTAAAAAATTTTAGCCATTCTAAAGGTATGTAGTGGTATCTTGGAGTAGTTTTAATTTGCATTTTCTTAATGACTAAAGACATTGAGCTTTTCTCTTGTTCTTATTGTCCATCTTTATCTTCTTTCGTGAAATGTCTATCCAAAGCTTTTGTCCATTTTTATCAGGTTGTTTTCATATTATTGCATTTGAGAGTGTTTTATAAACATGTTCTGGATAAAAGATCTTTATCAGATAAATGGTTTACAAATGTTTTCTCCCTGACTGTGGCGTATCGTTTAATTTTCTTAACAGTGTCTTTTGAAAAACAGAAGTTTTCAATTTTGATGAAATCCAGTTTGTCAGTTGTTTTCTTTTAGGGATCATGATTTTTTGTTGTATTTATGAAATCTTTCCTAACCCATGGTTACGATGTTTTTCTTCTATGTGTTCTTAACGGTAGTTTTGTATACTTAGGTTTTACATTTAGGTCTGTGATTCATTTCCAGTTAATTTTCATATGTGGCCTGAGATACGGATTCAGGTTCATTTTTTTTGCACATGAACATCCATCTGTTACAGCATCACCTAGTGAAAAAATGATACTTGTCCATTGAATTATCTTCGCATTTTTGTTAAAAATCAATTGGCTTTATATTTGTGTTCAGTGATCAATTTTCCATCGTTCACTAACTTTGTTTTTTTGTTTTTTTTTTTTTTGAGATGGAGTCTTGCTCTGTCACCCAGGCTGGAGTGAAGTGGCACAGTCTCTGTTTACTGCAACCTCTGCCTCCCATGTTCAAGCAATTCTTATGCCTCAGTCTCCCAAGTAGCTGGGATTACAGGCACATGCCACCATTTCAGGCTAACTTTTTGTATTGTTAGTAGAGATGGGGTTTTACCATGTTGGCCAGGTGGCCTCGAACTCCTGACTTCAAGTGATCCACCTGCCTTACCCTCCCAAAGTGCTGGGATTACAGGCATGAGCCATTGCACCCAGCCTAATGTTGATTATCTTGATAATTGGTTTTATAAGTCTCAAAATCAAGTGCTATAGGTCCTCCATTTTTTTCCAAGGCTGTTTTAGTCATTCTAGGCACTTTGCATTTCCATGTGTTTTAGAAACAGATCCTCATTTTCTACCAAAAAAAAAAAAAAAGCCTGTTTGGATATTGATTAGCATTGTGTAGAATATTTAGACCAATTTGAGAAAATTTGGCATATTAACAATATTGAATCTTCCAACCCATCACATGGTCTGTCTCTCATTTTATTTTGCCTGAACAGCAGGTGATAGTTTTAAGTGTACAGACCTTGACCTTGTGGGACTCCCAACTCCATCTCGAGTCAGGGAGATCTCCAGGCTCAGGCTGGATTCTTCCTGCCTGAGCTGCAGCCTGGAAACCCACCCCCTCCAGGCAATAACTGGGGAAGCCAAAGGCTCAGCCTATTTGTTTCTGCCTCTCAGGGATTACTCTGAAGTATGGCCTGGCATCTAATGTTTGAAAACTGGTGTTTCTTATATTTAGGTTTCTTTTATTTTCAGTGAGAGAGTAAATGTGGTTCCT
The DNA here is from genome assembly GCF_028885655.2 of Pongo abelii. Taxonomy (NCBI): domain Eukaryota; kingdom Metazoa; phylum Chordata; class Mammalia; order Primates; family Hominidae; genus Pongo; species Pongo abelii. The sequence goes on from NC_071999.2 coordinate 26,018,433, forward strand.
ATTACTCCATTTTTTTAAGAATCAGAAATTCTCTTTTTCACTCTTTATAGCAGACTTCCCCCATTTAGATACTTATGCAAAGCAAATGCAAAATAGCTCTGTTATTGTTCATATTACTGGCCAAATACCTGAATTACAGCAAAGATGATGGTTAACTCGCCAGGCCTGAAAGACAGGCAGCGTAGTAGAATATAGTCAAAAAAGATCTGGCCTATAAACAAGAAAAATAGTGCCTGCCCTCATTAGTAATCACCAAAATGCATATTAAAACCACACAAAGATGGCATTTCACACTGAGGATGGTGAGGTAAGAAACCTAGTGGGAGGGTTAGACGTTGATCAAATGAGCACAAAATCAAATACAGAATGTCAGCTGTGGTGGTCTAGAAAGGAGAAGGACATTGTGCCCTGAAAGAGAACAACAGAGGGCTTGACCTGGCCTGGGGGCTGGGAAGCCTTCACTGAGGAAGTGTAGGTCTTGGGGCAGCTGAGGCATGAGTAAGAGTTTAACCAGGCTGATACAAAGATAGAAAAGGTTTCAAAGGGAGCAGCAGGGGACAAAGTCCAGTGATGGAGAATATGGAAGGCGTGGGGAGCCCAGTGAAAGACAGTGCTGGGAGGTGAGATGTCTAAGCCAGGCAGCTCTTGGTGGGGAGGAACCTTCCAGACACCACACAAGGAGTGACTTTCAGGGCAGATGCAGCCCTTGCCGTCCCCAAGCCTGCCTTCTAGGGGGAAGACAGGCCACAAACCAAGTACACGGCAACAACATAAGATGTTTGCTAATGTGATCCAGTCTATGAAGTGGTGGGGAAGAGGGCCCAAGAAGGATTCTCAGGAAAGGGCAACAGGACATGCAGAAGCCCTGTGGGGAAAGAGGCTTGTGTTCAAGAAAGGGAATTCAGGAAAGCCTTGGGTTAGAGGTGTGAATTTGGGAGAGCTCTGGGTCAGAGGCATGAATTTGGGAGAGCCCTGGGCTAGACATGTGAATTCTGGAGAGCTGTGGGTCAGAGGTTTGAATTTGGGAGAACCCTGGGTGAGAGGTATGAATTTGGGAGAGCCCTGGGTGAGAGGTGTAAATTTGGGAGAGCCTTGGGTGAGGTGTGAATTCGGGAGATTGCGTGGGTCAGAGGTGTGAATTTGGGACTGGACAGTGTTTATTTCCTAGGCTGCTGTAACATAGCACCACTGTTTTTCAGCCTCTCCCCACTCCAAGTTCTTGGCTGCTGTGCTCTGTGTTTCCCCCTTGTTCACTCCCCTCACTCCCTGTCTTCCTTGGCTACTATTATTATGATCTGACCCAGTTCTTCCAGGCTGGCCAAGTGGCCTCTTCTACTCTCACCCCCTACTCTCTCCAGGTAATGTCATCCTGGCTCACAGCCACATTACATTTTAAGGTTAGAGTAGAGCAAGAGTAGTCACATATACAAGAACACGGGGGAGAGTAACAGTGTTACATTACTGAGGTGGAGGGTGAGCAGGTGAGTGGCATGAGAGGAGGTGATGCTTCTGTGCTAAGGGCAGGATGCCAGGGATAATGTGTCTTGTGGGAAGGCTGCAGGAACGGAGGTGGAGGGAGTGTCTGGGGACACCTGCTTCTTCTGAGAAGGAGGGTATGAGAGAGGTGAGGTGTGAGAGAGGGTGGGGTTCAGTGGGGCTGGAAGTTTGAGGAGAGTGGAGATTGCATTAAGGAGTGGCCGTGGAGAGGGGAGAATGAGCTGGCGGGGAAAGGCAGGAGGGTGGCCGGGCTGGCCGCCGTGTCTGTTAGGGTCAGTCCCATGAATGCCCCTGTGTCCTGATGGTGATGCTTCCCAGGAGACCCCAGCACAGACCCACCAGGGCACCACACTCATCCCAGTGACTTGGGTGGGAAGCAGGAGGGGTGAGGAGTTTTGGGTACTGGCAGGGATGTTCAGTGATGGCCGTGGATATGGAGGGAAATGAAGAAAGAGAACCTGATGGGTTGAAGAAGTAAAAAGAGTCAGCACTGGCTGGGGGCCAGGAGGTGAGGGAGCAGCGGTGAGGACTGAGCAAGCGATCTGCAGGGAGAGGCTCCAGCACTGAGCCCAGAGATTCAAACAGTGATTTCAGAAGATGAGGCTGGAGTGTGGCTGTGGGAAGGACGAGGAGATAAAGGAGACATGGGAGGTGAGGAGGAGACTGATGGCCACAATGTCACTCATGTAGACATTGAACTCACCCAGGGGGCGGGTGGGAGCAGAGGTGGATGGCGCACTGTGAGCCACGTGTCAACATCTTACATGGCCGAGAGGGAGTGGCAAGAAGTCACTGTGCAGTGGCAAAGGTGGGGTCAGGTACAAGTTTGAGGCATGGGCTTCAAAAAAGCAGTGTCATAGCTTTTAACCTCTGTCACATGAGGTCATTTACAAGAAGAGGTCTAAGATGATTGTCATGTATGTGTCCATCCACCTATTGAATAGCTCACTCTAACACCATGCCTGTGATTCAAAAAACGTGTTGGTGAACATACTGAATGACAGGTATCTACCAGTCTCCATGTTGGGCTTGCAGTCAGGAGGTAGATGAAAAAGTTCTGTCTTCTTGGGGTGTTCAGAGTCAGAAGCATTGACAAACGAATTCGAGTAGGAGGGAAATGTCACACTTGCTCTGCATTCCATGGAGAGGAGACAGAGTGACACACTTTGGGGGAAGGAGTAGAGGAGCTGGTGGTGGTGGTGTCTGAAAGCACTCTGGGCGTGGGGAAACACCAGATCGGCTTCAGTGGCCTGAGGCCTGGTCAGAGGGGTGAGTGCGTTGGTCTTTGAGACTCACTATCCCTCCCGGTTGGACTGACTAGACTGCAGGAGCTTCACGAATTCACCAGTTCCTGGAGTCTCCTTGGAAGAGGACTGCTGCAAGCCTTGTCTGGCTCCTTGAGGAAGGAAGAGCATCCAGTGCACCTGTGACCCCAAGACCACAGGCACTGGCCGTACCCTCTAAAAGAAATAGGTTTCCTACCCGCTGCCGCTCTGCAGTCCTTACTTGGCAGGCATGGACGTAGAACCCATCCAGCTCTGTCTTTCCCATACACAGTGTTGTAAAATCAAACTCATTGGTCATCCCTGGGTGATTGGGCCCTATTGGAACCTTTGCTTCTGATGTCCTCAGAAGTGGTTCAATGAAATATTTTTCTTTTTCTGAATGTGGGGGGTGAACAGAGAAAATTGCCATCATTTGTTCTCCTTCTGTTAATTCTCCCTATGATCTCAGGCCAGGAGTGTATGGGCAGACAGTTCCCTGTGGCCATTGACTCAGTCTTCCAAACTGCAGCATTTGCCCTTTTATTCAAAATCCCATCTGGCTGGTTTTCGATGGTTCTGTCTGTAGCATTTTCCCCACGCTGGTCTATAAATGCAGGGGTGTGTGTGTGTGTGTGTGTGTGTGTGTGTATGCTTAGATGTACCTATAGATAGAGAGGGGAGTGCCTAGGCCAGATCACTCAGAGAAGGTGTTGGATTAAGCCATTTTGATGTTTCCATTACAGAAATCCTAAACCAAGCACAGCTTCTCTGACACCAGTAACAATTTCATTACTGAGCCATGAGATAACAGCAGGTTTATAAGAGAAGGTGGTAAAAAGATTGAGAATTCAAATAATGAATGGAGTGCACACAGGAAAGAGTACGGTGCATATCTTCATGAGGAACCTGAATTAAGGCTGCTGTGCCACAAATCAAGTAATGCGTAATTTTTTCTTTGGAAGCACGTAGAGGCTTTAATGGTAACGAGTTGCTCTTAAGAAAACCTAAGATTTTAAAAGAAACAGAACTAAGATTAGAACCTTCATCACGTATTCAGTTCTTTTCTATTGTATTAGTAGTAACGAATACAGATTTAATTGCATATAATGCATTTCAAGCAATTTTAGATTGAAGCAGAATATTATGACTGTAGAAAGTCCATTTTTTAACTAATGCAAAATATTTGCAGAAGTGTTTGTCTTTAAGTTATACATCAGCCGTTATCCATTATAGTAATGATTTTAAAATACTTTCTTTTTGTTCTATACTTGATTTGACTCACATATTTAATACAATATTAGAGACATGGAAAAAAACACAATATACATCAGCAAATACAGAACCCATTAAACAAGAACCAATACAGCAGAAGTCCCTTCTCAGCCACACTTCCCCTCCTCCCGCAGCATTGTTTTGTACGCTTGCTGCATAGACGTACACACAGAAACAGTACTTATTACTATTGTCTTTTAAATATAGAAGTTGACTCTTGTCTCCTTGCATAGTTCCTGGTGGGCACTCCTGGGCTTTGGTCTGTCCTCAAGGTCGTTCAGGGACTTGGGTTCCTTCCTAGGGTAGCACGTCTCTGTCTTTGGTAAAACACTGCTTTAAAAAATCTCCAAAGCATCATGAACCCCATTTTGTAAATTTCAAAAAGAAAGATGAATTATTAGAAAGATGAAATTAAAAAGCAGATACACAATTTTGCTCTGCAGTCATCAGTCAATAAAGAGTCAGGAGTGAAATACCGGTTCTTGTACCAACGCCTGTCTGTGCACTTTGAACAGATACCATTTATGGCAGTGTTTACAGTTAACATGGTAACTGTGCTTACTTGTTGTTAGATTTCTCTCATCCAGGTTGGATGGACCACAGTATATTTGTTTATTCCCCGGATCTCTAGTTCTCTAGGAAAACCAAAGGGTTTTCTTAGCTCCGTGGTCATCCAGGGGTGAGGGGCTACTCACAGGGGCGCAGACGGGACTCAGGGAGGGTGGAGCCGCCCCCTTGTGAAGGTGCTTCTTCCTTGAGAGTTCTACTGGGTGTCCTGGAGCTGGCTGTGGGCAACAGACCCTGCCCCAGGAAGATGCAGGAATGGTCAGCACAGTGCATCAATTAAATCAATTCAGAGACTGCTCCATACACACAGGGCTGAAAATTTACTTTCCATATGATTTATCTTCCCAAATTATGCTCAGTCACAGTATCTGTGAAAGCTGTGGGAGAGTCTACAGTGACATTAGGCTACTAGTAAGACACAAAAGGACACTCAGATAACAGATAACAAAATGCCAACCACCCGAGACCCCCACATTAAACCACAAACTCTTCCCATTATCAGATTTGCAACGAAAGCTGAAAGTGCACATCTTGGCTTTAGCTGTTCTATTATCACAATCTGTTTACTGTCTATGAGAATAAATCAAATGAATTCACTGATGCACATCTGAAAATGAATCTACATTCCCTTTTCCATGGCTACTTTTTCATGACATATAGGTTATCTTCACCACATTGCTTTCCATTTTAAAAGAGCTAAGAGTTTCTCAAAGTAAGTACTTTTCTGAGAGTCCTTAATTTGGAAGAACTCTGCTTTCTCTGAGTCACTAGGGCACTAGGGGAGGAGTTAACAGATGCTGGAAGATGACATCAGCATTTAATTGCAAATAAATTCTGTTCTCTGGCAGCCTGGCTGTTGTGCTCACATTTGAAAACTGTTTTGATTCTTAAATTTTTACCATGTTTGCTAAATCTGGATAGATTATGAAGCCACATTCTTAAAAGATACTTGTATGTTTAGAGGCGAGAATTGGAGATCTTCAATGAATTGGGGGTTGCCTTGCTTCTTAGACCACAGAAGCAGCTCAGGAATATAGTGCTCACCTGGTGCCTAGCAGGGTAAGCCCAGGACAGGAGCTCATATTTAAGTACGAGAAATGGAGTGTATGCAGGGAGAAAATGGAAACCACAGTTTTAAGGATGTGTTGGGGAATATGGAATCCTTGGTGAAAAAGGGCCGTTATACAGCTTTCCTCCCTGGTGAAGGGATGTTGAACTCCTGAGTTTTAGGTGTGGGGACAGCGGGTGGGAGAGGGATGGGGAAGATCTGAGTTCATAAAAGTGTCTTTCAAATAATGTGAAGAACAGCTGGTACATGTCATGTAAAGGGTCAGAGAACACACAAGCTGTAGAGGGGCATTTCCTGAGGAATGCATGTGCTTTTAGATTTGCCACAACCCTGAAAGCTAGATCTGAGGCTCAGCAAGATGCAGCCTGGGCATTTTTGTCAATGGAGGAGTGGATTCCTTTTTCTGCACACAGCAGCATAGCTGACATTTTTTTCCCTTCTTAATAAAGACGTCCACCCCCTTGACCTTTAGAGCTGATCTTCTAAAAGACTGTACTGTTTCTTGCATAATCATCACCTGTTCTGCTACACAATTACTCTGTTTGGACCCATGCTTCGGGGTAGGAGACATACCCTGAGAAGGCCAGGGTCAGACTGGCTGGGCTGCAAGCAGCCGGAGGTGTCTGCTATGTTCCTGCAGTTTCCAGTGTGAGCTGCAGAGAAGAGACAGCCACTTTGTGAGTAACCACCATAATTCTATTATTAGGTGAGAGATTAATAATTGACATGTTAAAACATATCCAGGAGGGTACAGAGGGAAAGTCTAAATGTCAGTGTTCATTAGTGGTTTTTTGTATTAAAAGTTTTCTTATTCCCAGTGTTCGTAAGTTGTCACTCTTGAGTGTTCATGAGATCAACTAACTCATCAGCAGGTAAACACACAGGGCCTTCGTGGCACCTCAAGCATTTCATAACATGAGGTTCCCTGAGATTGCAAATGTGATAGAATAAAATCTGTACACAGTATAAATGAGCAACGGTTTCAGACAACGACAAGACAAACACGTTTCCAGCATGTCCCCATTTCATCTAATGTGATGTGCGAAAGAACTGAAAAAGGAGCACAGCAAACTGGGAGGCTCAGGGCACGAGGTGGGGCAGAGGAGCGAATAGAGGCCAGGCCGGGCCAGGCAGGCCCAAGTACTAATTCATCACAGTCGCAGGTGTGGTTGACTGGACCCTAACTCTGGGAGGTGCCGGCTGATTTGGTCACCACAGTTGTCTTAGGGGCCTGCATGGCTATGGTCCCATTTTACAGCTGGGGAACTGAGTTGCAACGAGGCCAGCCTACACGGGTGGAGCTGGGAGAGCACCGGGACACGCAGCCCAAGCTCCTGGTGCCCTTGCATTCATGTGCCAGCTTTTGACAAGGGCTGCTCTTCTGGGATTTTACTCTAAGGGCAGGGAAGCCACGTCGATGGTGTAGGGGGAGAGGATGCCCTCGCTCGGCGATTAACACGAAGCCCCTCTCTGGAAGGAGGATGCTGTGGCATTGCCTGGGCTTTGTCACAGTTTTGTCATTCTGGGCCAGCCTCCCCCATCATGCGCACCCCTCCTTCCTTCCGTGTGGAGCCCCCTTTCCTCTAGGATGCAGTCTGAAGGCCAGCTTGTGCACAAGGCCTCCCGACCAGTGTCCCGTCAGCTGAATGTGACCTTCCTGTTGGCCCTTAGCTGCCCTCTGGCACTGCAGTCACCTCTGTCAGTGCCTCTCCTGATTGCCAAGCATTGCAAGGGCCTGTGCCGGTTGCCTGGTGGCCCTGAGGCTCTGAGCCCTGTGCAGAGTTTAATACCCTTCTGCTGAGTGACATGTTTAGGGCCAGCCTCTGGTCAGAGGAAAGGCCAGGCTAGGCCACTGCTTGCATCTTTGAGGGGCGAGGCTTGCCTGTGGAGGGGACTGGGCTCAGTGAGTGGGTGTCATGTCTGTGGTCAGTAGCTGGCCCCTGGGGCAACGGACTGCTGGGTTCAAAATCCTGCTGCACCAGGGACAAGCTGGGTGATGTTTAAGTTGCAAGGTGGCTTGAGGCTTTTTCTTTTTTCTTTTGAGGTGCAGTCTCCCTCTGTCAGCCCAGCCTGAAGTGTAGTGGTGCAAACTTGGCCCACTGCGACCTCTGCCTCCCAGGTTCAAGTAGTTCTCATGCCTCAGCCTCCTGAATAGCTGGGATTATAGGCGGCACCACCACACCTGGATAATTTTTTGTATTTTTAGTAGAGACAGCTTTTCTACTAAAAATGGCTATGGTGGCCAGGCTGGTCTTGAACTTCTGGTCTCAAGTGATCCATCCACCTTGGCCTCCCGAAGTGCTGGGATCACAGGCGTGAGCCACCGAACCCAGCCGGGGTTTTTTCATTTTAAATTTAAGAGTAACAGTACTACTCAGCTCATGCATTCACTGTGAAGATTAAATGAAATATTACATATACTTAATGCATGGTGAGACTTAATAAACAGTATTTATTGTCATCATGATCTGGGTGCACATGCCACCCCAAGAAAAGACAAAAATTAGCTCTACCTCAAGCATAACCCAGAAGTCCTGGGGGGAAATGGAGGCAGGTGCAGCCCAAAGGCTGCTCTGCAGACCAGGCTGCAAAGTGTGTGAATGATTCATGTCTGCAGCAGCCCCACTCATGGGAGCCGAACTACCCAGGTGTGTGTCCCTGTGAAGGTTAAGAAAGGAGGTTCAAGCTGGTGTGCTGAGGGAGAGCTTGTGACCACAGCCACACACTGTGTGCCCTCTGGTCATTTATTGTACAACATGTGAAGGATTTCAGTCACCTAAAGCTCTTGATGATCAGACCAGGTTATCTGTAAATTTCAGGAGAAAATGCACCTGAATTAACTCCTGAAGGTTGTGGGATGAGGGGCTCTTCTTTCGGTTTTCCTTCATCTCAGAGAAAAAGAACACCTGCAGAGCCTTGACTCCTTGTGCAGCTGGAATGGCCAGGCCCTGTCCCTGGGGCTGGCTGTTCTTGACGCTGATGCTCCATAGCCGGCAGCTCTTAGTGCCTTCGTCATGGGCCACCGTGAAAAAGGGCGGTGCCCCCAGCCCCTCCACAGCTCTCCAAGTGGACAGCCTTGTTGGTGGTGACTTCAGATAAGAGGTAGGGAGCAGGAGAGCAGGAGAAGGGGAGGGGAGAGAAAGAGAGAGAGAGAGAGAGAGCAAGAAAGAAAAGAACAGTCTAGAGTGTGGACTGAAGCTGTGTTTAAGATGAAGGGAAGGGGAACACTGGAGGAGGCAGCAGGCCTGGGCCAGCTGAGGAAGGCAGAGGTGAGTCTGCTGTGAGTCACCTGGCAGAGCTCTGGAAACCTTTGGCCCCCAGCTCCCTGTCCACCCCCACGTACTCCCACCTCACTGCCCCCATCCCCCAATGGCGCTCAGGCTTATCTTCTGCAGCTCCTGTCCATGAAATGTCTCCCTGATGGAATGACCCACAGGCCCCAGACAGCCATTCAGCCAAGGAGGAGGGAAGAGGGGGGAAAGCATAGCTCTGGGACCAAGTGCGGGAGTTGGGGGCTGCTCTTGCCAAACAGAATCAGGAACAAGGAGCAGCACAAGAGGTGCTGAGCAGTGGCCTCAGCCAGCGGGCTGTCTGCTGCCAGGGCCATGCCATCCATCACGTGGGGTATGTCTCTTTGCTGTGGGTACCCAAGAACTCTGCCAGGCCCTGCTAAGGGTGCCCTGAAAACCTCAGCCAGCCTGCTGTCCCCACCTAAACTCTGCTGTGGCTCTTCCTGGAGCTGACACATTTACATTTAGTTCAGTGCATCCCAGACATCGGCATGTGGAGGTGAGAGGCTCAGCTGGTCCAGCAAGGAGGGCCACCCTCCTCCCGTGGTCCTGTGAACCAAAAGTATCTGAGATAGGTCTCCATCAATTTAGAAAGTTTATTTTGCCAAGGTTACTGTCAATGAAAAGAATCACACTCTGTAAAATATTTGAAGGGATTCATTCTGAGCCAAATATGAGTGACCCATGAGCTGTGACACAGCCATTAGGAGATCCTGAGAACATGTGCCCTAGGTGGTTGGGCTACAGCCTAGTTTTATACGTTTTAGGGAGACATGAGACTTCAGTCAAAGACGTGTAAGATGTACATTGGTTTGGTCTGGAAAGATGGGACAACTTGAAGCAGGGTGTGGGATTGTTCCAGGTCATAGGTAGATTTTAAAATTTTCTGAATGGCAATTGATTGAAAGAGTTAGGTTACTATCTAAAGACCTGGAATCAACAGAAAGGAATGTTTGGGTTAGGATGATAAGGGGCGGTGGAGACCAAAGTTTTATCATATAGATGAAGCCTCCAGGTATCAGGCTTCAGAGAAAACAGATTGTAAATGTTTCTTATCAGACTTAAGGTCTGTTGATGTTAACTCTGGTCAGCTTTTTTTGAATTCCAAAAAGGAGGAGGGTATAATGAGGCATGTCTTACCTCCCTTCCATCCTGGCCTAAATAACTTTTTCAGGTTAACTTTGGAATGCCCTTGGCCAAGAGGAGACATCCGTTCAGATGGTGGGGGGGGCTTACAATTTTATTTTTGATTTACAGGCAGTCCTGACAACATGTGCACAAGGCGGTTAGGGTAAAGCTTGGTTTTACACATTTTAGGGAGATATGAGACATCAATCAAATACATGTAAGATGTACACTGGTTTTGTTCTGAAAGGTGGGACAACTCGAAGTGGGGAGGGGGCTTCCAGGTCATAGGTAGATAAGAGATAAATGGTTGCATTCTTTTTGGATCTATGATCAGCCTTTCACTGAATTAAACAATTTATATGTGAGAGGGGATAGTATTTGCTTCTTAGTCTGGCTCAGTGAATCTGCATTTTTACATAAACAGTAGGGCAGAGGAAGCAATCAGATATGCATTTGCCTCAGATGAGCAGACAGATGACTTTGAGTTCTGTTCTTTGTTCCGCATCTATGAAGATAAGCTATCACTTTATATCACCAAAGTGAAATTCAGCAGAATTGTATTCGGGTAAAGATCTTGAGGAGTTTCCTTGTGGGCATATTGTGAGGGAGGTATGTAGCTTTTTTTTTTTCATCTTTGTAGCTATGTTATTTAGGAATAGAATGGGAGGCAGGTTTGCCTAACCCCAGCTTGAGTTTTCCCTTGGGCTTAGTGATTTCGGGGTCCCAAGATTTATTTTCCTTTCACAGTCCTTGATTCCTCCTGCCTGGAAGCTCCTCCACCTGTGGCCTGAGTTGGATCTGCTTCTCCTCCCAGCAGTCTACTTCCTTCCTCCATCCTTTCTTCCTCCCATGAATCTTCCTCCCCACTCCTCCCTCCCTCCTGCTCCACCATGGGGCACTTCACCCAAGGCCTGGCTGGTGTCTTTGCAAGCAAGGCAGAGCCAGTGCCTTGTTGATGGATCTGAGGGCCCTGGTGCATGGGACATGCTGGTTGACAAACCATTCCTAGAATCCACCCTGAGCACCTGGTTCTAGGAATGGTTTGCCATTCCAACATGTCAAATGGTTGCCAAATGCTTTGCCCCACTGGTGACTGAGGTCCCAAGGGATAGAGACCCCTCGGATTGTCCTAGAGGAATGTTCCCTCTCTGCCTTACTGCTTTCTTCTGTCTTTCCCCCTGCACCCATCCTGCTGGGATGTGCCTGCACTCTGCAGTTTGCTGACTCCTCTGCAACCTTGGCTTTGGTTTCTCCCCAGGACTTGACCACGTGGCCGTGGGCCCCTCCCTGTAGAGCCACACTGCAGGAAAACAAGGCTGCTTCAGCCCAGCCAGACCCATATTGCCTGAGTGCCACCTCCCAGCCTGGATCAGCACTCGGAGCTCCCACCTGCCTCCCAGGGGAGTGGGCATCCACCCTGAGCACCTGGTTCTAGGAATTTCCCTTCCCTTCATTTCTGAGGCAGTGCCTGCCGGCTTGGCCATCTCATGCTGTTTCACATTCCGCAGCTGGTCTGGGCCCAAGTGCTGCTGCGGACTCAAGGATCCCTAAGACCGTTCTGGGCAGGTCTGGCTTGCTGCCCTCCCCTGGAGAATGTGGTGACCCAGCAGCAGGTGGTTGAGAGTGTCCCTGCTGGTGAGGACAGAACCTGGAATTCTGTTGCCATGCTCCCTGTTCTGGCCAGCTGATGCCCTCCAGCTGTGGGCTGGCCATGCTCCTGATGGGCCTGATATGGACACAGACTAGCATGTCCCATGCACCAGGACCCTCAGATCCACCAACAAGGCACTGGCCCTGTCTTGCTTTCTTCTCTTGGTGTGGCTGAAAACACCAGACTCTAACTCTACTAGTTGAACAGGAGCCTGGGAGTCTCCAACATCCTTCCTGGCAGGGGGCATGCAGAGAACATAGTCTTCAGCTCTGGCCAAGCAGCCATCTGTCCAGCCTGCTGGTGCTAGCCTGGGTAGATGGCCTGGAACTTAGGGGCAGATCCCACCTGCACAGGCAAACTTGGGGGACTATGAGGGATGAACCCACAGACCCGGAATGCTCAGCCTTCTTCTTTAGACTTGCAGCAGAAGCTTCAATGTGGGCCTCCGCCTCCCCCCATGGACTGTAAACTCACAGGCACAGGGACAGGGGCTTGCCCACCACCCTAAACAGAACTTGCTGATGACTCACTGAGAAGATGAAGGCAGTGGTTTCTTGCAGCCATTGCGTCTGATCATGGGCCCCAGCAGGGATGTGAGGGACCTGTGTCACTGGCAAACACACTGTCAAGAAGCCAGGTGTGTAACCGGCCTATGATGAAAGCCTGCAGAGGTATCCATCTCCTTCCTGGGGAATCTTTTCACCTGCATCACAGCCAGACCCTCCATCATGGGTAGAAGGGTCTAGGGACTCTTCCAGAACAGATAACTACTTTCTACCTAAGGACCAAAATACTTTTAGCCTCCGAGGCATAGGGCAGCTTACGGGTGAAACTCTCATCTATCTTGGTCAAGGTTGCCCCCAGGCAGGGGGACATCAGCAGCAGATGCTCCTGATTGGTCAGTATCTTGAGGAGTACACACCACCCAGGTACACCATTAGGGTGTCCTCTAGTGCAACGGGACAGAGACAAAGGCTGTGCCTACTGTCTCTAAGGAGTGGGAGAGGACAAGCGTATGGCAATTTTGATAGGCTTCTCACTTGGCCCTTCAAGTTGGCCATGTTGATCAAATTCATGATCAAGTTCATGGTCTTCTCCTTTCAGGGGCTCCCCTGGTTGATCTTTTTCTGCCCTGACAACTCCTGGAGTCTGTTCCCTCCCCATCTCCCGTAGCCGACCTCCAAGTGTGTGGTGGGCGGGGTGCAAGCTCCAAGCCCGTGATTACAGCAGCTGCCTTGCTGGGAATGGCAGGGGCATAGGAGCAGTCATGCCCACTCCAACAGTCAGTGTTGCCACAGCAGTGCCCGGAACACCACCCTGACCCCCGTGGCTGTAGACAGTGGGGTGTGTTTGGTTTATGCGTCTGCAGGTCGGGGCTCTCACGGGCTTGGGCGGGGCTCCCTCCTGTGGCTGGCACTCTGCTGGCTGTGGCTGGGAACAGGGTGCACCTGGGCCGCAAGTCTCCCTCATCCAGCAGGCGAGCCTGACACCTTCTCACCGTGACGGCAGAGTGGGGAGCAAGCAAAGCCACACTGTGTGAGCTTTTCAAGGGCCCATTGTCACCCCTTTGCTAATACCCCACTGGCTGCAGCCCATGTGGCTGAGCCCAGAGCCGGGGTGGGGGGGGTACATGGCAACCTGTGCAGACATGGAAAAACCTCAGCCTCCTCTTCTCCCACTGAAAGGGGCTTAGAGCTCTTCCTGTCTCTCCACGCATGCTGCACTGTTTCATGCTCTTTCTCCCAAGGAACTTCTCCTCAGCTCAGCTCCCCCTCTGTAAGTGGAACTCTGATTTCATCTGAGCACCCTGGCTTCCACAGCATTGCATGCCCACCGCCAGCTCATTCCTCCCCTCCCTCACCCATTGGGCCGACGATCCTCTCCCACTTGCTGCTCAGTTTCCCTCCTGGTTTGTCCCAGCTCTGGGGCCAATGGGCAGCCCCCTCACCCTTGTGCCTTTCCCCCATACCTGGGACACTGCTTGGGAACAGTGCCCAGGATTCTGCCTACTCTGAGAATGGGGACAAGAAATCTACACACAAGCTTAAGTCCCCCTTATCCTAAAAAGGTACTTTTTCCTTGACCTTGTGAATGCTTCCAAGATCTTATTGATGTCTAATTTGCCTTTTGCAAGAAAATGTTTCGAAAGAGTAATCTACACCCATTGCTTTCATTCCTTACCACCCACTTGCTCCTTGTCCCTTACAGTCTTTTTTTGCCCAAGAAGACCAGGCTGTCAACAGTCTGCAGTGTTAGGAGTGCCACATGTGTTCATTTATTTTGTCCTCTAAAAACCTTGAAGGCTTGGGTGCCGCATACAGTCATGGCCATTTGACCCGTGAGAGAATTAGAGCTCAGCCTGGTCATGTTGTTCTTGAGGTTATTGGGAGCGGGTAATGGACTGTAGGCCTTTCTGACTGCAGAGCCTGTTTTAAGCTGTTGTGCTGTACTGACCCTATGTGCAAGCCTGGAGTGTGCTAAAGTCAGAGCTTCCAAACCCCGGTCATGCAAAGGGGCTGTATATGCTTGCTAGGGCTGCTGTGCCACAGCTGAGTGGCTTTGACAAAGAAATGGTTTGCTTCGCTGTCCTGGAGGCTGGAGGCCATGGGGTCAGCAGGGCCATGCTCCTTCTGCAGGTGCCAGGGAAGGTTGGGTCCCATCCCTTCTCCCAGCTCTTGGTAGCATAACTCCAGTCTCCACATTGCATTCTCACTGTGTACGTGTCTGTGTCCAGAGTCTCCCTTTCCATTAGGACACAAGTCATATTGGATTAGGGTCTCACCCTAATGACCTCATCATAACTACAGTTGACAACTCGGGGGCACCAACACACCCCCCTTCCCCCATGCAGAAACGGCCCCACTGTTTCTGGGGCCTTTCAAAACCTGCATATAACCTTTGACTCCC